>NC_064849.1:94353263-94707263 GCF_024139225.1 Suncus etruscus
GGGGGTGCCAGTGACTCAGCGCTGCAGACCTTGACGCATTCCCCACCATAGGGGCAGAAGAACAGGGCAGGTGACAGTGAGCCCTGGGAAACTTGGTCACCAGAGGGTGCACCAGCTAAGACATTACCATGGGCCACCAGGTACCCTGAAACAGCCAACAGGCAGCGTAACCTGGGGTGGGCAGTGTGGCCTGACCCTTATCATGGTCAGTCCTCCAGCTGAGCAAGTGGCGTGCTGTCCATCATGTTCTCAGCACCTGGGGACAGACAGAGGGTAAGAGATGTTTAACTCTGTGAATCCCAGGCTCCCCTACACCCACGAAATAATACTGAGCCTAGAGCACTACAACTAAGCACAGAGAGGAGGACAGACAGCCCAGGACAGAGATAGAGACAGATGACCCAGGAAAGAGAGAAGGATAGATGGCCCGCACAGAGTGGGGTACAGCCTACCCAGCCACATCACACATCAGGTAAGTCAGGGCCTTTGTCCTGGACCTTGTTGAGCATTTGAGACACCAGGCTGGGTGACCTTCTGGCCAGGTGGGGGACAGAGGGGCATTGGCAAAGACTCAGGGACACACAGGAAACAGGGGCAAGGTGTGGGGTCCTGGTTGGGGGGGGGGGGTCAATGGTTACACATGACCGGAAACAATCTTTCTTCAGATTTGGGTGTTTTAAAATTCATTGCCATTGTCCCAATGTGAAGTGGATGTGAGATTTTCTTGGGTTAAAAGGGAAGAAGGAAGAAAAGCTTGTTGAATAGTAATATGGTTTTTCATGTATATGCAAAAATAGGTCCTCTGTGCGGTGATGAAATTAGCATGGATTTAAATACTAATCAGCCACCTGGGCAGGGGCAGTGGCCTCAGGTGACCTCAGGTCTCCCTGGAGCCCTTGAGGTCTGTACCCCTGAAAGATCGTCCTGAGCCTTGCCCTGGTGAGAGACGGGGTCTGCCTGCTGAGGGAGGCAGCCTTGGAGCAGGGAACTTGGGTAGGAGCGCCAGAATGAGGGGACCAGCCACAGGGAGGAAGAAGGGTGCCTTCCTAACTGGGGGCCACCTGGGTTCCATCCCAGACCCCATTTAGGCCCCAAGTCCAGCCAGGAGTGACCTCTGAGCTCCAGCTAGGAGTCAGCCCTGAGCATGGCTGCATATGGCCTCAGACAAGAAAATCAAAGTGGGAGACCTTGAAATGATATAGTCCTGTGTCTGTCACCTCTGTGAATGCAGAACTGGGGCCTGGCAGAGCAGGCAGGAGGGTTGGAGCCATGTCTACATTGCAGTCTTAGGGTTTCTCCTGCAGAAGCCTGTGAACACCTCCAGCACCCAGAAAAGACACACACACACACACACACACACACACACACACACACACACACACACACACACACACACCTGGATCCTCTCGATCCCACACTGCCTCCTTTACCCTTCCTAAACCTGGACCAGCAAACTGTCAGGGTACCCAGGCCATGTGGGCCTTAAGGGTAACAGGGCCCATGTGGGCAGGAAGTGGCAGCAGGGCTCCTGCCTGGGCCCTGGGCCCTGACTACACCAGATTCCAAACCAGGACCCAGTGTCCAGAGCCCAGTAACAAGCTGGGGGACTTGGGGTCCCAAGGGTAACAGTCACTGTGACATGTGGAGGCCTGGGATGTCCATGTGGGGGTCAGCATTGGGGGCTATGCCAGGCCCTCAAGGACGGGGAGATAAAGGAGGAGGCAGGGAGCCTCCAGCCCTGCCCACCACCTTGGTCTCCATGGCCAGCATCCTGATGTCTCTCACACCTCAGCAGCCTGTGTCACTCAGGGATGCACAGGGACCAGACAGCTAGGGGAGAGGAATGATCCGACCTGGTGGATGGGAGGGACAAGATCTCCAGAAACGCTCCACCATCTTGCTGGTTTGGAGCCCAGTTCCATGTCAGGGTGCTGGTTAAAGGCCAGATAAAGTCCCCAGGCAGAGGGTCCCATCCATAGCTGCAGGAGCCACCCCAACCCTGCCCAGCCTCATGGCTTAGCTGCCAAGGACAGAGTGGCTGGGACACAGCTCTTTGGTCTGGTCACAGCGGCCAGCAGGGCACTGCAGGATGGGACACAATGGCTGCCTCATGGGACAGTGGACACCACAGGCCAGCAGACATCCCATGGGACAGTGGACATCCCCAGGACAGCGGACTCCCACCCTCTACATTCCAGCCCTGGGAACCGGCCCCTTGTTTGAAAAGTGTCCACATCAGTTGCGCAGGAAACTGGTCTTGCCCTGTCCAGGTCACACGGGAACAGTGTCAGTCTGTGGCTCAGAGGTTGGTCTCTTCCTTCAAGAACTGAACAGTGACTATTCTGAAGAGCACCACCCGCTGAGGTGGGGGTCTTTCCTGGGAAGCCGCTTGTCAGGGCTATCCCTGGGGGTCAGGAGGCATAGCCCCGTCCCTGTTTCCAGCCAGAAGAGCGGGGGCAGTAGGAAAGGATCCTTGCAGCCCCTCTCTAGGAGAGGGAGGATTAGCTGGAAGGAATGTGCGGGGGAGGGACCCCCTGGCCCAAAGTCCATTAGGATTCCAAAGGCAGCATCCAGCCAAGGGGGGTTAATGAGATGCTTCACCTCAAGCATTAATCGGGGTTAAAACTGAGGGTGCTGATAAGGATATTAGGTGCAGGAAGAACCAGAAGGATGCATTGTAGCCTGGATATAAACACCAGGAAGGACAGACAAAGGCTCACTCAAAGGGAGACAAAATGTGAGTTTGCACCTTCTCAGAATGTTCTAGTAGGAACCAACTAGAGCAACCAAGCTGGAGTTTCGTCTCACAGTTGCATTGGACCCTGGAAGGTCCATAGAGAAAGGCTCACAAAGGGACCTGTTCCCTGAAGCCTCTTGCCTGAGGCAGGAGCTTTTGTTTTCTCCCCAGTGAGATGAGAGAGTAGGGAAGCCAGGCCCTGGGGAGTTCAGGCCTCCAGGACTGCCCCACAGGGCGGGGTGGGGGGTGGGGTGGGGGTGGAAGTGAGTGAGATCAGAACTGGGCTTCCAGAGGCTTCCAGGAAAGTTGGGTTCAAGTGCAAATTAATTTCAGATCATCACAACAAAGGTGCCTCTTTCCCAACACATTGCCACAGCCTTGCTCTCAGACAACAAAGACCCTCCCCTCCAATTAGCTGATGACCTGTGTGGGATTTGGGGTCTTTGCACACTCGCATGCAGCCAGTCTGCCAGAGAACCTTGTATTCCCTGGCCGGGTATGGGCAGTACCAATAGCCCCGCAGCCTTCTGGGTGCCCAAGCCCCCGCTCCCCGCCCTGCCCTGCAGTCCTGTGAGCTCTATTCTCATTATTGTGTGGCTGTCCTGCTCCGGGTCACTGCGGCAGCCACTCCCACCAGGACCCTCATTAGGAGATTGCGGGCAAAGGGCCATCGACCATTTCACAGGGGCAGGGCCACAGGATGCTGGCAGGAATCGCTCCCACCCTGAGGGCAAAGGGGACCCTCGTCTGAGCCAGGGCTGAGAGTGACCCCAATGCTAAGGCTGCACATGGCTGACTCCCACGCCAAATGATCCTAGAAGACCTGACCTCAGGAGTCCACCCTCTCCTCCCTTACACCCCAGGGGCTTCCCCAGCAGTGCTGGGAGTCGGTGGTGGTAACTGGGCCTGTGGGGGGAGAGGGGTGACCTGCACTCCAGAGACTCTCTGAACACCAGTCCACCAGCAGGGGGCGACTCGAAGACAGGTGCGGACCCACGTGCCCTGTACCCCTAGTGGCACCCTGTCCTGTGCTCCAGCCTGTGTCCACCAGGGTGGCCAGAACAGCGCCCCCTGCTGCCCTGGCAGTGACCACACACACATAGGACAGCTGGACCTGGGGCAGGGCCAGGGGCACTCTCAATCACTAGCCAGCCCAGGGAGACTCTGCTCCTTTGATTTCAAGGTAAAAGTGACAAACAAGGCACAGAAACAGAAATGCTCAATGACTCGTTTTGCGCACCAAAGACCAGTATAAAATCTAGCACCATGCTGGGGCTGGAGCAGTGGCGCCTAGAGGTAAGGTAGTGCCTTGCCGGCACTAGCCTAGGACTGACTGCAGATCGTTCCCCTGGTGTCCCATATGGTCCCCCAAGCCAGGAGCGACTTCTGAGTGCATAGCCAGGAGTAATCCCTGAGCGTCACCAGATGTAGCCCAAAAACCAAAAAAGAAAAAAATGGCACTATAAGTGCTGCCCTAGGCCAAAAAAGCACACACATCCATGCAATATGTGTTCCTACTCACAGACCAGGAGCACACATGACAGCACTGACATACACACAGGTGCCCGTGCACATATAGGTACATGCACACACCAAGCACATGTGTGCATATGCCTGCCCATATGTTTCACACTCTGTATGTCTGTATAAGTGTGTTCACACATGTTTGTGCACACAGGCCATGCACATATGTGTGCATCCACAGTCCATCACACAGAGTATGCAACACTTGCCCATGCACACAAACCACGCAACATGTGTTCATTTATACAGAACATGAATACATGTGTTCATCAACACAGACAATGCACCTGTATGTCCATTCACACAGAACATTGTGTGCGTGTATATGCACGCATGCCCACGTATACATGTGCTCGTTGTGTATATAGTGCACACACATGACTATTTTACAAGACCAGGCACACATGTGCGTACATACAAACCATGTACTTGTGTCTTTATGCATACAAATCATGAACACATGTTCATAACACAGACTATGTGCACAGACTATGGGCGCACATGTACATGTCCACATGTTTATGCACATAGACCTTGCACACATGTCTGTGAACACAGACCATGCATGCATGTTTCAGTTCCACCAGAGGCAGGCATCCCTGCAAAGGTTGTTTGACTCCATCCCCTGGCACCATGCAGGACACCCAGGACATGGAGAAGGACTCGTCGCCCAGCGTGTCCTCCCAGACCAGACACACACTGGCCCCACTTGGCCCCACTGGCCGCCGGCAGCAGATAAGCTGAGTGTGAGGTTACAGCGCTAAGGGCCGTCGGAAACGGCACTTCCTAAAATAGACGCCTGGCTGGGTGCTCAGCGGCCCCCTGCAGGGGTGAGTACAGACTGTAGAGTGCCAGCCTGTCACCCAGCCATTCACACAGGACATGGAGCTCACTGCAGAAATTCCCCCCCATGAGTCACCCTGTGGTCCTGCTGAGCTGCCAAGGAGCACTCAGTTGTGGGGGTGATGGCTGCACCGCAGGATTCTCTGGGAGACACAGTCATGCACATAGGTGGGCAGAGGGGAGGAACAGTAGGGAGCACAGGGACAGGGCAGGGTCCTGGAACCTGATCCTGGGGATGAGGGGGGGTGGAGAGGGGAGAGACAACAGGGCAGGTCCTGACACTGACAGTGGTTTCCTTGAGGTCGCACGTGTCAGTGTCACCTTAGATGACTCATTAAAGGAATGTGTGGGAGCCAGGAGAGGCCACTTAGAGAGGTGTCAGGAAGGACCCCAGGACAGCTGGTCAGGCTCTGCCATCACCACACTCTGGGAGAGAGAGCATGACTGTCTCTTTCAGAAACCTTCCCCATGTCTGGGGGTCCTGTGAAACGAACCGTGGGATTGTGGGGTCCAGAGCCGAACCTGCTGGTTTGGGGAAGGGCCTGTTACCTACCACCTTTCCTTCCATATGGGGCCTCTGCACTCAAGCCTGTGCAGGGATGTGGCAGAGCTGGGCAGTTCCCCAAGCAGAAGCACAGCAGCCTCAACAGAACCAGGATGGACTCTGCTCTCTCTTTCGAGTATATAGCTCATCAGCAAAGCAAGGACGAGGGATTTGGGGCAGAAGCCCATCAAACCACATTGGGACTCTAGAATGTTCTTTCTGCTTGCATGGTGGGGGAGAGGAGGGGCAGGTCCAGGGGCACTAGTTGAACCCCATACCCCTTCCTACCAGCCGTTCCTAGCAGCTGAGCTGCAGGGAGACCTTCCTACACCGTTCCTTTCTACCAACAGAACTCCGGGGTATATCAGTGCCCTGCAGGTCTCGGGCAAGTCAGTCCAGCAGATGTAGCTTTGCTATTGATGACAGCATTTTGTAAACTCAGGGTCTGGTCTTTCTGGGCTGGGAGGCTGTGAGGGGACAGAGGCACATTGGGGTGGGGTCTATTGGATTAATCAGTCTTTATCCTAAACTGATATGGTATATTAAACTTTACCCTCAACCACAATGGTTCCCCTTTTTTACATATCAAAAACCCACCTGGACAGGAAGAACCTCTGGACAGACTTCTCCACAATCTGTTCTCTACCCATGGGGGTGGTTCTATCTTCTCAATAAATACTACAGTCCCAATGGGCTTCTCTCTGTCTTTCTTTTTCTGTCTGTCTCTGTCTCTCTATTTCCATCTCTATCTCTCCATAAGGTAGAAAGGTGCCCAGACCCGTATTTCATCTTTTTCCAGCCTGGTTTGGATTTTTTCCTGTGTTCCTGCTCCCTTTTTCCCTTTAGAATTGGGATGTGAGGATATTGATCCATCTACTATGGAGAGTCCAGAACATCCTGATTTCTGTGGCACTGTGTGGGCATGAGGGGTGGAGGCACAGCGAGGGTCTGGGTATGCATTGTGCACTGGGGCAGAGGACCAAGGCTGTAGCCAGCCCAGAGGACACAAGGACTGTCTTTCATGAACAGGAAAGCCAGGGGAATATGGGCTCATGAGCTGCCCACAAACCCCTCAGGAAGGCAGGATCCTGTTGCAGTGCTCGGAGCAAGTGAGGAGAGAATGGGGAGTCTGTCTGCTCTTTCCATGGTGAATATGGGGGGGGTTTAGCTCAGAATTTACTTCATACACGCAAGTCCTCTTCTTCCTCCTCTACTTCCTCTCCCTTTCCCCTCCTCTTCCTCCTCTGCCTCTTTCTCTTCCTCTTTACTCTTCTTCCTCCTCTTCTTGCTCCTCTTTCTTCTCTTCCTGTTCCTCTTCTTTCTCTTCTTCCTCCTCTTCCTCCACCATTTTCTCTTTCTCTTCCTTCTCCTCCTCTTCCTTCTCCATTTCCTCTTCTTTCTTCTCTTCCTCCTTTACCACCTCCTCTTCCTCCTCTTCTTCCTCCTCTGCCTTCTCCCCTTCCTCCTCCTCTTCCTCTTTCTCTTCTTCCTCCTCTTCCTTCTCTTCTCTTCCTCCTCCTCATCTTCCTCCTCTTCTTCCTCTTCTTCATCCTCCTCTTCCTCTCCCTTCTCCTCTTCTTGTTCCTCTTCTTTCTCCTCTTCCTCCTCCTTTTTCTCTTTTCTTCCTCTTTCTCTTCCTTTTCTTCTTCCTCTTCTTCCTTCTCTTCCTCTTCTTTCTCCTCCATTTCCTCCTCTTCTTCCTCCTTCTCCTTCTCTTCCTCCTCATGTGAGTAGATTCTTGCCCCAGCTGACCAGGAATCATCTGGGCACAGATGCTGTATTAGAGAGATGGCAATCAACAGGCAGCCAGTAGATCATAGACCACAGACATAATTATAGATCCATAATAGACCAGTTAGATTTCAAATGATAACATGGCATGATCACTAGGTGATAAGCCAGTGACACATGGTGGAGACGAATGAAAGTGGATGTCTGAGAGAATGGACAGGCGGATACTGGACTGATGGGTGACACGTGGGGTCTGGTCCTTGGCTAGAGTGAGTCTGGAGGGGAGTAGACCCCACACACACAGTTTACAGAGCAAGATGTGATTTTGAGAGTGAGTGGGAAGCCTAGACCACAGCAATGTCACTTGGGGGACATCACAGTGCACAGGGTGCAGGATCTCGTAGGGTGAGCCTCAGTTTCCCTGTGGGCATAGCAAAGCAGGGACAGGAGCAGGGCTGGCTGCAGGCGGGGAAACTGGAGAGCAGAGGGAGAGCCAAGAATGATGGGAGGGTGGGATGGACACAGAACAGGAGCTGCTGAGGGGCCCCACAGATTCTGCCCTCCCAGCCTCCAAGGTAGGCATCTGGGCACAGTGCCCACTTCCCCTCACAGAGCTTAGGCATCTGTATCACCCCCACAGGACCCAACTACCTTGGGGCAACCCACCCCTAACCGTGGGGGGTCAACACCTGCTCCGAAGCTGCTGAAGAAGGTGGCAGTGTCCAGAGCTCAGGGAGTCGGGGCTTACCTGAGGGCTGAGACCTGGGGGAACCTCGGGCTAGCAAAGATAGTATCTCTGTGGGGGTGCCAAGCCCTGGCTTCACCCTGTAGCCAATGGAGAAGTGCAGGGGAGTACAGTGCTTAGGCACAAAAGCAGTAATCCACCATGGACCACTCAGAGATGAGTCCCCAGGCCCTGCCTGTGCCTAACCTAGGCCCTAACACTAACATGAGCAGAGCCCATCACGGAAGCTGAGCAGAACTGAAGAGGGAGGAGCGATGCTGGCGGAGGAAGGAGCAACTCCCATGGTGCTCTGTGCCGAACCACTGCCCAGCTTTCCTAAGCCGGTGGTAATCAGAGCTGTAGCGGCCAGTGGGCAGAGGAAGTGGCCCTGACTCTTCAGGCAATTCATCATCAAGGCCTGACTGTCAGGCACGTGGTAACAGCACATATGAAACTGTTTAAGGATTGCCTGGGCCAGCCACGCTCTCTCCTCACCTCCAAGACGAGCTCACTGCTGGGACATTGCCCCCAATACACACTATCTGCCCCCCCACCTGCCCCCAAACCCACACGGGACAGTTGGGCCCTCAGGGTCACCCCTGAGGTGGCAGGTCAAGGGTGCAGGTTCTTTTCCTTCCTCCCCACGCAGGGGCACAGCAGGCTTGAGGGGAGGGGAGCCCTGCTCACACCCCCAGACACTTCCCTGGATGGGCCACCCTCTCCCTGCTGCCCTGAGCCTGGGACCTGCACCCCAGCAGCAGGGTCTCAAGGTCCCACCTCCCTAGTGTCCTGCCAAGACCCACAACCCCTACAAGCCATGACCAACCCCCAGAAAAAGCAAAGTGGGGAGAATCCACAAGGACCTGCTCATTCTCAGGACCCAAAAGAGACAAGGCACAGACAGTCCCCCTGAGCCAGGTGCCCTGGGTGGAAGGACACCCTGGGGATCTAGGGGGTATACCTGGGAGGTCTGTGTCAGAGATGGGCTCCACTCACAGCAGCAGCTACACAGTGGTAGGGACAACCCCACGCTCCCAGGCCAGAGTCCGGGAGTGCGGGGATATGGGGTCCCCTCAGTGACTTTTTGTGACTCAAAAGTGAGTCTGGATTCCAAGACTGGAAAGGTCAGGCAGTAGAGGCAGCCTAAGTAGCGCCTGAGACTGGGGGCCCCTTGCTCTTGAGAGTGTTTCCCAAGAGCATTCCCTGAGAGTGCTCCCAAGAATGTTCCCTGAGAATGCTCCCTGGAGGTGTCCCCAACAGTGCTTCACAAGTTCTCCTTACTGCTCACAACAGTGCCCCCAGAGTTATGATCCCTAGTGGTGCTCCCTGAGAGTGCTCCTGACACTGTGGCCCAGAAGGTGAGTCTGTGTTTTCCTAAATGCTCACAATAGTGCTCCCCTGAGAGTGCTTCTGCTGATAGTCCTCAACGATGCTCCTCAGGGGGTTTTCTTGAATGTGCTCCCAAAGACTGTTCTCTTAAAAATGATCCCTGAGAGTGGTCCTTAGTGAAGTGCTCCCTGTTAGCCATTGCAGGGTGGTTTCTTTGTCCTCAAGGACTGGTCTTGTCCCCAGCTGGGCTCCTCACTGCACTTGAGGGGAGCCTGGTGTGATGTCCACAGAGATTCATGGAGGTCTCTGTGAAGGTGACAAGGGCGAAAAACCGCTTTGCCTTTGGGTGTCAGGATGGGGGATTGGGGACTCCTAAACGCTGTGGCCACTGAGCCCAGCAGACCACTGTACCTGCGGGGTCTATTCAGGAGACCTGAAGTTTTATTTCCTCCATTTTCTCTTTAAAGCAGGAATGCATTGAGGGGTCAGGAGGGCCAGAAGGAACAATTTGGGCTGGGTGGTGCCCCACACACAGTGCTCAGAGAATCCAGGGCCACTTCTTTTTGTTTTTGTTTTTGTTTTTGAGCCACACAACCCGGTAACGCTCAGGGGTTACTCCTGGGCTATGTGCTCTAGAAGTCCACTCCTGGCTTGGGGGACCAAATGGGACGCCGGGGGATGGAACCTCGGTCCATCCTAGGCTAGCGCTGGCAAGGCAGACACCTTACCTCTAGTGCCACACTTCTGACCATTGTCAGCCCAACAGGAGGACAATCAGGGCTTGGGGGTGGAGCAAAGCCTCAGGCACATTCACTGTCAGGGAAACGGACCAACTTGCTGACTGAGATGAAGCTTCCCATTGTCCACACATAGGCTATGGCCGTCTACCCCTACTGGCCCACACTGGGCACTGCAGCCAGAATGATATCTGGCAACAGACTCTGCTGCTCCGCCTAAGGGCGAATACTGTGCCCCAAGCATGGAGCCCTGCCAACACAGGGCATGGCTCTGTTCCGGGCAACAGGAGGTAGGAGAAGCACAGAGGCAAGGCAGGACCCAAGGCAGCCTCATTCCACAGCCGCCCCACTCTGTACTCAGCCACACTCAAGGGCAGCCAGGCACCCATTCTCCCCACACCTGCCCTCCTCAGCACAGGAAGAACAAAGCTTCCCGTGGACACATGATCGCCATCTGCGAAGTGCCCGGATAATTGGGCACGATGCCGTAATTGGGGCTTTCATCTGACTCGTGGGGGGGCGCCGAGTTCCCAGCCTGCACCTCACGTCAGCCCTGAGGAGGCTTAGAAGGGCCTCCCAGGAGGGGCAGCGCCTTGTAGGATGGACAGACAAACAGGCACCTGGTTTCCCTGACGGCAGGGGCTCAGAGTGCTCCGAGCAACTGTGAGGCAGTGGGCAGGACAGGCCCCCCAAAGCCAAAGGAAACCACTCTCCTCCATGACTTGAACCCATGGAGGATGCTGGTATAAAGGCATATGAGTTTACACATGTGTCATGTGTATATGTGACTAGTGCACACGTGTGGGATCATGTTGTCTCTGCAGGTGGAGTGTGGGTATATATGCGTGTACAAGAGGGGCGTGGGCAAGATGAGGTGTGTATATATGTGTGTATGAGTGTGTAACTGTGTGCTATGTGCATGCATGTCTATTGTATGAATGTTCACGTGTATCTCACGTGCACAATGGGGCATATACATGTGCATGTGTGACTGTGTTCCATGCATGTGCTTATGTGAGTGTGCATGCATGTATAACTGTGTATTGTGGAGAATTGTGTGTTCATATGTATGTGACTGGGTGTCATGTATGTACATGTGTGGGTGTATATCTGTGTAGGTAGAGAGCATATTTTATTGTTGTGTCATATTGTGTGACTGTATATATGGAGTGTGCATTGGGGGTGTAGAATATGTATGAGTGTGAGTGTGTTATGTGTGAGTGCATGTACATGTGTGTATCTGTGTGTCTGCACTTGTGAACACATCAGGGCCTAGAACCCTGTGTGCAACTTGTATGTACATGCATGTCACACTTGATCCTATTTCCTCATGCCCAGCAGTGCTGCTGTGGAAAGTTCCCAAACCAGTGAGGACACTTAGCCACTACAGGGACAGTCCCAGCCCAGCCACACCCCTGCCCTGTCTAGGGATGGCCTATTGAGGGGCCTGCTGGGCTCTGGTTTAGATTCTGTCCTCTCCTCAGCATATGTGGCCCATGGACAGACACTGAGGGGCATCTTGGGAGGTGAACCCGGGCACCAGGCTCTCCCCACCAGTCCCCTGCCTTTTGCACATCTGAGGAGCCCTGAGCTACAGACCCCACCTGCTCACAGGACGACCCATCCCCACAGTCCAGGGGGCTGCACTGTGAAGCCTTTGATCTCGGGAAGATGGTTGCCCAGATGAGGTGCATGGGGCCTGTGCATGGGGCATTCCCCGGAAGCTGTCCAAGCATGTTTCAGCTGTGCCGCAGGTCCACGTTAGGAGAGATTCCTCCGCGGCTGTAATGTGGGGGAGGCTGGGATGGACCATGGGGCCCCCGTCAGAGGGGCGGGGTGCTGGGAAGCATTTGGAAAGCATTTGTGCAAATGCCCCTATTCCTCAGCAGAGGGGAAGGGTCGAGCCTCTGCCAGGCTGTGCCCCCCTGCGTGCCCCGCCAGGCCCCCTCCTCCTCCTGATCTTCTCTCTCTCCAGTAGGAGGCCACAGCGACGATGCGTAGGTGGAAGAAGCATTGCCCCTGGGGTTCCCAGCCTGGTGCCCAGCAGAGGGGGAAGGTCATGGGGCCTATGTGGACAGTGATGGTGATGGGAGACAGTGCCTCTCTGGAGAGAGCCCAAATGCTCAGCTCGTGCTGAGCCTCTGTGAGAGTCCCCAGAATGTCTGTAGACTTCTAGGCTTCCAGCCATCCATGACATGACTTTCGGGGTGCCTGGGGGTGTGCCAGGCAGGGAGCACAGTCCGGGTCTGTGTGTGATACCGAGAGGTCCCCACACTCTGAACCGTTTAGCTCTTTGGGGTGGACCCAGCCTGACAGGTGATGGACTCTGAGGTATCCACGGAGTGCAAGGCTTACATTCACCCAGCCTGGCGCTAGGTGCTCCTCAGAGTTCAACAGTGCTCCTCGAAGTGATGTTCACTGAGGATGTTTCCCAAGTGTGATCTCAAGGAGTGTCCCGAGGATGCTCGTCTGAGGGTTCTCCTTTGTACAGCTCGCTAAGAACACAGACACGAGTATTCTAAGAGGGTCCTTGAGGGTCCCTCTGAGATACTCCCTGAGGTGCTGCCCAAGAATGAGCTTGACAGTGGCTCTAAGCAGAACTCTTCGAGAGCATTCTGTTAAGTAGTCCCTGAGGTGTTCCTCAATAATTCTCCTAAGTGCTTCCTGAGGGTGTCTCTGACAGTGCTCCTCAAGTTCATATGCCAGCCCCTGAAGACCTGCCCTGATAGGAGCTGGCCAGAGTATCTCTCTCAGCCAAAAGATCCTGCTATGTGGAGGGTGGGAATACCCCCTTATCAGCTGTCTGACCCCTACCTGGGAGCAGTTCCTGCAGCAGGGGACAAGTGTGCATGTGGTCCTGGTACCTGCCGTGATAGGAGCTGGCCAGAGTATCTCTCTCAGCCAAAAGATCCTGCTATGTGGAGGGTGGGAATACCCCCTTATCAGCTGTCTGACCCCTACCTGGGAGCAGTTCCTGCAGCAGGGGACAAGTGTGCATGTGGTCCTGGTACTCCCATCCCTAGACACATAGAAAACAGCCTTAACACCCTTGGTGTGAGCTACTAACAGACAAAACCATTTTTCCAGCCTGGTGGGATCAGTCAGGCAGAATTGGGGTGCAGCTATGACCATACACCACCCCAACTAAAGAGATGCACCACAGGGAGCTGGAGCATCCCAGCCTCCTATACAGACTTCCTGAGAGGGGGGCAGCAGTATCCAGAGCACAGGACCCCAAGGTCACAGCCAAGGGCAGCATCTGCAGGTTTACAAGGCTGCAGGCCTAACTCCATCACTATTCACTTCCCACAGGCCTAGCTCCATCATCATCCACTTTCCTGCAGGCCTGGCTTCATTACCATTTGCCTTCACACAGGCCTCAACTCCATCACTATATGACCTTTCTTGCAGCCCCATTATCTTCCACAAGCCTTGGCTCTATCAATATCCACTTTCCTACAAGCCTTGGCTCTATTACTATTCACCTTCCCACTGGCCTTGGCTCCAACATCTTCTGTCTTCTTACAAGCCTCTGATCCATCACCATCTACCTTCCCGCAGGCCTTGGCTCTATCACCATCATCTTCCCACAGGCCTGTGGAAAGACCTCCAACACTGTCTGTCTTCTTACAAGCCTTGGCTCCATCACCATCCATCTTCCCACAGGCCTGGCTCTATCACCATTTGCTTCCTTTGGGTCTCAGTTCCATTATTATATGACCTTCCTCAGCCTGGCTCCATCATCTTCCACCTTTTGACAAGTCTCGGCTTCATCATCTTCTGTCTCCTTATCTGCTTCGGATTCATCACTGTCCAACTTCCTGGCATGCCTTGGCTTCATCACCTTTCTCTCAGGCCTGGCTCCATCAGCATCTGCCTCCCCAGGTTTGGCTCCATCATCATCCATCTTCCCATAGCGTGGCTCCATCACTACTCACTTTCCACAAGTCTAGCTCCATCACCATCTGCCTTCCCATAGGCCTCTACTCCATCACTATATAACCCTTCCTTCAGGCCCAGCTTCATCATCTTCCACCTTTCTACAAGTCTCAGCTCTATCACTTCCCACTAGCCTTGACTCCAATACCTTCTGTCTTCTTACAAGCCTTGGCTCCATCATCATCCACCTTCCAGCAGGCCTGGCTTCATCACCATCTGCCTCCCTTTGAGCCTCAACTACATCATTATATGTCCTCCTCACAGGCTCAACTCCATCATTTTCCACCTTCCTATAAGCTTTGGCTCCATCACCTTCTTTCTTCTTAGAGGCCTCAGTTCCATCATCATCCACCTTCCTCCAGGCCTTGGCTCCATCACCATCCACCTTCTCTCAGGCCTGGCTCTATCACCATCAGGCCTCAACTCCATCATTCCTTCCTGCAGGCTTGACCCCTCTCCAACCTTCACATGTCTGCCGGCCCCCCACATCCTTGGCTTCCTGCTTCTGAGACTCTAACTGTGCTCCGGTAGAAAGATGCCCTCAGCTTTGTGCTGATTATCTGTATCCTGGGTCAGCCTGACTCTGGGTTCAGTAAGTGTCTGCCATGTAGACTCTCGGGGGCTGCAGTCCCTCAATAAAGTCACCATTTGTCATGGAGGCCTATGTGTCCAGGAAAGCAAAGTTCAAGAAAGGAAGGAAGGCTTCACAACTCCCTTAAGCACTTCTAAAGTCAACCCCTCCCCACCCCCGAGAACATAGCTGGTCTTGAATCTGTTTAAAGTGCCCCTTGTGGGCCCCCACAGAGTCTAAAAGGAGCTAAATTGCAGGCCTGGCATGTGGCCCGCACCACAGATCCCTCATCTGGAGCTGCTATGCAGGCTCGAGCACTGCAGGGACATCTAGCATGCCCATGAGCACTTGCAAGTTGGCCTGGGCCATACCCAGCCCTCCACAGTCAAACACCACGTCCTCAGGCATAGTGATCTCAACCTGGGGGCTGAGAGTCACAGGCAGAACCCCATCAGGCCTTCTGATCCCCCCAAAAAGTGGTCACTGATTTGCTTAAGACATTTTCAGGAATTATTCATTAAACTATCATGGAATCAAATTCCACAGACACCAGGAGCACTAAAATGTTGGATATTAGACATCAAATGTTGAAAGGAATATGGAGCAGCACTTAGTTTTGGGTGGGAGAAATATGAAAAATGTTGAAAAAAAAAACCACTTCAAAATGTGTTGCAGCTTTTTAAGCCAAGTGGCCCCCTGCCCTACTGAGCATTTCTACTCTGAAGTGAGTGTTCTCTGGAGAACCAAAGTTATGATGATGCACCCGGCAATGGGGAGAAAGCTCAACTCATTCCAGTGAGAGAAATGGCACAAAAGGGCTTCACACTGACTGACTCTAGCTGGGTGAAATTCCCTAAAATCGCAGAATGGGAGGGGAGAGAAGAAACAGGAGTTCGGTGTGGAATTGATTGGGTGGTGCCTTGGGAGGGGGTCTATATCCTGAAACATTCAAAAAGTGGATTAAATGATATACTATCTACTCAAGTATAAGCTAACCTGAGTATAAGTTGACCCCCTAGTTTTACCCTAAAAACTGGGAAAATTTAGTGACTCAAGTATAAGCTAAGGTGGAAAATGTAGCAGCTATCGGTAAATTCCATAAATTAAAATATATATTCAAAACAATTACAATAATTGAGGAATCAGTAGGTTAAATATTTTTCAAATATTTATTGCTAAAGAAAAACTGTAAACTAGCAACAATAACTTTAAAACTTGAAATAAAGTGCAGAAAACTGTAACTTAACAGGTAATTAAGCTAAATCAAAAGGTTAAAATCCTTCCAAACTGGATTCCTCCTCCTCCTCCTCCTCATCTGTATGTTCAAACAGAGCTTCAACTGTATCTGATGTGAGGGTATCAGCATGGACATTGCCATCATCACTGAGTTCGCAGATATCATCATCCCTGCTGTTGGTCTCATACAAAGTGCAGAATATTGTGTGTTAAATAGTTCGGTGGCATACAGTTCAGTTCAGCTGCCTACCTCTTCAGCTCAGCTGTGACTTGTGGACTAAGCTGAAGCACTGGGCCTCCAGCAGACAGCAGAAGACAACTGGGATTCCAACATACACTGAATCACATAACCTGTATGACCTGAGTATAAACCAAGTTCAGATTTTTCACAATTTTGTGTTGGAAAAACTCAGCGTATACTCGAATATATACGGTATTTACTTTTTTTTTTTTTTTTGGCTTTTGGAGCCACACCCACCGGCTCTCAGGGGTTACTCCTGGCTCTGCGCTCAGAAATAGCTCCTGCCAGGCTCAGGGGGCCATATGGAATGCCAGGGATCGAACCTGGGTCTGTCCCTGGTCAGCTGCATGAAGGCAAACCCCCTATCACCATGTTATCACTCTGGCCCTAAATGATACATTTAAATCAATCATTTTCCTATATGTATATTTATATATGAAAACTGCACTTGCATATAGATGGATCATTCTAGAACAGTTCCTAGACTGATGGTGTAAAATCATCCCACACACCATATCTCCAAGCCAATCAAGATTGAGCGTGAAATAATCCAAATCAGGCTGAGGGTGAAACAGGTATAGTCTGGCAGTCTTCTACTTCATCTCTCCACTGAGCTGCCTGCCAGAACTGGCATTTTTATTGAGTACAGAGACCACCCCTGACTGGGCCAGTAAGGACAGTAAGGCTATCCTGAGCCAGTCCCACCCAGGTTTACAAGTAAGACAGTCTCTATTTTGGGGTAAATTCAAGTGGTAAACAAACATACAAAGGAACAAGGGATGATCTTTGTTTTGGGTAAAATAAGGTGTAACCTAACAGTATGGCACCACATTCTTGGACATTGTGGTGGACTTCGATTCTGTGGGTCAGTCTGGGGGCATCTGTACAAGAGGGGGGGGGCGTTTCTACAGACAAGAATACTTGAAACATTCTCAAACTCCTTCGTGCTTCATAACAGGACCCGGCCAGCACTGTCCTGGATGCAGCAATGATTTCAGAAGGCAATGACTGCACTGATGATTTTAGGCCAGAAGCTGAGGGGTCTACACAGCTGATTCTGGACCAGGCTCCATGACAGTGGTTTGCTGGTATGGAGGTGTAGAAACAAACATGCTTGTTATGGGACATGGCAGAGGAGAGTTGAATCTGGGCTCTGAACCAGCCCCTCGACTGTCCTTTGCTGCCTTATCCTCCTGGACTCATTTAGCAGGCACCCCTGGATCAGTGCTTGGCTGAACCCTGACCATTCTTCACTGCTCAGGTGCCCACAGAGGCCACCTTTGTTGACCGCCATGGACACAAGTACGGGATCTGGTTTTGCCTGTTGGGGACTCTCAGAAGTGTTAACGATGTAAGAGTTCATCGTCGGGGGACACTGAGTCAGAGACACTTTCCCAGTGGCCTCCCTGTCCAGGCTGCCTCACTAACTCCATCCCCAGAACAGCTTACGGGGTAAGTGATTTAATCCAAATACAGCCTGTCGCCTGTGATGGTGCTGCTGAGAGCACATAAAGGCGGGAGGAGCGCGATTCCCCGGGGAATGTTTGCATAAACACGGAAATTAATACAGCGCTTGAGGCTGACACCCTCATTCTGCCGCCCGTAAATCGCTCATGGGGAAAACAAACAGCCGCTTGCACCAGATGAACGGCTGGTTTGCTTCGGGTGTCAAGCGCGCCGGGCTGTCACCTGTGGGGTTCTGCTGAGTCAGACACTACTGCTGCTAAATCAAAATGCACCCCCAGAATAGGGCCAGTACCTTGGCCAGCAGCTTCCCTAGCACCGGGGGACTGTGCAGAGGACAGAGGCAAAGGGTGGGGCTGGGTGCCCTGCTTAGCTGCAGGCAGTGGTGGGAGCCTGAGCAGCATGGTCACAACCTGGCCACCTCCAATATGAGGGTGTCCCAGAATCCCCCCTTGGGTGATGGACATCAGTGACCCAGAGTTTGAAAAGCCCTTCCTAGGAGTGTGCCAGGACCTCTAGGACCAAAGCAGGGATTGACACTGGGCAAGGGGTGGGGGCTTGGATGCCAGGCCTAGGTGCTAGGACTGTTAGGCCATTGGAGATGAGATCAGAAATTCATGAGA
Source organism: Suncus etruscus (assembly GCF_024139225.1). NCBI lineage: Eukaryota > Metazoa > Chordata > Mammalia > Eulipotyphla > Soricidae > Suncus > Suncus etruscus. Next base: position 94,371,507 of record NC_064849.1, read on the forward strand.
GAAGAGCCTCGAGGGCAGAGTGGGTCCGGAGGTAGAAACAGGAAGGGACAGTGGGAGGAGAGTGTGGGGATCGTCAGTGTCATGGTACACAAGGAGTTTGGGGTTGAGGTCCAGCCCAGAATCAGCAGAAACAACCACAGAGGAAGGATTGGGCTGTTATTGCCCAGGGGTGAGACCAGGGCCCTGTGGGGTTGAGAGGTGCAGGGCTCCCAGGGAAGCAGGGTGCTGAGGTCCTGAAGGGAGCAGGCCTCCCTCTGAGTCTGAAGCATCACAGCCTCACGTCTGCCTTCTCCCAATGCCCCTGTGCTGTGCTTGTAAGGAGGTGTCCCATGTATGGTTCTGAGTATTGACCCCCAACCTCCTCTTTCAGGCTCACAAAGTGAACTTGCATCCAGCACTGTTTCTGGCGGGCTCAGCATGACTCTAGATCTGGTCCTTTGATCAAATCACTGTGAGATACATAGTTATGAAATTGTTCAAGAAATTTGCTTGTGCATGACCGGAAATGGAGTTTCCTTCTCTTTACTCCAGGATGCTGGAACATTGCTTCCAGCCCTCTCCCTCCCTCCCTCCTTCCTTCCTTCCCTCCTTCCCTCCTTCTCTCTCTCCCTCTCTTTATATCTCTCTTTCTCTTTTGCTCTCTTTCCTAGGTCTCTCTCTCTCTCTTTTATCTCTAACTTTATTTTTCTTCTCTGTCTTTACCTTCTCTCTTTCATGCTGTCTTCTCTCTCTCTCTCTCTCTCTCTCTCTCTCGCTCTGTCTCTGTTTCTCTTTTGCTCAATCTCTTCTCTTTCTCTTGATATTTGTCTCTGTTTCTCTCTGTCTCTATTTCTCTCTTCTCTTTCTGTTTTTCTCTCTCCTCTCTCTGAGTCCAGATATATCCTGAGCTATGGGCCCATTGTGGGGGTACAGTTTTGCCTGGGATACAGACCGACACTGGGGTTCCTCCCCACAGCAAACACTGAGACAAGTGGCCCTGCCTTTGATCCCATGTGGTCACATCCATGTCCCCTCTGGGATGACGGGGTTTCTGCACCAATGTCCAACAGAGAAGCACATCTACACTACAAAGCAGGGACACTGGGATAAGTCTCCACAATGAGGTACCTTTTGCCCATTTGGGGCAGCAGACAGGGCTCTGTTGGGAGCAGGCTTCTGCCTCACCTGACTTAGAGGGCCCTCACAGGCATGGACAATTCTGGGTGAGGAAGTGTGCCCAGACATACTTCGGAGCATCTCCGGCTAAGCCTGGCCTGGCTGCCTGTGCAAACAGCAGGTTGAACTCTGTTGACTCAGCATTGGCTAAAGTGCACCACCGCCTTAACCCACAGAGGAGACCAGCAGGTTGGGGGGCAACCACTGAGGCACTGGGGGGCACAGTTCCTGCTGCCTTCCCCTGCACACGGGATGCTGCCCTCACATCAGTTCACCCCCTGCTCCAGCAGCCCTGCCCTGGCCCAGTTACCAGCCTCGCTGCCACGCCAAGGCCAGCCAGGGCCGGAGATGCCCGAGCTGTTTGCTTGCTCTAAGCAAACACGTGTCCATTAGGAAGGGACCCAACTCTCCTGAAACCTGGGAAAAGGCACACACATATCGAGGCATGCGTGCTGTCAGGAACTGAGTCATTCTCAGGGGTTGGACACCTCCCACGAACTCTCAGAGGCAGGCTCCAAAGACACTGGCAGACAGAGGTGTAGAAAGATTGAGAGGGAGGAACTGGAAGAAGCAGGTGTGGGTCAGGTGTGGTTCAGACCCAGATATGGGGTGCGTGTAGACACGAGGAGACCATGTTGCACTTGTGGGCCCAGAAATGGTTGAGGAAGTGATTACTCATGAGTAAGAGTCCAAATATGGATCCATCCCTATGCAGATGTGGGTGATATGGGCACAAGAACAAGTGGAGAAATGGGTGTAGCGAGAGAAGCCAAATGTGGCCGTGAAGGGGCATGGATATGAACATGGGTCCAATTGTGTTCACATGAAGACAGAATTGAGTGGTGACATAAATACAGAGAGGGATTTGAATCCAGATGTGGCTATAGTTACAGGCATTATAAGAATACAGATGTTGGGGCCGAAGTAATAGCACATTAGTAGAGCATTTGCCTTGCACGCAGCCAACCCAGAACGGTCCCAAGATCAATCCCCAGGATACCATATGGTCCCCGAGCCTGCCAGGAACTATTTCTGAGCACAGAGTCTGTAGTAATCCTGAGCACTGTTGTGTGTGACCCACAAACAAAAAAGAAAAAAAAAGGGGGGGATACAGATGTTTATTGGGATCCAGATGTGGGTATGGTGACAGGTATCAATAAGAATAGATGTATATTGGGCTCCAGATGTAAATATCCTTCCAGACATCTTAAGAATACAGATGTTTATTGGTATCCAGATGTGGACATTATAGCAGTATAGATTAGACCACAGATGTACATACAAACACAAAGGTGCACATGCATGGGTGTGGAGGAGAAAATTGTCATCATGGATACAGAGAAGGACACAGGTGCAGACAGTGTGTGGGTCTGATTATGGTTGCAGATAGGTAAAAACCTAGGTACTGATTGATGTGAAGAGAGTTGGATGGGAGGCAGGCATAATGTGCACACAGATGTAGGCATGGGTGTGAAGGTGTGGGCACGGGGACAGGGGCCTTGGCAGGAAGGACCTGGAGTTCCGGGGAGTCTGCCTCTTGGAAATGTGATGAGGGGCTTCTGCTCTGCAGAGTGGATGACTTGACCGCTCATCCATGAGGGGCAACAGGGCTGGGAACCAGCAAGGGTGGTAGAGAGTGGTGTGTGAGTGTAAAGACTAGTGGTATGGGTTCGGGTGCTGGAGGGTGCTGGAGACTTAAGATGGCATTGATTGGTAGCAGACTTCTACAAAGCAGACAGTCCAGGCAGGCTAACAGCTCACCAGAGGTTTATAATAACCCTTAGCTTTACCTCCCTCTTGGAGAGGGAGGAGGGAGGAGGAAGCATGCTCAGAAGTGGGTCTTTCCCCCATTGGATGCGCTTAGGAAAGGAGGGTACCAGTTCTGTGCTGGTTGGAAAATCACCCCACATATGCAGCCAAGCAAAGAGCCACAATGTCCTCTTCCAGTCATCCTGGCCATCAGAGCATTCGACGGGACCCAAGTAGTGTGGAGATGGAAGAGGCTGCCCAGGGGCCACTCAGGAAAGAAATTTAGCACTGGGGGGAACCATTTGCAGGCTGTGGGGACAGAAGAAGGAGGCTGTGTCTCAAAGTGCAACAACATTATACTGCACCTTAAGATCTCCATCATACAAGAAACCCCAGATAACTTGATATAGATTCTGAATTTGGGGAGTGGGTGTAGCATACCCAGTGACACTCAGAGGTTACTCATGGCTCAACACAGAAATTACTCTTGGCAGGCTCGGGGGCCATATGGGATGCTAGGGGTAGAACCTGGGTCGGCCAGTACGAGGCAAATGCCCTCTCCACTATGCAATCACTCTTACTTCAGATTCTGAATTTTTAAAAAGCTTGTTGCTGGGTTTGTGAATATGATTATGCATCCAGGTGGAAGGTAAAAACTAATAAAAATAATAACGAGAAATATCAGATGTAGGAGCCAGAGCAATAGTACAGCAGGGAGGGCACTGACCTTACATGAAGCCACCCAAGTTCCATCTCTGAGCTCACCGAGAGTGATCCCTCAGTGCAGAGTCAGGAATAAGTCCTGAACTAATGGGTGTGGCTCCAAAGCAACAATAAAGAATAAAATGTAGTAAGGTGGCTAGATACAAGCTAAATATATAAATCTGCCATTTTCCTCCATGCTTTCAATAGTTAGTAAGAAATAAAAATGCAAACAAATCAGCATGTTTCCAGCCAACACAAACTATTAAATATGTAGGGAAGTAATCCTGAGCACTGTCACTCATGCCCTCAAAACAAAAGCAAAGAAGAGATTTACTATATATCAAATCTAAGAGCATAAAGCCAGCACAGCAAACATTGAGCCGAAATGATCTCTGTGTGTAAGAGAAACCTGAATCACAGAAATGTTCATTATTCAGCAATGATTAGTACATGTGATGTCATTTTTATGGGACCAACACTGCTTTGGGGGAAAGGGGTTCTGGGAGAAAGCATGCTCACAAGCGCCCATGGACCAGACCACATTTTCTGCCACCCATGGGCTCCGAGAGCATATGAGCACCCATAGAAGGACTAGTGTGGCTGGTCCACTCACTTTTCTTTCTCAAATATGATACCCTGAGGTAATGGTGACCAAAAGCGGAGAACCAGCTCCTGGTCCCTGAACATGGAGGGAGCCCCATGGCCCCACTTAGGAAGGAAGGAAAAAAAGGAGCTTTTCTTTCTGCCAACACTCAAGCATCAAGGATAATTGTCCCCCCTTTGCCTGCCCTGATCCAAAACAACATGGCAAAGTCAATGCACTAGAAAAGGGGGTAGAAATTGGGACAGAGCAGACAAAAGGGCCCACAGGGAGAGAGGAATTGCCCTGGCAGGGCACAGTTGAACCCTCATGGAAGGTAAATGTCAGTGTGGTAGAGACGAGCAGGGCTTTGTGGGACACCAACATGGCACACAGTTGACGAGGCATTGCCACACAGCCTGAATCTATTTCCAGAAATCTCTGCTTGGATTGTCTGTAGTTTTTAGTCTCTGCCTCTTTCTAGGAAATTCTAATAGGTCGAGACCTACAACTGCTGTTGGCCATTTTATTAATGACTAGAAACCTTATATGTGTTTAAATCTGTGACCAGGGAGAACAATAGATATCCAGAAATGTCTGACATAGCCCTGAGCAGCCACCAAGTGCCCAGCTCTGTTTCCCCAGTAGGTCACCACATACCCTACCCTACATACACACACACACACACACACACACACACACACACACACACACCACTCAGGGCCCAGGACTCCACACACACATTAATACACACATATCCACACACACATACCCATACACACACACTCAAACATACACTTATATTCAGGACATAGGACCTCCCACCACATACACATGCCCCCACACTAGGTCCTGGGACACACACATATCTACACAATCACATATTACACATTCACATATTTAAATACACACACTTACATACATGCACATACATACACACAAGTACACATATACACACAAACACACTCACATATAAACACACACGCAAACACACGCACACATTCTCAGACCAGGGCCCCTTCCCCCATACTCAGACCCCGGTTGCACCCACAGGGACGAAGCATGTCAGGCAGATGTGGGTGAGCAGCTGGGCTCACCTAGTGTAGAACTCACCCAGTAGAACCAGTGTGGACAGGCCATGTTGACAGACAACTCCCAGAGTTGGACAGGCGGGTGCTCAGGGTCTGTCCTAGGGTGCCCAGAGCTACCCTCCCACAACAGCGTCAATTGAGTCTTTAGGCATTGGGTGGGACCCAGGTACAGGCCTGGCGTGCATGTTTGGGGTACACAGACATGGAAAGAGGGTTTGGGGAGCACATTAATGGGGCCTCCCATGCCAACTCACGTGGCCGGATCTTAGTGGTTGCCAGTGGAGGAGGATTTCACGGCAGATGCACTGAGGTCAGAGTGAGCCTAGAGGCCCAGACACCACCACCTGATGCCTAGAACTGCTTCTCCAAGGTGCCTCAAAACAGGATGGGGTCATCCTGCTCCCTTGTCATTCCCTTCTGGGATCTCTTCACTCTGATCTGGGTGTTGGGCTCTGGCAGGTAGAACCCCTATTAATCCTCCTGGGGCAGCACCGTGTCCTCTGATCCCACAGGAGAGGCTGGACCCTTCCCTGCTGCCTCCTCTCCATCACCTGCCTTGGGTGATTTGGAGTGCCCAGCAACCTCAGATATGTGCATGTGAGTGCATACCTGTCCTGCAACGGTTCACAGCCCCCTGAGTGCTGGCTGGGAGGGAGGAGCCCAGGGCTGACTTGGTTCTGAGTGGGGGTTCAGGATAGGCTGCACCCGGGACACCCTATTAGCCCCCCCAGTCAACCATACCACCCCCAAGGGTTTGGTGCTTCCAACCCCACTGACGTTGTGGGCAGAAAAGATGCCCCAGTACTAACTTCTTCCCTGGTCCACAGGTCCCTCTGTGTTCCCGGCATAAACCCTGCCCAGGCTCCAAGGCTGCTGGAACATTCTGGACACTGTGATTTGTGCAGGATGGACATCAGCATGAGAAGCTGGGCATGCAGGGCCTCTACCCCTCCCATAGCCCCCACAGCATTCCCTGCCCCTGTGCAAACCAGGTGTGGGTGTTAGAGGCCAGTGGGAGCAGGTGGGTCCTTGATCAAGTGAGGGCAAAGTTCAGCCTCAGCCACCGCCTCCCTCAGCCCTCCCTGATCTTCTGGACTGACCCTGTGGCCAGGGCAGAAGAGGTCAGAGGAGGGACCCAGAGGCATAGTGAAGAATGATCCAGAACCCTGTGAGGAAATAAATAACTCTGAGTGATGCGGGTCGAACCTGGCCCATTTATTTCCCTGGCAGCCAGCTCAGCCAACCTGATGCACCACCAGCCTCCAGCTGTGTCATTCGGGTGACTTATGGCCACCCCAAATACACAGTGGACAGGTGACAGAAAGAGGGACAGTGGCAGGTCTGTCCCCAGGCCGCGAGAACATTGTCTGCAGTGATGTCTGAGGGATATGGAGACCATTCTTCCTCCTCTTGGCTGCGTCCTCCTCATCTCTATCCTCCCTATCTTCGTCCTCCCCATCTCAGTCCTCCCCATCCTGTCCTCCTCTCTCAATTCTCTGCATCTCACTCCTTCCCATCTCCATCCTCCCATCTCCAGCCTTCTCATCTTTGTCCCCCTTATCTCTGTCTTCCCCATTCCCATCTTCCCCATCTCTGTCCTCTCCATCTCCATCTTTCCCATCTCTGTCCTCCCTGCCCCACCTTGCCTATCTCCCCGCCTAGGTTTGAACCCTGGCCCCAAAACATCTTCAGCCTTGGCCTGTGCAGGACCTCTCTCCATGTGGGCAAGTGGGGTGACAGCAGGGGGTGAGGCCATGTCCTCACATGTGCCTTCCTCTGTGACAGCGCATCATACTGAGCCCAGGAAGCTGAGATGATCAGTAGTTTAAGGAGCTAGTCCCCCAAATGCTACTGGCCTCCCTGATGCTTTCCTGGCCCCTCCTGCCTCCCTGAGAGACTCAAATCTGGCAGAATGTTTTAGGGTGCTCAAGGGTAGCCTTAGGAGCCCAATTTCCTGTGGACACCCTGAGTCTGGGCAGCATGTCCGATCCCAACAATGAGGCTGGGGGTGCTGTCTCTTCTGATCTGCACACAGCCTCTCCACCATCCCCGCTGGCCCTGATGCAGCTTGAGTGAGAGCCGGGAGGGCCCTGGGGACCCCGGGGGCTCCTCTCGCTAGCTAGCTCTCTCACTCGCTCGTTCGCTAAGTGCTCACGTGGCCAACCCGGCCGGGCTCTCGCGGGTGTCCACGCCCCACCCGCCAGCCGTGGCAGCCAGTGTGGATCCCCCTCACCCCAGCAAGCAAGACCCGAGTGCCCCGGGGAGGGGCCGCCCCTGTCTGCTTGTCTGTCTGCGGATGACAGCTGTGGGGGGCCCACCTTTCCTCCCCATCAGCTCTGCTGACAGGTGGGCAGCCCTGGGACGCCCCCAGCACCCGTTCATGCCCAATAGCACATCTGATGGACACGGGCGGGCGGGGGAGTCCCCGGGGTCCCCCTGGGTGGGGCCAGACCGGAGGCCGCTTCCCGGGGCCCGCTGCTCTGGATGGCGCCCACCTCGGCCGCCTGAGTCTGCCTGTGGTGTAGGGAAGACAGCGAGGTCTTTGGGGGGGTCACTGGGCAGGGAAGGGAAGCTGCAGGGGGTCGGAATGGCCATGGCACCGTCCCATCAGTGATGCGAACCCCTGAACTCTGCAGACAGACTAGCAGAGGCAACTCAGAGATGGGCACAGGGCCTCACGCATGGACGCCCCGACATGCTCTCCCTTCTGGAGCTCTGCCTCAGAGTCGGAGTCTGGGGTGCCCACGGCCTTCACGGGGAGGGAGCACAGAATCTCAAGGTTGGACACAGAGCCCACCCCTGCTCTGCTCCCCAACATTGCTCCTTCCTGCCTGGCATAGCGCAGGGGCATTGGGGCCTGCTCCGAGAACCCCGACATGGGAGCTGAACTGATTCAGGCCCTTTGCACAGAACCCTTTCCCCCCTCTGCACATGGCCCTCTTCCTTCTGCACACAGCCCTTTCCCCTCTGCATATGGCCTCCTCTCCTCTGCACACTGCCCTCTCCCCTCTGCACACGGCCCTCTTTCCTCTGCACATGTGTCCCTCCCACTCTGCACACAGCCCTCTCCCTTCTGCACATGATCTTGTTCTCTGCACACAGTCCCTGATTGTAACAGCAAGGACCGTGCCTCACCTGGCCTGTGTGGCCCCAACAGGCTCAGGTGGGCCCAGCAGGGATTCATGTGAGGCAGATTCATCCCAAACATCCTCAGCAATTTGGTGTCTCCTGAAATCCAGGGTCCAGGCTCTCCCCTATTTGGGTCTGGCCATGTCTGCTCAGTGGGTTTCCACCCAGCACGGCAGTAGTGGGGCCCTCTTGTGCCCCAGAAAGGTAGGCCCCATGGGGACATGGGGACAGGCATGACACCACCCAATCCCTAAGGCCCCAGACTTTGCCTCTGTTCCTCTAGCAGCGGGTGGCAAGTCAACCCACAGAAGAGGACAGGTCAAATCTGGGGGTCACACCCCTTCCTGCAGCAGAAGCCCTGACAACCAAGTGGCAGCCCAGCTTCTCATGTCCGCCCGGTCCCTGCTCACCTGCTGGGCCTCTCCCTACTGCCACACACAGCTTGCTCACACTATGGAGGTAAGGTGCCATAGTCTTGGGGTGTCTAAGAAACTGCAGAGGCAGGAAATGTGGCTCCAACCAAAGCCCAGGCAGCTGCCAGGAGATGGAGAGGGCACAATTCTGGGACATGGATTCTGGCAGATTGTCCTTCTAGACCTTTCAGAGCCTTCCAGATACTTCAAGAGCTTTCTAGATCCTTCCAGACCCTTCCATAGTCTTCTAGACACTTCCATACACTTCTGTTCTTGATGAGCCATACATACACCAACTCCTGTATCAGAGCAGAGGGCAGAACTCCACACACCGACATGAAATGCTCACTGTGACCAAGCCAATCAGACATGATACATCTGTGAGATGCTTTGGGATATGGAACTTGGCTTGACCAGGGACACAGATCACATGACCTCTAGGAACTTTCAATGTTCCTGAGGTCTTGTCTCCATGACATGAGCTCCTGGCCTGGTGGTGAGCCTGTGTCTATTCAGAGCCACCTTGAGTGGACCTTCAAGGAGCAAAGATGCTGAGAACTCCCCACCCCAGGGACCCCTCAGAAATCCCCTCCCCAGGGACCCTGAAAATGCCCATGACGGACTTGGGGAGGGGACCACCACAATAACAGAGAAAAGGAGCTTTGCTGAGTCTCCTGTGCCCAGGCTGGCCCCACATGCCTCTATGTCCACAAACTCTCCAACCACCACCCCCATGGGAAGGGGACCCCAACATCTGTCCCTGCATGATTCCCCCCAGACCAAGGCACCCCTCCAGTGGGGACCCATCTAGGGAGGCAGGACTCAACCAGCGGCCCCACCACAGCCCAGCAATCCACAGTCACTAACCCATTAGTCCAGGGAGCCACTGGGCCTCACAGTAATTACCTAATCGCCTCTTGAAGGAGCGTGGCTCCCTAATCTGTTTATAATTATCATTCCAATGATCCCACACATTAATGTCTGACCTTCAGCAACTCTGACCTGGTCTTAATTAACTCCAATCTCAAACCCTGCTCTCGTAAGAGGCTGCCCGTGACCAAATGGATGAACCGCAGGTACAGTTAATTTCGGGAGCAATTATCTTTTCATGTAGGAGATTTAAGCGATTATCTGCACAATTTCACACACTTTTGTGCGATCCGCAACGTTATAGATTCTGTTTTAAATCATCTTTCAGGCCAGGGCAATGGCTTCCTTGAAGCTGCCCCCACACCAGTCTGTGCCCCAAATCTACCAGGCAGGTCTGGGTCACTCTTTTCTGTTACAAACAAAAGCTGTTGTTGTCAGGTTCGTTGCCCAGGTAGGGCACCAGGGAGGAGCATCTTCCACCGGACACTCGGGGTGGGTAAGACTGTTGAGCTCCTGCAGGAAAGCTGCAACAGGCAGAAATCCAGGATGGCTTGGAGTGTGTCTGCTGCTGAGACCCAGCAAGGCTGTTCTGTGTACAAGGGAGACCCTCTGAGAAGCCCCCTGAGATCACCAGGACCTGCACCCCAATATAAGCACAGCTGTGAACCCCAACTTCCTGAGTGACTGCCACCCCCCTTAAACCAACTCCCTTATGCTGGGTCTGGCCTCACAGATGCATGACTGATATTTTTAGGGGCCAGGACAGACCCCTCTCAATTCTACTCAATGTTAAGGGGGCAACATGGCAGAAGCAAAATGCCACCATGTTCACTTTCATCTTCTCCATCATTGACTCACATGGCTCAAGGTCACTATCCTCACGGTACCATCTGACTCTGCTCTCTGTGCCCCAGAGAACTTGGCCTGTGGAGGAAACAGGGAATTTTTGGTGATGGAAGGAGCAATTTTTGATTAAATGAAATGACAATGCTGGGCAGGGCTTCTCTCTTGCCACTAGTTCTAAAATTTATGAACAAGATGGCTTCTTTTGTGTATCATAGACATGTGAGTTTCTACCCATATTCATTAAACGTTCTCTTAATGGATATATCCAGTAGAGTTTTTTTTGTTTGTTTGTTTTTGTTTTTTTTTTTTTTTTTTGGTTTTTGGGCCACACCCGGTGACGCTCAGGGGTTACTCCTGGCTATATGCGCTCAGAAGTCGCTCCTGGCTTGGGGGACCATATGGGACGCCGGGGGATCGAACCGCGGTCCGTCTCCTAGGCTAGCACAGATAAGGCAGGCACCTTACCTCCAGCGCCACCGCCCGGCCCCTCCAGTAGAGTTTTCTAGATATATTTATAAAGTCACTGTACACTTTAACTTCCTGGTGGTCAGAAATATCATTTTTTTATAGTAAATTCTTCTCAAACTGGCCACTCTCTATATGGTAGGCTAATATGGGAACATTATAGAGCTGGATTTCCATATCTGAATTGTGTGTGAGTTTAAAAGGGACTGTAGTGTGTTTGTCTCAGAGATCATAGTTTAAAGTCTGTTCAAACATTCTGATTGGGAGCCAAGAGCACTAGTACGGGGCTAAGGAGTCTGCCTTGCATGCAGCCAACGGCTTTTTGACCCTGGCATCATAGATGGTCCCTGGACACTGCCAGGAGTGACACCCAAGGACTGTGGGCTGTAACCTAAAATCCAAACTTCAAATATTGTGATCTGTATTATTTTTAAAAAAAACCTTTTTGTCTATCAATTGTAAGAACTGAGTTAATTATTAAACTGATGATTAGTCTCTCTTTAACATAAAATCAGTTTTGTTTTGTGCATTTTAACTAAATTTTACTGCATTTGTACAAGTTTCTCTTTGTCACCTTCCAAGGTGATTTTTATTCAATGCCTGTGACTCCATGTCTCACTGTAAAAGAGGCATTCTTTTTATTTCTTTATTTTTAAATTTTGATTTTGTAGCATACCACCTAAGGCACTTGGGGGTTACTCCTGGCTCTGTGCTCAAAAATCACTTATGGCAGGCTCAGGGGACCATATAAAATGCTGAGGGTCAAACCCATACCCTTCCTGCTGTTCTATCTCTCTGGCCCCTCTGAGGCATTCTTTTTTTGTTGGTTTGTTTGTTTGTTTGTTTTTGAGTCACACCGGCAACGCTCAGGCATTACTCCTGGCTCTACACTCAGAAATCGCTCCTGGCAGATGCAAGGGCCCATATGGGATGCCGGGATTTGAACCACCATCCTTCTGCATGCAAGTCAAATGCCTTACTTCCATACTATCTCTCTGGCCCCTCTTTGAGACACTCTTAACCACCATTTTGTTTTCTGTCTTGTCCTTCCTGGTGCTTGTAATGGCCTCTACAAGACCTTAATCCAGGTGATATTCTTTAGATTTGAATTAGAGTTCTTGGTCTCTGCCGCAATATTGTTTAAGGTTTAATTTACCTCTTCCTGTCGTCCCGTAACACTGTTTTGCCTTTTGCATGGTGTATCTCCTCTCTGCATAGACTGGAAGTCCAAAATGCCTCCCACATTTTGCTCCCGTTCCTTTTGCAGTTGGCATAATGTTTGTCATGATACATTCTCGGCTGCCTGTTCGGATCAGCTGGCAGAATGGCCTGTGAGTGTCACAACCCCAAACTGGTCTCAGGGACTCTGTCTGACTCCTAGTGTCATCGAACAGCTGGTTTCACTTGACAAAGAAGGCATCTATGGCAGGGGTCTCAAACTCAATTTACCTGGGGGCCACAGGAGGCAAAGTCGGGGTGATCCTTGAGTGCAAAGTCAGTAGTAAGCCTTGAACATTGGGGGGTGTGACCCAAACAACTAAAACAAAACAAAACAAAAAAAGATTCCTCTAGGGCAGGGCCACAAAATGTTGTACGGAGGGCCGCAAACAGCCCGAGGGCCACGAGTTTGAGACTCCTGATGGGCTGGAGACATGGTCCAGTGAGGAAGGCACTTACCTCATGGTACAGCTGACTCTGGTTGGAACCTGCCACTATGTCTGGTCCCCTGTGTCTCTTCAAAAGTGACTCGAGCTCAGAGGCAGGGCTAAGCCTTGACACTGCATTGTGTGACCCAAAAAAGATAAAGTAGTAAAAGAAACTGTTTGTGCCACTCTGAAAAATGCCTGCTGGTCTCAGTTCACCACTGAGCCATACCAGGTAACCCTGGTCTCAACCAGAGATCTACAAAGTCTCCTGAGGTGGTGGTGGGTGGAGTCCCTGCCCTGCTGAAGGGCCCAGGGTGACACTCATTCACTCTTTCCCCCAGTATATAAACCATAACTCCAGCAATATTCCCACACCCACTCCTTTCTCATGCTATTCAGGGATAAATGTACCGAATTTTCCAGCGTATAAGACAACCCCCTAATTTAGCAGTTAAAACATAGGTTTAGGCCTATATTCACTGTATCAGACAGAACGTTCCTTGCTACAACTGTATGTACCACAGTGAGCCAATCACAACAAGCAAAGGTTCAAAGGTCATGCTGTAATAGACTTCCTCTCTGACTCTGGCCAATCTGAGCAGGCTTTTGACAGTGTAGAATCAGGTCCAAAACATTGTCTAATTTGCATGCATAAAAAGCCTGCGTGGACTGGCTGAGTTAGAGAGGCGGTCTGAGCAGCCTTGCAGTGATTGGTCCTTTATCATAGGCACCTTTTCTGGCAATTCCCTGGTGGCGTCAGTTAATCTCCCCCACTACATGAACCAAACAACACTCCATCCTCGGACCCTAGCACTGAACCACCAACACGGTTAGCTGTGTTTTGCCAGAAGTGGCCGCCAGATCTCCTGAGTACTGACTGTTTGGGAGCCCCCAAGAAAGAGATTTGGAAACTCTGCGGCCTGATTTTTTTTGTTTGTTTGTTTCGTTTAGCGGCATATAGAAACATTTTTCGGGATATACTCGGCGTATAAGACGACCTCTGATTTTCGATTGACTTTTTTTTTTTTGTTTCAAAAGTCGTCTTATACGCCGGAAAATACGGTACCCTCTCCTGCTTACATCCCTGCTCTGCCTGTGATAGTGAGGCCATGGTCCCATGCCCAGCCATGGTAGAGGGTCTGTGGTGTCTGAGAGCTGAGCCCCAGGGTGTGGGTTCCCAGAGCTGTGGGGTGCGGGGGGGGGGGGTTGGGAGGGAGGGATAGGGAGGCTGGGGCAGGATGGAGGAGAGGAGGGGTGGAGGACTGTGGGGTCAGGAGCCAGGGGAACCTGAATGTGGGTGCCAGAGGTCCTGGAGCTCAGTCCACTACCTGTATCTCCCAGGACTCAGCTCTCGGGCTAAGAGGGGCTTGGCTAAGGGAGGTTCTGCATCTCCCCTGCTAGATGGGGAATGTGGGTCCCTCCAATATGCGAAGGCCTCAGACCCTGCTCCAGTGGCAACTGGAGCACTGAGAACAGGGACCATTATATGGGGTAAATAGGGGAGCAGCCCCCAAGAGGCTCCTTTAGTCTCTCAGTGTTGCCTCAGAGAAGGCCAGGTCACAGGTATTCAGGGTCCAGATCACTGGGTAAAGCAGAAACCTCATCCCCCAATCCCAAGGGACTGGGTAAACGCAGGTCTGGAAGCAAATGCCAACACAGGAAATTATCCACACAAACTGAAAGGAATAAAACAGGTTCAGGAAAATTCCACCACAAGCTCTCTGCTCACTAGCAAAAGATACCACAGCCCGGTTGTGGAAATCAAAATTTAAAAAGCAGCTTCTTCCCTAGACCCGAGTTCTTTATTGGAAGAAAAAGGACCACCTACCTCCTGGATTGGAGAACAGGTAGGGGGAAAGGGACCGATCCCAGATGGTTTATTTCTAGTCCATAAGTGACAAGCACCCAGCAAAGAATCATTCTGAATAGAAAGAAATCTGGGTACCTCCCACAATGGGGGTTTTGAAACAGGCAGTTTGCTGCTATGACTGCATTTCAGGGGATCCTGGTACTACTTGGTACCCAGAATTGTCCAGAGTCCCCAGCCAGCACAGCCAAGAAGATAGAGGGAGCACGGGGGGGGGGGCTGTCAGTGATTCATCTGTGCCCAATAGCAGGCTCAGTGCTCCAGGGGAACAAGGGGTGCTGTTTGATCTTGGAGAGCCCATGGCTATGTCTTTTCCACTTGATGACCAAGTCAATCTGGGCTGAGTTCACATGGCATCAGGACAGTCCCATACCACCCACAGGCCCACCAAGAAAGGGGATTAATTCTCTCAGTTAGAGCCATACACTTAGTCAGCTACAGGTGCATCCTCACCGCAGTGTGGAAAGGCGGGTGCTACCCAGAGATGTGGGGACAGTCACTTCTCAAGGTGAGCTGTGGGGTACAGGGGAGTCATGGAGTTCTCAGAGCTGCCTCTGCTCATGGGTGCTGCGTGAGGCACAGAAGAAACTCAGCTGAAGGAGGCCTGAGAAGATTGAACCAAGGAGCCAGACATCATAGAACAGCATGTGCAGGAAACATGGGCTGATTTTGGATTACACAGATTCTTATGGCCCCTGGCCAGCCATAATAGGGGTCTGTCCCTATAAGTTAGGAAGGCCCCCTGCCCAGCCTCCAGCCTGGACCGCCTTCTGAGTTATGTCCCCATCAAGGGCTCTGACACCCAGGAAGTGGACAGAGGTGTCTGAGGCAGGAACCAGGCCTCCCTGCTCCCTGAGAACTAAGGCTCATGAACGCTGGTGCATCTGCTTCTGTGTAGACTAGGCCCACCCAGCAGGTGACAAGGAGGAGGCAATGCCATGGAGGGTTGGGGACCAACCAGGGCCTCTGAGATGCTTGATATTTGGGAGTATGGGGGGTTGACTGCAGGCAGGCTGGTACGACACTGAATCAGGGGCTAGTACCTCTGAATGAGGGGCAGGTACCCATTGAACATGGGGTTGGTATATTGAATCAGAGAATGAAGTACCACTAAATTGGGATTTTGCTATCTACTTTCTCTTATTTTTTTTTCATTTTAGTCTATACCCACCAAGAGCTTCAAGTCCTTCCCGCCTGGCCTGTGTCCAGGATAACTTCTGACTGTGCTCTGGAGAAAATAGAGGGTTCTGGAGATCAAAGACGGGCTGGCCATGGTCAAAGTAAGCACCTTCACCCTTGAGTATCTCCCAGTCACTTCTTCTGCTTCTGGAGTTTTCTTCAAAAGTTTTTTCTGAGCCAGTTGGTTGTGATGTTCCTACGCCATCTGTCGTGTTGAATCAGTCTCCTTCACTGAGACCACTACCTTCTCCACCACCTCTGGGACATACCCCATCTATCACTGTCTCTTCGGGCCTCTGTGTCCTTTCTTTCCCCTTCTGAACCCTAGCTGTGCTTTGTGAGGTCATTTGATTTAACCCTACCTGAACACTTGGACATTTCTCCTCATTTCCCCAGCTTCTCTCACTTGCTGCTGAATCCAGGGCCCTGCTAGGAATTCCCAGTACAGAATCCAAGTCTCACAATGGCATCTGATTTTTAAGGCAGTGTAGACGATTATTCTCATAAGTGGAAGTCACTGCATATTCAGAGAGGCTCATATGTCAGTTGGGCAACATGAACAACAAACTTAGTTCTGTCTAAAAACACTATTTCCCCTAAAGTCTTCTCTTGTTTGTATTCGCATCACTGGGTCTTCTTGGCTCATTTGTTTCTCAGAGAAGTTGCGTGGCTGGAACCCCATGGAGGGGGTCACAGACACCCACTCCCTCATCACTCCTGGGGTACTAGGTAGGAACTTCTCGTCACACACACGTGTCTTCCTGGCCTCGTGGGCAGGTAGCTGAGAACATGTTTAATTTATCTGAGTTTTGAGTAACCCGTGGCTATACTTTGTGGGGTTCATTTTCCTCTTTTTGCCTATTGCTCTTTCTCTCCCCCTCACTTTTGGGGCCAGACCCCCTGTTAATTCTGCCACTTCCATGGTATCAGATTTTTGCAGAGAGGAGGCTGGCAGGGAAAGGTGGGACAGTTGAAAGCAACTCAGGACCTGAGCAGACATAGAGTCTCAAAGCTCCGTGATGCAGGGAAGTATTTGTCTGGGAAGTCTCTGAAAGTTCCAAGACCTCCCCCTCTGAGGTCTTGGCTGCATCCAGAACATTGGAGAGTGACCTGACTCCCTTCATCCACCTCCTGCAACAGTCAACAGTTCTGCAAGGCCCTGATGTGCTGGCGGACGCTGCCCAGACCCTGCTCCATGCTGGGGGTCTCAGAGTGAAGTGAGGTTTTCTCTCGCAGGAGCCAAACACAGTGTCCATCTCACTCCTTCTGCTCCCCTGTCTCTGGCTCTGGGACCTCCACGGGGCTTATCCAGGAATGGTGCACCCGCATTCCTGGCTCCATTGCATGGGGCCACTCTATGTCTCATTGCTGACAGCCTTTCTCTCTTCAACTTCCTTTCCCTCCTCCTGCTGCTCAGGAGTCTGGATAGAGGGAGCGGAAGGGCATACACTGTGAGTGCTGAGATGGCCTAGCATGGTGCTTAGCCCAAGGCTCAGCCCCTGAGAACTTACAAAGTCTATGCACATGGCTGCAAATATGGTCCTACATGTGTGTTCCCATGACTGTAAATATGCCCTATGTGTGTACACTGCCACAAACATGGTTCTACATGTGTGTGCAAACATGACTCTACACCAGGGGTCTCAAACTCGCGGCCCTCCGTACAACTTTTGTGGCCCTGCCCTAGAGGAATCTTTTTTTATTGTTTTGTTTTGTTTTGTTTTAGTTGTTTGGGTCACACCCCCCAATGTTCAAGGCTTACTACTGACTTTGCACTCAAGGATCACCCCGACTTTGCCTCCTGCAGCCCCCAGGTAAACTGAGTTTGAGACCCCTGCTCTACACATTGTCGTGTAACAGTAATTATGCCCCTACATGTGTGTCATAAGGCTGTAAATATGCCCCTACATCTGTACACATGGTAATAAACATGTCTCTGCATGTGTGTTGTGTGGCTGTAAACATGTCCCTCCATGTGTGTACACATGTATGTTCAGTCCAGCTCACACACGTGTTCTCAGATACCAATACAGATCCATGTACTCACACACCTGCATTTGAGTTACACCCATGCATGCCACTCATAGGCTTCTGTGACACTCAGTCCCAACACGGTGCCTACATTGGGCATCAGGAATAAGCTAAAAGAATAGAGATTTTAGTGTAATCATGCCCAGCCTCATCCTTCTCTGCCCTCCTGGCCCATGTCCTTCCCTCAGTGCCTGGAAGGAAGAGCCCATCTCCATGAGTGTGAACAGCAACCCTGGACGTGGGGGTGCCAGGCCACCAGGGGCAGCAGAGGGCTGTCCGTCTCTGCTGGCAAGTGACCCCAGGACACCCACCACATGTGCCTGTGACTGGGAAGGTGTGGTCCCAAGGCTCCCGGCCAAGGATGAGCTTCGGAAACAGCCACAAAGTGTGGAAAGGGACAGGAGTGAACCCTGAGACTTCTTCGGGAATTGGACAGAGCCACAGCCTGAGCCTCACCACAGGTTCCACAGCTGTAGGGGGCACAGCTCTGAGAAGAGGGACTATTCCTCATATGTCCCTCTCCAATGATTCTCTTGCAGACCATTAAAAAAAAAAAATATATATATATATATATATATATATATATATATATATATATATATATATATATATATATTCCCTGAATAAAAGAGCCCAGTGTTTCAGCATACTTGGGTCCAGGAACTGGGGAATAAATGAATCCTGGGTGAAAGGGAAGACAAGGTTCTGGAAGTGGCACCTCTCTGGCAATAGCCAAAACTATAGCCACAATGCCAGGTTCTTTGTCCAAGAGATTTAGGGTCCTATAGGGGGTTCTTAGCCCAGCCTCCCTGCTGAGCTCACGGCTGGAACGAGTCATGTCCTGAGCACTGAATTGAAGGGCTCTGTGCAGAGTGGATGGCGGAGGTGGCTTCCCTGAGACCCGCACACCTCATGGTGTGTAGATGAGTGACTTCATGTAGGTATGGACCAGTGCCCCTGAGCTGTACTTCGAGACTTCGAGTTAGACTGGGCAGGGCCATGTGTGCATGCCCAGGTGAGGGTTGCCAGGCCCTTGTGCCTGCAAGGGTAAGGGGGGCTCTGCATGGACACAATCATGGTGTCATGTGGGCCCTGAGGTTCCATCACAGTTCTACATGTCTCTCATCAGTCTGCACTTACTGGCATGTAACTGGACAAGGCCTCTGTGGAACCTATTACTTGGGGTCTCATTGCCTCATCAACCCCAAAACATCCCCCGAAACAGCATCTTCAGTGCTTTAGGAAAGAAATGGTATAGAAAAGCATGTTTGAATTCGCATCCAGTTTATCCTGAAGGAAAAAAATAACTCCCTTTCCTTTACGACTAAATTAATTACAGTTTCTGTTCATTTCCTTTCTGGGACATTTCCAGCCTGTCTCAGAAATCATTAACTGCTCATCTGAAATACAATATAAAAAATAGGCATTATCCATTATGTTGGATTATGTGTGTCTACTGAAAATGTTCTAATAGGAGAATACATTATAACAAATTAATCTTTAAATGCTCGTATTCAATGTCAGCAGGTGGGAAATAAGAATTTCCCTCTCTCCCTCTCCCTCCCTGTCTCTGTCCTCAGCTCTCACTCCATCTCTCTGATTCCTCCTCTTCCCTCCATCTCTCTCCTTAGATCTATTCCTGTCTCTTTAATCCCCTCCAATCTCTGTGTCTCTCTGCCTCATGGAAATCTCTATAGTTCTGTCTCTATCTTCCACGGTCTTCCCATTGTTCTGTAGGGTCCTCCCATTGTACCTCCAGAGCCCTCCCACCATATCCCAGAGTCCTCCCATTTCACTCCCAGAGTCCTCCCACTGTACCCCAGAGTCCTCTCATTGTACCCCCAGAATCCTCTCATTTATCAAAGTCCTCCCATTGCACTCCCAGAGTCCTCCCACTATATTCCAGAGTCCTCCCATTACACCCTCAGATCTTCCTATTGTACCCCAGAGTCCTCTCCTATGCCAGAGTCATCCCATTGCACCTCCAGAGTCTTCCCTTTATATCCAAATCCTCCTGTTTACCCTCACATCTGTATCCTCACAGTCTTCTCCTATCCCAGAGTCCTCCCTAAAACCCCAGAATCCTCCCATTGTACCCCAGAGTCCTCCCACTGTTTCTCAGAGTCCTTCCACTGTACCCCATAGTCTTTCCACTGCTCCCCAGAGTCCTCCCATTATACCTCTAGGGTCCTCCCATTATACCCCCAGAGTCCTCCCACTGCCCTCCAGAATCCCTCCACTGCCCCCAATCCTACTATCGTAACCCCCAACCCCCCCCAGCCCACCCTGACAAGTTCCACAAGATCTCCCTTGCAGACCTCCCACTTTTAGTTTCTCTTAAATGAAACTCAATTTGAGGCTGTTGGGATTAACATGTGGAGACCATTCTGGACCTGAAGACAGGAGCTCTTGGCCCATGATGCTGTTTGCTCACATGTTCACTGGCCTTGAGCTGTGCCCAGGATGCAGGTTGGCAGTGCGGGAGCCAGAAGAAAACCAGGGCCAGGACATCCCTGGACTGCTGGTCCTCAATTCTGGGGCCTATCACAGCACCCATCAGAAAAGTCTTGGCACCTCGTGGCCATGTGCCATGTTTCTGTTTCTCTCTTCAGGCATCCCAGGAAGTGATTTCATGACAGACACGTCTGCCCTCAGCTCCCGGGACCAGCTACCACAGCAAGCTGCCAGATCCTCCAGGCCTGGCCCAACCATGCCCCACATCCCACAGGACACCAGCCTTGGCCTTTCCTGTGAGAATTCCTGGCCATGATCTTTGTTGTTCAAGATGAAGGTGATTCACCATTCATGGTCTCTGAAATCACAATTTAGCACCAATGAACCAAAGTCAGCCGCAAACCTAAAGGGAACTGATTCATTCTGGTAGTGACCCTAGTCTACTTGAGAGGCAGCTGACCCTGCTGATCACAAACAGCCTTGGGGGGCCAGAAGGACCCACCATTGCTGCAGATCTCCCAAGTCCAGCACTCACCCAACGAGCCCAGAAGATGCCGGTAATGCCAAACCAGGTGGCACCAAAAATGACAGCCCTGGTGAAACCAGCCAAAAGGGTCAAAGCTGCTTTGCAGAACCAGGTCTCCTGTGGGGACAGAGGAGAGATTAGGGTAGTTCAGGTCCCAGAGGGAGTAGAGATGGCCAGTGCCCTGGCAGGTCCCCTGGGTCTTGCATATGCTCAAGTGACTCTTGCTCAAGGATAGTGACAGGAGGAGCAGGACCATGTGTGTGCCAGGCCCAGAGACATAGGACAGCAGGGAGGGTGCTGGCCTTGTACCATGGCATCACCACTGGGTCCCCAGCCCTGGCAGAGGCTGTCACTTTGGGGAATATGGAGCCGCTGAGAGTAACTAACCATACATCCCTACACCTCCTTCCCCCATCTCAGGGGTCAGATTTATGCAGGAGGTGGGAGACAGCAAATGAGAAATGAAAAACAATTCCATATTTCAGATTTATGAGGCCACAGGGCAATAGATCACCGCTCTCCCTCGCGCAGGGCTAGAGACTGTCGCAGCTATGCGTGTGCGAGTACTGTATGCAGACCAGCGAGTCTGTGTGGTTGGGCTGCATGTCCACACCACACAATGTTTCTGCCCAGGCTTCCAGAATGCTCCTAAGCATACCACTATGGAGCTCCTGCCCACTCACCAGAGTGCTCCTTCCCACAGCACCAGAGTGCTCCTCCCACATCACTATGGTGCTCCTTCCAATACCACCATGATCCTTCTTCCCACTCACCAAAGTGCTCCCTCTCACAGCACCAGGGTGCTCCTTCCTACTCACCAGAGTGCTTCATTCTGAAGCACTGACAGGGACAGGTGTCCTGAGAGGGGACTGACATAGCGGGAGAGACGGATGGAAGGGTGGGAGAGAGGGCCCCAGCATTGTGTCACATCCCAGCTGTGCAGGCTCTGGCGTCTTCCATGCCATGCAGGGAGAGGGCCAATGTCATGATGACTGAATATGACTACAGGGCCCTCGGCCAGCTCTGAGTCCTTCTCTGGCCACTGCTGGGCCACAGCATTCCACCACAGAGGGACACACCCCGGATTCAGACAGTTCCTGGGTCCCAGGGCTGCTGCAGGCTAAATCGGGGAGTTTTCTGAAGAGCTCTGGCAGCTGCCCTGTGAAACCCAGTATCCATCACGCTGACGGGATCAATAGCTGTGTTTTGGCCCCAGTCCCCGGCGAGCGACAGTGCCATCGCAGGAGACAGATAGAGCAGCCGCCACGGAGCCAGCCAGACCCAGTAACATTTTTATTGATTTTTGTTGTGCAAATAATGTCTTTTTGGGTGGAATAAATGGCTTTGAGCCAAACAGTCATTGTTTATGATTCCAAAATGCAATAAAGGGACAGGAAATATATTCTAGCCGCTGTCTCGGGCTCGCAGAGTAATCATCCATGGTCAGCAAGGACGTGGCCGGCACTACCTGGGGGGCAAACACATCCACGCTCAGGTCCATATGGGACCTGCAAATCTGCCTGTTCAGAAGGATGGGTGATCCAGCCAACTCCACTCCTCAATGGGTAAACCCTGTGATCTCCAGGCAATTGGAGAATCCCCTGAAGTCCCAGTGACTGGGGGTGAGCCTTGTGACCCTCTGTGAGTGCCAAGAATCCAGCCTGGTCACTTTCTTCTCTCTCTCTCTCTCTCTCTCTCTCTCTCTCTCTCTCTCTCTCTCTCTCTCTCTCTCTCTCTCTCTCTCTCTCCACCCATTTCCCTTTCCCTCCTCTCTTTCTCATGCCCATCACAGTCCTCTGTTCATACACACGCATGTTCATACACACATACACCTGGACATACCCCTATATACATGTGCACAACCACAAAACACCATCAGGTCCATGAGCATCAGAAGCAAGCTAGAAATATGCACCTGGGCCCTGGTGGGTGACACTCCCCAAGGACAGCAGCATTTTGTTCACTTAAAGAAGGTCCATTTCAGGGCCAGAGTAATAGCACAATGGTAGGACATTTGCCTTGCAAGCAGCTAACCCAGGACGGACCTGGTTCAATCCCCAGCATTCCATATGGTCTCCTGAGCCAGGAGTAACCCCAAGTTTCTCAGGGCTCCAGAACCTCTGGAATCAGGTGAAACATCAGGGATCCAAGGTGAGCCGTCAGGGACCCAAGAAAGGAGAGTGACCAAGTACTGTCCCCCCAGTGCATGCAGCACCTCACAGAAGTCTTCACGGGGAGGCCACAGGCTGACACTAATGCTAAGCACCACAGACAGCAGCATGGAAGAAAAAGGGTGTCAGCCACTGCCGTTTCAGCCCTGGACTCCAGAAATGAGTGAACAGAAAGGAAACAGGAAGTAAGGGGTGCTTGGGGGTGACCCTGGGACAGGCTAAGTGGAGCAGTGATGTGGGGGTGTCAGGAATCTCTGATCTGGGAGAACTTGCACCTGTGCACACTCCAATCCCCCCACCAACCAGAACACACCACTAAAAGGATCTCTGGGTGCCCCGGAGCAGAGGGCGTCTCCACACACAGACTCATAGGGTCCATGTTGTCTCTTTCCCTCCCCTTGTTTCAGTATATCCAGGCGGCCAGTGTCCAGCCAGACTGGACTTTTACAAAGGACAGGAAGTGGCTGAGTCTGGAAGCCCCTACAAAGAGCAGGTTCCTCCAGAACATCACCTTTGAGCACAGAGCAGTAAGCAGGGTCTCAAGAATATTCATATCACAAAACAGAGAAGGGCAGTCCAAAGGAGTTTGCCTGAAGACATCAGATGTACCTT
This sequence comes from Suncus etruscus, assembly GCF_024139225.1. Lineage (NCBI taxonomy): Eukaryota > Metazoa > Chordata > Mammalia > Eulipotyphla > Soricidae > Suncus > Suncus etruscus. The sequence goes on from NC_064849.1 coordinate 94,394,996, forward strand.
GATTATGTCCTCATTGGAGGGAGAAGGGTTAGCATAGTAGGAAAGGCATTTGCCTTGCATGCAGCCAACCTGGGTTAAATCCCATCATCCCATATAGTTCCCTGAGTCTGCCAAGAGCAACTTCTGAGCACAGAGACAGGAGTAACCTGTGATCACCAATAGGTATGGCCCTAAAACCAAAAAAATATGTGCTCATTGACACATTTATTAATCAAATGTATTAATCACATTTACTAATCAAATGGAAGCATGATTTTATATTGATTCCAGTCCTTTGCTATAGTGACTCCTGAACTAGTAAGTGCCCACATGTCTCTGACTGCCACAAACACAAGGTGCCCCCACTGCAGGCACCCACAGGGTGGCCATTGAGGTTCAGCAGCTCCCCAAGCTGCCACCTGCCTACATAGCTGTACTTCCAGGAAGCACATATCCTACACTGAATCCCATTGAGTAGAGCACTCATAAAGAAGCATTTATCGGCCATTTTGGGAGAGTAACTTCATTTTTTTTTTTTTTTTTTTGGTTTTTGGGCCACACCTGGCAGTGCTCAGGGGTTATTCCTGGCTGTCTGCTCAGAAATAGCTCCTGGCAGGCACAGGGACCATATGGGACACCGGGATTTGAACCAACCACCTTTGGTCCTGGATCGGCTGCTTGCAAGGCAAACGCCACTGTGCTATCTCTCCAGGCCTAACTTCATTTATTTTAATGTGAAAGGGATATTTATATTAGGGGAGAGTAAGGTGGAGAGTTTGGGTGTGGGCTCTGTGCCAGCCAATAAGGTAGCATGTGAGAGAGGAAGACAACAGGGTGTGTGCTTCTGTTTTTAGGTGTTTAGGGAAGACAGGATAAGGGGATGAGGGAAAACAGAGTGTGCGCTCTGGGTGATAAAACAGGGTGTATGCTTAGGGTAATTAGCTACATCTCCCCCCCTTTTTTAATTTTATAGAAAATGCAGAACTATGAGGTAAAACAAAGTAATTCATGTCCCAAGGTTCTAAGAAAAAGGCAGAAGTCTCTATCTAAAAGATAAAAGGGGTAGCAGTTTTTTGCATGAGCACAACAAAAGTTGAAAGAAAATAAAGAAAAAACTTTTGTCCTATAAACAGCTTGTGTGCTTCTGTGTTTAAGGAAGATAGGGCAAGGGGATTAGGGAAAGCAGGGTGTGCATGTAAGGTGACTAGCTAGATAGGGGACCCTCCAGGATATGTCAGGTCACCATAAGCATCATGGGAAACACTGTCCTTGAGGCTCCTGGGGCAGCTGGGTCTCCCACCCTGGCTGGATCCCTCCAGGAGCCCAGGGGACCCCCACGAGCGACCAACCGATCACCACAGATTACGAGGCATCAATTCTCGCCATCAACCAAACTTCCCTGTTGAGCCAATAAGGCCGCGGGTGAGGCTGAGTCCTCGAAGTCGAAAGGAGGAAATAATGCAGGAGGGAGCTAAATAATTGCCCCTCGGTCCTCACGCTAATGACCAACAACTCCCTCCATGCTAATTTTTCTCTCCACTTTTAATTACCGATCAATAATACTTTGTGGTTGACATTTAAAAATGCTGAACCTCATGTAGCAACACAGACCGAGAGAAAATCTACCATGCGGGGCTGAATTTGCCAAATCAATAAACTTTGCCATTTAACAAATAGTCGCGTGTAAACAGTCCCTGGATTAGTGAGTGTGAAGGACGGGACGTGGCGGGTTTAATTATGGCTTAAACACGGCTCTGCGGGGCCAGGAAGGACCTGCTGGGTGCTGGCCTTCCCTCCCCATGTGGCCTGGCACTGCACAGAGAGTGTCTGGGGTGCCCTGGAATCCTGCAGAATATACAGAGATTTCCAGGAAGGCTCTGGCGAGAGGCCTGCCGTGGGTCACTCATAGCCCACCCCTGCATCCGGCCACCCACCAGCCCCTCCACCTGCCAGCTAGCTCTTTTGCGACCCCCAAAAGCTCTTCTAGTCTCCCAAAGTTAATCATTGCAGGCCCTGGTCGCCGTCTCCCTCTCCAGGCTCTGCAGCTCTTTGATCTTATCTAAGAAGCCGAAATAATCACCATTTAAATATATTAGGTTGTTTGACACAGGTCGGACACACAGAGAAAATCAATACTGATCCCGTGCCTCCAGATAGTGCGGGGAGCGGCCACGGGCCGAGGCCGGATATCGCTGCAGACATCGGAGCGCTGGTCAATAGCCATTAGCTTTTACGAGTGGCCACTTGAACTCGGGGGGCGCGTGCAGCGGGTGGCCCCAAGGCCAGAGTCTCCACAGGAATGAGGTTCTGGGATAAAGAGAGGCGGGCTGGAGGGTCCAGCGGGCGCTAAACTGGGAACTCGGATCTCCGGTTTGCTCAGAAACTTAACTCTTTCCTGCAGACATTCTTACCAAGCGTTCGTGAAACTGGGCAGGTCAAGAATTTGTTGGGATGAAGGATGGAACCAAATGCTCAGTATGCTCCTCTCCACACAGGGTCCTGTCCCAGAGAGAAGGTCGCTGCAGGCAGACTTAGGAGCTGTTCCTTAGGGCCAGAAGGTTTCCTCACAGGTCACAGAGTCCTAAACACACTTGGGAATCTTGGGGAGGAACCAGGGACCTGGCTGGGCTTCCAGATCTTCGACTCAGCTGCTCTCAGGCTGACTCTGAAGAAATCAGGCCAGGATGTGGGAGCTCTGGATACAACTCAATGTTCTGGATTGTTCCCAGCTGCAAGAGAAGCCAAGAGAGCCCACAGCATGGACGCCCAGAGCTGACTATGGCAAAGAATGCACAGGGTCCCAGGGGTGCCCAGCTTCTGCATGCAGGAGGAGCATGAGGGAGCAGGGAAGAGCTGCCACAACAGAGCTGTGCCCCCCTAAAAACTGGCTCCCCCAAATCAAGAGTGTTAATGGGTGAGCCCCCACTTCTTTGCAAATTCAAAGCTCTTGGGGTGACTAAGCCAGCTACATGGCAACACTGGTCAGACCCACACTGGACCTGGGCACACCCCAATCTGCCCCTTCACACCACTGCACCTTGCTCTACCCATTCTGCTCCAGTGCACCCACTGAGCCCCGTCCCCGACCCCTGCTGTTGCACCTTCCTGCAGGCATCTCCCCCCCACACACACACCCTCCCCATCATCTCATCTAATGGTTTCGAGCAGAGGAAATGACTTGTCTTCCCAGCCAGCCTGTGACACTTTTATGGGTCATTTGTAATGAAGCTATTCTTTGGCTTTAATAGAGACCTTGATTCCAACTAGTGTGAATAATCGTCAAAGGTGATTAATTAAATATTCACCACTCCCCTATAAAATTGATCAACATATTACATTATACTGCCCCAAAAGTTATTTTATTTCTTCATTGGGCTTCCAATTCTATGCATTTAAACAAGCTTTAAGCTGGAGCCATATAATTTATTGCATGTTAATTATACATACACACAGAGCAAGATGAGACAAAGTATTTTACACCTTTAGTTACAACCCAGGAAACACATCAACTTTATTCACAGCCTCAGAGAGTCCCACAGGTGAGCAGAGCGGGCCCCTCGAGGTTCATTGTGTGTCCCTGACCCTTCTGTCCTCCCACATACCTGACCCTCCAAGGTGCAGTCCTCACACAGGCCCCCCGTTTCCAGGTGCAAAAATGTTCCATAAGTTCTGAAGTTCCTCCCAGGCGATGATGCCTGTGACCAAGTTCTCCTACCATGTGAATGTGGGTGTCTGAGTTGCCTGAACCTCTTGGGGCAGGACTAATAGGGTGCGGGGACAAGTAAGGTCATTCTGGGCCTCTGCGCACCTTCCAGAAGGGAAACTCCTATGTCCTTCCCTCCTTGCTGAGGCCATGGCTCCTCCAGCTTCTTCTGAGGTACTGGGCCCCAAAAAGAAGCAAGCCCAATTCCAGATTCTGCACTAGCTCTCAAGCACCTTGAGGACAGCTTGCAGGTGGGAGCAGCTGGGACGCATTTGGTGTGGGAGCCAGAGTGGCCTGTGTGTCTCCAGTGTAGATTCTGCTGAGCCTGAAAGAGGTGTGAGAAGGAAGGACAGACACATGGCTTCATGCTGGGCCATGACCAGCCGTGCTCAGACCCCCACATGCCCCACAGCTTCTGGCCACGGAGCCTCAGTGTTGTCTTAAACCTGCCAAGACCACCTCACCAGGCCTGGTGTTTGTCCTATCCCACCAAGACCACCGCACCAGGCCGGGGGTCTCTCCCATCCCACATCCACACTCAGTGGAGACCCCTGAATTTTCCCTCAGCCCCTTCTTCTGCACTGCCAGAGATGAAGATGAGTGAATAGGACAGATTTTTTAAAAATGATGAGTTTAAAAAAAAGTAAGTCATATTTCAACTTGCACCAACTTGCCATTTGTCGCCTGTAAGGGGGACGCTGTGGCCGAGCGGGTTTGGGTGACAGCGGCAGGAATGAATCCCACAAAGGGACCAAGTTTAATCACCCAATCCCGGCCCGTATTGATTTGGGGACTACTTGCAATGACTATATAAATAAGCCATTTCTTTGCAACTCTATCTAGCACCGGTCATGAACCCAGACCCTTCACAGCCGGGCCCAAAGTGAATTATGCCCTGCAGAAATAAATTAATAAAGCCAACACCGCTAGCCTCTCCACCAACTTACTTGCACGTTTCAAGAGCTTAAAAATATAAAATCAATAATCATTTAGTCATCAGGGTAAATGAAGCGACATAACATCCAAGTATCCCCTTCAGCCATTCAAGCCATCGCCAGTCATTTATCTCATCAAACGTCGTGGCTATAACCCTTCTCCTGCCCACCACCACGCCACCCAGCTGCCGCGGGATTCCAAGTAAATATTAAAAATCAATATCTGCTTCCTTCTATCACACCGCATGGCATCCATCATAAATCTGCCCAGAGAGAGAGGGAGAGAGACAGAGACAGAAAGAGAGAGATAGAGAGACAGAGACAGAAAGAGAGAGAGAGAGAGAGAGAGAGAAGAGAGAGAGAGAGAGAGAGAGAGAGAGAGAGAGAGAGAGAGAGAGAGAGAGAGAGAGAGAGAGAGAGGATGTGGGCAACAGTGGAGACCCAGTTCCACTCACTGATGGTCATGGCTCCTGGATCCTGGAAAAGTTCATGTCTCACATCCACATTTTCTAGAATCACACTCATAGCATGGACACTGCATAACTGCGACAAGAAAGCCAACGCTTTTCAGCCCAGCACCCCCAACTTACAAGCTGAAGCTCTTGGGGTCCCTGCATAGCCCCAAGTTAGGGTCGATTTGCTCCCTCCCCCCTTGCTCTGTGAGACCTATATGTAATCACAGACCCCCATGGCACAGCTCCACCCAGGAACCCAGCCACATGCTCTTCAATTCTGAGCATGAGGGAAGGCCTGACCCGAGTTCTCAGAGCCAGTTTAGTCCTGGGCTTGCTGGGTTTTAGCTGGTGCCAGGGCCACCCCAAGGAGCACTGCCTCTGCCAAATCAGGCCCAGAGCACAAGCTGGTGCAGGCAGTTGGTAGTACCAGGATCCACAGCACTGAGTCACTGAGTGTCCTCCAGCATGAACCTAAAACCTGAGGGTGCTAGCCCAGAGCCACAAACTGCCTCCTGCCCACTGAGTCCTCCTGCCTCTATCTTTCCCTGGTCTTTCTCCTCCTCTTCTTCCTCCTGCTCCTCCTCTTCCTGCTCCTGCTCCTCCTGCTGCTGCTCTCCTTCCTCCTTCTCTTCCTCCTCCTCCTCTTTCTGCTATATCTGGAAAGAGGTGGAGAAGATGCACCTGATAACCCACGGTCCCCTTTGAATCTAGGTCCCAGAGAACACACACATCTCTGCCAGAGGGGAGGAAAGTTGCACTCTCTGTGTTGAGGTTGCCAGTTCCCCGAAGAAAAGCTTCATGCTTTCCACAGAGCAGAGGCCTGTGACAGCACACATATGTTTATACATACATGAAAAAAACACGTGTGGGGCCGGAGAGATAGCATGGAGGTAAGGCGTTTGCCTTTCATGCAGAAGGTCATCGGTTCGAATCCCGGCGTCCCACATGGTCCCCCGTGCCTGCCGGGAGTAATTTCTGAGCATGGAGCCAGGAGTGGCCCCTGAGCACTGCCGGGTGTGACCCAAAAACCACACAAAAAAACAACAAAAAAAAAAAAAAAAAAAAAGAAAAAAACACGTGTGTGCACATACACACATGTATATACATGCACATACACTCACAGATCTGTGCCTGGCCCTGCCGAGTCCTGGCATCTATCATGCTGACCCCCTCTGTAGCTCTGTCCCTCATGAAAACCTCCACAGGCTGGACCACAAGGGAAAGTGAATATCTGAGCTCCAATAGCTCCAACCTCCCTGCCAGATGGGTGGGAAGTGGAGGAGGAGCATGAGGTGGGACTGAGCCATGTGGAGCACTTGAAGCAACCTCCCCCCCCCCCCCCCCCGCCCTGCCACAGTCATTGGGGTTTTAAAAGAAGCTGCTTGAGCCAGAACTCCCAGAGCTGAGCCTGGGGTATCAGCAGTGAGGAGGACGAATAGAGTGGATACAAGGCAGTTTGGTGGTCCCCGAGACACACCTAATCAGAGTTGGAGCCCAGCCACACATATCCCCACAAGTCTGCCTTCCCTTCTGGCTGAAACTAGGGTAATGGCCCTTATCTTACAAAAGGAAAAATAAGAAGAAAATGCCCAAAATATAGTGTGGAAAAAGGGAGCAAGTCCTTTTAGAAAATTGTAGTTAATTAAATCCAGCAAAAAATAAATAAATAAACAAACAAAAAAAAAACCCTTCCAGCTACCTAGGGCTTAAAAGTTTCAGATTAATTTAACATTCAAAAGGAATCCACATAATTCACTCATGTTAACAAAATGAGGAAGAGAAGGCATGATTAACTCAATAGAGGTTGAAGAAGCCAATCTGTGACTCAAACCCTCCCCAACGAAGGGCTAGAGAACAATGTCCCCAGATCAGTGCCACATGCAGAAATCTCCCCCTGCTCAAGAAGAAGAGAAGAGGAGGAGAGAGAGGAAGTGGAGGAGGAGGAATTGGAGGAGGAGGAGGAGGAGGAGGAGGAGGAGGAGGAAAAAGAGAAGAAGAAGAAGAAGAAGAAGAAGAAGAAGAAGAAGAAGAAGAAGAAGAAGAAGAAGAAGAAGAAGAAGAAGAAGAAGAAGAAGAAGGAAGAGGAGAAGGAGAAGGAGAAGGAGAAGGGGAAGAAGGAGGAGGAGGAGAAAAGAAGAAGGAGAAGGACGATGAGGAGGAGAAAGAGGAGAAGAAAGAACAGAAAAAGGAGGAGGAAGAGAAGAAGAATAAGAATAGAAAATGGAGAAGGAAGGATAAGGAGAAGAAAGATGAAGAAGAAGAAGAAGAAGAAGAAGAAGAAGAAGAAGAAGAAGAAGAAGAAGAAGAAGAAGAAGAAAGAGGAGGAGGAGAAAAAGGAGGAGGAGAAGAATAGAAAAGGAGAAGGAAGAAGAAAGGAGAAGAAGAAGAAAAAGAAGAAGGAGGAGGAAGAGGTGGAGGAAGAGAAAGGAGGAGAGGGGGCCAGGGGCTCTGCTCCCCTCCCAGCTCTACTCCTGACTCTGGCAGGCCACAAGGCAACAGCAGCTTCATCTCTAATGGTCCCAGAAAGCATTAGGTGTCCAGGCAGCAAAGAAAGAAATAAAATCAGGCTCATGCCTGATTATCGGGCTTAGGCAGGAGATTGCCCTGGATTGGCACATGTCCCGCCAGGAAAGGCCCTGGGTTTGATTCCTCGCACTGCAGGCTTCTGCCAGCACTGAAGTGTGTGGCCCCAAAGCAACATAAAATCATCCAAAAATCAATTCCAAGGTCTCTGATAACAATTCTAAAATGAAGAATAAATGTGTTTGGGACAGTTGGCCAGCAATGAGCACTCCAGGGTTATCCATGCCTGCTTACACCTGAAACTTCATGTTCTCGGGCATTTTGTCTCAGGATCTCGGAAGCCTACTGTAGGAACCTGCACATTAGAATCATAGACTATCACCAGGAAAGGCTCAGAAACAGAAATATTAGTCAGATGCTGCACATTCATAATTCGAAACATTAAATACCAAGCAAAATGCACCCAACTAGTCCACAAGTTCCCTGTGATCTGCAACTAAAACCCCAACTGAATTCCCAGGGTTCCATTTCTGTGAAAAAAGGAAGTGCTGTTTCTTAAACAGGTATGAAAATGCCAAGAGCCTGGGAAGCCACGGCTGTCTGCGATAGGGCAAAAAGAGAGATTTGGGGTCCCCTTTTGTAAGGGTGATAAAACCCGTTTGGCACCTGCGTTAGAACAGACATATGGATCAATGGGGCAGAATGAATAACCTCCAAATAGATGTGAGCTTAAGTGGCCCATTGACTTCCGGCGAAGATGGAAAGGTGAATTAACGGGATGAGGAGAGTCTCGTTAATAAATGTTCAAAGGGCTTGTGGGTATCAATTTAAAACACAAACTAGAAACAGATCATGGGCCTCCGTAGGAAACCATGGAACAGACCAAAGAAGGAATGAAAATATTTTTTTTCGCAAAGGCAGGCAGAGTTCCTAGGATGCAAAAACAATAAGGCTGGAAGGAGGTGAAAATGAAAGTTAAAATGGTCTCTGCTTCAGGATATTTAAAAAAATAAAATAAAAGAGGGGCCAGAGTGATAGCACAATGGGAGGGTATTTGCCTTGTGCACGGCATAAGATTCAATCCCAGGAATCTCATATGGTTCTCTGGGCCTATCAGGAGTGATTCCTGAGCATGGAGCCAGGAGGAACCCCTGAGCACGGCCAGATGTGGCCCCCAAAACAAAACAAGACAACAACAAAAAAAGAGTCACATTTTTGATGAGGGGAAATATTCACAACACACCTCGTGGCTTTTAGCCATGTGCAGTAAAACCTAACTCAGAACCTGGACACGATGTAGCCCCAATCCAGGCTTTGCCTTGAGAAACTGAATCACTTTGGGTTGAGGGGAGCGGGGGCAGGTCCAGTCAGAGCCGTGACTCTTGCAGCCTGTGACAGATGTGGCTTTTGACCTTCTCTGGGTGACACCCAGGAGAAGCCCTCAACGCAGACCTGCAGACACCGTGGATAGGGCTTGGAGTCACGATACTGCTCCAGGCAGGGGGAACTATGTCATCGCACATGGCCAGCACCCACCCTAAAGATGGACCATGCAAAGGCAGCATGGGGCATGCCATGGCTGTCCTTCTGAACAGCCCGCTGCAGGCATTATGAGGTAATGCTGTATTAAGACTACATAGACTACACAGGTGGTAAACAGTCCATTCATTTGACAAGATCACAGCTTCTGAAGAAAGGCTGCCATGGGCAGAAAGGACATTGAGAACAACAAAAGTTCATTCAGCAAAGATACAAGGAGCATCAGGCATGGCTTCCTGTAACAAACTCCACTGAGCTTTATTTGTCTGGCAAATGTGAAAGCCTTAGAAATCAGGTTTCAAACCATCCAGATATCTTGGACCCATTTCTTGGCACTGCCCCCCCCCCAGACATAAACACATTTATCTAAGAACAAAGCCACGCACCCACATTCACTGCAGCACTGAGCTCATTGCCTGGCTCTGGGGACAGTCCCAGTGCCCCAGAGCGAATGAGTGGGTGAAGAGTTAGGGGTCTACAAGCCTATGGAATACTATGCAGCTATAAATAAAAAAGAGGAACTGACTCGGCAACCTGTAATTTGTCTTAGAGGGGACACGTGAAACATGTGGCATGTGTAACCCCTGGCCCAGGATAGGATGGCTCAGGAAGGTGTGAAGAGCAATGGTGGCCTAGAGGGGACATTGGAGAGAGTCAGAGGTAGAGAAGTGAGTGGACCGTGCACATCAGAATCAGAGCCTTGCACGCACTCTTGTCAACATATGCCCTAAACTAGAAGAATCTTTTTGTTGTTGTTGTTGTTGTTGATAATTTGTCAAGAAGACTGGAAGAATGGGCTGGATGATGAGTTACTAGCGAGATGGAGACTATGGTGGACACAGGGGATACTTGATGCATCAAGTTCAGTCCTAACCCATGTGTCAATACTGGAATCTGAATGGTCCATAACGCATGGACATGGCAGGTAGTCACCAGGGATGGGCTGTTTGGCCTCCCAGGGGGGTGGATGCCCTTCCTGGCAGACCTGCGACCCCTATTCTAGTGCTCTCAGTGGTTGGGCCAGCAGCTACATGTGCTGGGGAGCAGGCTCTGAGCCAGCACAACAGTGTTTCTGGCCTGCGGGCACAGGATGAGGGTCCTGCTGTGCTGACCACCCATGGGCTGTCTCCACCTCCACAGCACAGGCCAGCTGCCAGGCGGTCAGTGCACACAAGCCAAGGCCAAACAGGGCTGTTGTGAGAGGGACTCTGATTATAGGTGGCAGAGAGGACACCCTGCCCCTGATGAGGCCACTCCCGAAGGAGACCTTCATGGGGGAGGGGCAGTGTGGGGGTGCACAGAGGTTTGTGCCATTGTAGATGATACATTGAGCCGAGACCGAGCAGGTGCAGGGCTTAGTTTGGGGAGTGGAAGAAGGGAGCTTTAAGCTTTAAGGGTGGCATGGGGGTGTCATGTCACTTATTCCACACACTCAAAGCGATTCTTTTTTTTTTTTTTTTTTTTTTTTTGTGGTTTTTGGGTCACACCCGGCAGTGCTCAGGGGTTATTCCTGGCTCCAGGCTCAGAAATTGCTCCTAGCAGGCACAGGGGACCATATGGGGCGCCGGGATTCGAACCGATGACCTCCTGCATGAAAGGCAAATGCCTTACCTCCATGCTATCTCTCCGGCCCCACAAAGCGATTCTTAAATTAAGGAGTATCTAGGTCTAAGTCCTATCTGTGAGAGAAGGGTATTCTAGAAAAGTCCAGAAAACTTGTGCAGTGGTCCAAAGACATGTCCCACTGGGAAAACCTAGAGAAAAACCTAAAAAAACTAGAAAAAAATGGGGTATATTGTGTGTGTGCACATGTGAGTATACATGTGTCTTTATGTGTTGGTATACATTGTGGAGTGTTTACACATGTGTGAGTCTCCATGTATGTGAGTGTGCATTTGTGGCGTGTGTTTATGCATGTGTGAGTTTCGGGTGTGTGCGCGTGCGTGTGTAAGGCTCATCTTGTAGAACGTTCTCTATGATATCACAGATTCACTCAGATTCTAGTGGGCAGCATTTTGTTTTCCACAGCAAACCTGTTGTCCAGAAAACCGTCCACGCTTTGTCTTGCTCAGTTGTCACCTTGTTCAGAGGTTCTGCTTTCATACAGACCATGTGCCCTGTGAGAGACACAAGAAGCCTCACAGCCCCCATAGCTCTCACCAGAAAGACCTGTAGGCATCATGGTTGACTGTAGCTCCACTTCTGACCAATGCGTGAGGCCTTTTTGGGGTCAGAAAATGTCCCCATGCAGGATGCAGACATTTCCACAGATGTCACCGCCATGATCTTCCACGTTGCTCCCATGTTCTGTGAGGTGATGGATACTCGGGTTTTCCTAGTGGAGTCTGCCTCAAACACCCTCCTGAGCCCCCTTTCTGTGGGGCTGCAGAGTGGGGCCCAGTTTCGAATGCCCAGGGTCCTGTTCTGTGGTCACAGAGCTCCGGCTCAGCATGTAGCAGACAATGGGGAGAGGCTGGGTCAGTACGTGCTCTTTGACCACTGCAGAGTATCACGTGTCATCTTAGGGGTATGGGGAATATATACTTAGAAGCACACTCAGAAATACTTGCATACACTCATACACATGGAATCACATGCATACACAATCATATACACCCCCTCAATACACACATCCTCACACATACTCATAGACTCACATGTAAAATAAATCCACATGCTATATTTCCAACCCTGGGTGAGCGGGTCTGAAGTAGGGTAGCCAGGAAGAATTAATAAACCCAGCCAGTCATAGGGAGAAAATTGAGTCAGGAGACTTCTCACCTCATGGATTCTCTGGGTCTCTCAAACTGAAACCTTTCTTGACTGACCAGATCAAATCCAACCGGGAGGGGCAGGGTCCAGTGAGAGACAAAAGTATATACCAAGCTAATCAAGTTAATTTTATCAAGTCTAGATAAAATTTTACATGTCAAAGAGCTGGGTGAAAAGAAAGAGGAAGTTGGGAATTGCCTTTGTTTTGGGTAAAAGCGGAGTGTAATCTAACACATACACACAGAATTGCTTATTCTTACATATACACAGTCACACATATACACACGTACACACTAACACAATCACATACTCTTACTCACACATACATGCTCACACGCTCACACGTGCCTTTATCTTCATAGGCAGAAATTCTGTTCTGAAGAGGCGTCTTCCCTTCCCAGAGAACTCCCACCCAGGCAGTCTGACTGAGGCAGGCCCTGCGAGCTTTCTACACCCTTGTTCCACAGCCTCCTCTCTCTCTCCTCTGCCACATGGGCAGCGAGGACTGGGCAAATGAACAGATGAAGGCAACAGGTGAGAGAGAAACTGCTCACACAGGCCAGAGTCACCCACAGAAAATCACTGCAATGGACAGAAAAGTTAATGGAACTAGCCAGTGGCATCCTCAGGCACCACCTGCATGGTCCATACAGCAGATCGCAGTGCTGCAAACAAGCTCTCACAGCTGCGATCCCATGACAGGGTCCAGGCATCTGCACTGAAAAGCTATAGACATTCCTGGAAAATAGAGATGTAAAGAAAAGGCACAACTTACAGTAGGAGTGGCCTGAAAGAGCCAAGATTCTTTCAGGAGAAAAATTCTGTACAGCCCAGGATCTGCCCAGGCCAACCACTTTGATCTCGCTAGCCAAGAGCTTGGAGCTGACTCAAATGAAGAAACTCAAATCTCCAAAGTCCTTTGACAAGAAATAATGACATAGCAACGCAATATACTTACTCCAAATCATGCCGTGAGGGAAGGAAGGGACAGTGTGATGCTGGCCTGTGGAGGGACTGGGGCCTAGAACAGGCACCGGATGCAATGGGTTGTTGGCTTCTTGGCAGAGCTGGCAGGATAATTCATAGATAAAATATGGCCCAGTCACTCACTGAATGGGAGAAACTATTCACTCAATATCCATCAGTTAAGGGGCTTATATCCAAAATATACCAGGCACTGACAGAACTGAAAAAGAAAAAAACATCTAACTCCATAAAAAAAAAAATGGGGAAAAAAACAGACACTTTGTCAAAGAAGAAATACAAATGGCCAAAAGACTTATGATAAAAGGCTCCACATCACTAATTATCAGGGAGAGGCAAATCAAAACAACTATGAGGTACCATTTCACACCACAGAGATTGGCGCACATCACAAAGAATGAGAACAAACAGTGCTGGCAGGGATGTAGAGAGAAAGGAACTCTCATTCACTGTTGGGGGAATGCTGTCTAGTCCAGCCTTTATGGAAAACAATATGGAGATTCCTCAAAAAACTGGAAATTGAGTTCCCATATGATCCAGCTATACCACTCCTAGGGATATACCCTAGGAACACAAAAGAACAATTCAAAAATCTCTTCCTTGCACCTATATTCATTGCAGTCCTATTTACAGTAACCAGACTCTGGAAACAACCACGATGCCCTTCAACAGATGAATGGCTAAAGAAACTGTGGTACATATACACAATGGAAAATTATGTAGCCCTTAGGAGGGATAAAGTCATGAAATTTTCATATACATGAATGTACATGGAATCTATTATGCTGCATGAAATAAGTCAGATGGAGATAGACACAAAATAGTGTCATTCATCTATGGGTTTTTAAAAAATTAAATACATTATTGTAATAATCTCAGAGACAATAGTTAAGAGCTGGAAGGACCGGCTCTCAATATGAAGCTCACTACAAAGTGTGGTGAATGCTGGTAGGGAAATAACTGCACTAACAACTATCATGACAATGGTAGTGAGTGAGAGAATTAGAATGTCTGTCTCTAATATAGGCAGGAGTGAGGGGGAATGAGGTGGGCATTGGTGGTGAGAATGTTGCACTGGTAAAGGGAGTGTTCTGTTTATGATTGAAACCCAAATATAATCATGCTTGTAATTATAGTGCTTAAATAAAGAATACAGCCATGCTGCAAGCACATCACTGAGTGGGGCAGAGGGCTGGACACCAGCCCAAAGCAAACCAAGCAAGAGCAGAGCACCAGGACCAACATGGACTGAACCCAGTGAGGCTCATGGGAGAAGTTTCTTACCTGGAATTAGGTGTGGACATTGGAGGAGACATGCAGGCATACATATATGCACAAAGAACAAGCAGCCACACATAAGCCACATGTAAGTAGAGAATCAGATGCACAAGAACAAGGCCCTGGGGATGCCACTGTGCTTCCATCAGGCACGGCCCGTGAGAAATGGGAAAGGTCTTGACACTGAGCTCAGCCCTGCTGGGTACTTGGGGCTGAGGCCAGAGACGGAGCATCTCTGAGGGGTGCTATGGATGCACCGATCACCATCCTTAGTGCTCTGTGCAGCCCCAAGCCCAGGTCAGAATGTGCACAATGTTGAGGCCTCGGGAGACCTGTGTGCTGGAACCACACTCTGATGAGCACTGTTTATAGAGCCCACAGCTCTGCACATGGCTTCTCAGAGACTATCAGGCCTGCAGTAAGCTTATTGGGGTGGCTTGTAATAGCACCTAATGGGGTACATACACACCTGTGCTCTCACCTGGAAGCAGGGACAGACTAGGAGGTCCTCTGGCCCCCAGTGCCCATCGTTCCTGGCTGGTATGGTGGAAGGGTCACCTGAACCCTACCAGTGAGGTCCTTCCACTGCTCTTCCAGGCTGGTGTTGGAGCCTCACCTAGAGCAAACGTGAGTGTAGCTCCTGCTCCCCAGATAGATGAGAGCTCAGGTGTCTTCCCTGTTCTCCCTCACAGGCAAGAGCTCAGGTGGGTATTGGGGGCAAGGGATCCTCCTGCCACTGTGATGCCTTGGATACAGGAACCTTCTTTTATCTTTGTTTGTTTGTTTTTGGACCATACCCGGCAGCTCTCAGGGGTTACTCCTGGCACTGCTCCTGGCAGGCTCAGGGAATGCCGGGGATTGAACCCGTACAAAATATGGGCCACGTGCAAGGTAAACACTTTACTGCTGTGCTATCACTCGGGCCCACACATGGGCCTTCTGAGCTCAAAAAGGCAGAACAGACCCTGGACACGTTTGCAAACAACATGCATGCCAGACAAACCCAGGAATTCGGTCATTTGGGCATACAGAAGAGCAGGTGAAGAGGCCAGAATCTACCTACATGCCCATGGAATACTATGAAGCCTTAAAAAGAGGAAATCCACACTTGCTGCGTAGATGACACTGGAGGGTGCAGGGCTAGAGGAGCCAACGAGAGGGAGAAGAACAGACACAGCGACCTGTCATCTGTGTTCCAGGGGATGGGACACATGGAGCATGTGGCATGTGGGTGCCTTGTGCATGGCATATTTCTATACAAAAAGTATTTGCAAGGAGTTACTCCTTTCCTTGAGAAAAGTGTGATGTAGGCCAAAGGGTTAGTGCAGCAGGAAGGTTGCTTCCCTTGCATGGGCCCAACCTGGTTCAACCTCTGGCACTCCATATGATCCTCCAAGTCCTGTCAGGAGTGATCACTAAATGCAGAACAAGGAGCAAGCCCTGGTTGCTCCACAGGAAGGAAGGAAGGAAGGAAGGAAGGAAGGAAGGAAGGAAGGAAGGAAGGAAGGAAGGAAGGAAGGAAGGAAGGAAGGAAGGAAGGAAGGAAGGAAGGAAGGAAGGAAGGAAGGAAGGAAGGAAGGAAGGAAGGAAGGAAGGAGAAGGAAGGAAGGAAGGAAGGAAGGAAGGAGGGAAGGAGGGAAGGAGGGAAGGAGGGAAGGAGGGAAGGAGGGAAGGAGGGAAGGAAGGAGGGAAGGAGGGAAGAGGGAGGGAGGGAGGGAGGGGAGAAGGAGGGAGGGAGGGGGGAGACAGGGAGGGAGGGAGGAAGGAAGGAAGGAAGGAAGGAAGGAAGGAAGGAAGGGAGAGAGGGAGGAAGGAAGGGAGGGACGCAGGGAGAGAGAGGGAGGGGAAGGAAGGGAGGGGAAGGAAGGGAGGAGGGAGGGAGGGGGAAGGAGGGAGGGAGGGGGAGGAAGGGAGGATGGATGGAAGGAAGGGAGAGAGGGAGGAAAAAGGAGAAAGAAAGAAAGAAAGAAAGAAAGAAAGAAAGAAAGAAAGAAAGAAAGAAAGAAAGAAAGAAAGAAAGAAAGAAAGAAAGAAAGAAAGAAAGAAAGAAAGAAAGAAAGAAAGAAAGAAAGAAAGAAAGAAAGAAAGAAAGAAAGAAAGAAAGAAAGAAAGAAAGAAAGAAAGAAAGAAAGAAAGAAAGAAAGAAAGAAAGAAAGAAAGAAAGAAAGAAAGAAAGAAAGAAAGAAAGAAAGAAAGAAAGAAAGAAAGAGAAGGAAGGAAGGAAGGAAGGAAGGAAGGAAAGAAAGAAAGAAAGAAAGAAAGAAAGAAAGAAAGAAAGAAAGAAAGAAAGAAAGAAAGAAAGAAAGAAAGAAAGAAAGAGAGAGAGAGAGAGAGAGAGAGAGAGAAAGAAAGAAAGGAAGGAAGGAAGGAAGGAAGGAAGGAAGGAAGAAAGAAGAAAGAAAGAAAGAAAGAAAGAAAGAAAGAAAGAAAGAAAGAAAGAGAGAGAGAGAGAGAGAGAAAAGAAAGAAAGAAAGAAAGAAAGAAAGAAAGAAAGAAAGAAAGAAAGAAAGAAAGAAAGAAAGAAAGAAAGAAAGAAAGAAAGAAAGAAAGAAAGAAAGAAAGAAAGAAAGAAGAAAGAAGGAAGGAAGGAAGGAAGGAAGGAAGGAAGGAAGGAAGGAAGGAAGGAAGGAAGGAAGGAAGGAAAGGAAGGAAAGGAAGGAAAGGAAGGAAGGAAGGAAGGAAGGAAGGAAGGAAGGAAGGAAGGAAGGGAAGGGAGGGAGGGAGGGAGGGAGGGAGGGAGGGGGGAGGGAGGGAGGGAGGGAGGGAGGGAGGGAGGGAGGGAGGGAGGAAGGAAGGAAGGAAGGAAGGAAGGAAGGAAGGAAGGAAGGAAAGAAAGAAAGAAAGAAAGAAAGAAAGAAAGAAAGAAAGAAGAAAGAAAGAAAGAAGAAAGAAAGAAAGGAAGAAAGAAAGAAAGAAAAGAAAGAAAGAAAGAAAGAAAGAAAGAAAGAAAGAAGAAGAAAGAACAAAGAAAGAAAGAAAGAAAGAAAGAAAGAAAGAGGGGCCGGGCGCGGTGGCGCTGGAGGTAAGGTGCCTGCCTTACCTGCGCTAGCCTAGGAGACGGACCGCGGTTCGATCCCCCGGCGTCCCATATGGTCCCCCAAGCCAGGAGCGACTTCTGAGCGCATAGCCAGGAGTAACCCCTGAGCGTTACCGGGTGTGGCCCAAAAACCAAAAAAAAAAAAAAAAAAAAAAAAAAAAGAAAAAAAAAAAGAAAGAAAGAAAGAAAGAAAGAAAGAAAGAAAGAAAGAAAGAAAGAAAGAAAGAAAGAAAGAAAGAAAGAAAGAAAGAAAGAAAGAAAGAAAGAAAGAAAGAAAGAAAGAAAGAAACTGCACCTGATGAATTCCTCCATTGAAGCAATGTCAATATTGAGTTCTGATAAAGAAAATGAGTATTTGCCTTTCTGGGGACACACACAAATTAACTTTTGCTATGAATTAGAAACATGTGTGCTATTTCAGATATAAACAATTGTGGACTTGAATCAGAATCTGTGTAAATATCATCACCCTGATTTTTTCAGAGTCAAAACCTCCAGAATCAGCCCCACGGAGGGTGGATGACATGGTGGATTTCAAGGCTGGCATATGTGGGGTACTGGAATTGAGCCCCCAACACCCCTTCTTCCCAGAAGCACTGCATATATAGAGCACAGAAGGCCCCAGTATCAGACCCCAAGATCTCAGCATGGATACCCCATTCTGGGGGATAGGATACATTAGAGGGCCAATGATGCTACAGCTAAAAATCAGCTCTGAGCAAGCACCACCGGGCACCTCAGATGGACAGACCAGCCACCTTTTGGGCAAATCACTATGAAGACAAGCATAGATGAGGCTGCCATGGGGCTGAGGGGAGGGTGACCTGCTCGAGCACCCACAGAAGCAGCATCTCTGGGCAGAGTGGAGGGAAGCCTTTCCAGGAGTTGGCAGAGGTTGGGGTCTCAGAGCTGCTGTTTGAGTTTCTCTCAGGATCTTCATAGTGAAGGAAAGGGCCGTGTTTCCCAAAGCTGTGCCTGGTACAGGAACTGAGATGCTCTGGCCTTGCCAAGGTCTTCCCTAGTGCCTTTGCCCCTGGCAGGGGAACCCCCAGACCCCTTAACCTGTGGTATCTGTCTCCCTCTCTCCCTCCACACTGCTCTTCCACTACACTGCCCCCAAACTCAGGCAGGGCCAGGCAATAGAGGCAGTGGCAACTCGGCTGCCAGGTGACCCCCCTTCCTGAAACAGGAACCCAGGGGACCCCATCCTGTCAGAGGTCCACATTCTCAGTCCTTAGGGCCTGTCTCCAAAGGTCCCTGAATCAGCAGTACTTGAAGTATCCCCTCCTTCTGGTCACATATCACCAGAGATGGTAAGTCTGGTATTTTATGTGTTTTTGGAGTGCTCAGGGGTTCCTCCTGGCTCTGAGCTCAGAGATCTCTCCAGGAGATCCTATGGGAATTGAGGGTCGCACCTGGGTTGGCTGTGTGCAAGGTAAGTGCCCTACCTGCTGTGCTCTGACTCCAGCCCTCAGGAAGGTTCTTGTGCCATGACCAGATGAGCTGTACACACAGTTCAGGCACCACTCGGGGGAGTGGGGCGGTCCCTACACGTGGTGAGCAAGCACGCTGTCTATGCAGAAGCTCAAGGCCATTAGGGGCTCTCTAGGGGACAGGCCAAGATGGGTGTGGAGCTGTCAGTGGTGTGTGCAACAGAAAGCAGTGATCAAGAACCTGAGAGCAGTGCTCAGGAATCCAAGACCTATCCAGAGATGCACCTGGGCAAGGAGGCATCTTGCTCTGGAAACTGCTCACAGGGGCAAGAGGAAGATGGGAAAGATCCCCAGGCTATGGCGATTCAGCACAAACCATCTGAGGTCTCTGCCCTGTAGTTTCTGGATGCTTTCCCCAACTTCACCAATTCTAGAGCCACATTCTGGGACTCAGTGAAGGGCTCATCTGTCGACCACAGCTCTGCCTGGTGCCAGGAAAGCAGGCAAGTCTGGCTGAAGGAGCAGGTGGAGTGCTGACAACCAGAAATGGCCCAGAAGTGACAAACGGGAGTAGTGAAACTCAGGGGAGAATGTTCAGGAGCCCCCCAAGAGCACAGTGGGGAAGGGACAATATCCAGATCTATTAGAGCTGAGGTTGCCACTCCACATGTGAATGTGGGCTGTGCCCACCATGTCCCCATGGCCATGGGGGAGGCTGTCACTCAACACCAGCAGATTAGGTCAAAGAAACTGAAGGGGCTGGAGAGATAACATGGTCTTTAGGGCATTTACCTTGCACACAACCAGATTCAATCCCTGGCATCCCATATGGTCTCCCAAGCCTGCCAGGAGTAATTTCTGAGTGCAAAGCCAGGAGGAATTCCTGAGTGCTGCTGAGTGTGGTCCATCAGAAAAAAAAAAAAAGTGATGGGATTATTACCCTGAAATCTCAGATGGAGCACTAAAACCCCATCCCAGAACACCCAACGGGAGAGCACCTTCCAAGGAGCCCACCTAGACTTCAGTTAGCTGACCCAGTATTTCTCTATTAACATGCAGGCGACTGCACCCACTTCAACGCTCCTGGGGACTCTCATTACTCAGGGGAAAATAACATATGCACATGCACAATTTTCTGGAGATGCAGATCGGCAGAATTTTGGAAATGCTGCAGGCCTTGAAAAAAATTCTTCCTCCCTCCTGCATGTCTCTTCTCCCTCCTTTGTCTTCCTCTTCTATCATTCCTCCCCCATTCCATCTGTCCTTCCCCCATTCTATCTTTCCTCTCTTCCCCCTCACTCATTCCTTTTGCCCCTTAGTCTTCTGTATTTGCTTCCTTCCATCCCAGAGTGGAGGAGAGACATGCATGCCAGTCCCCACACACACACAAACACACACAAACATACACACACATAATATTTCTGCAGAGCTGCAGGACCTTTAAATCTGTTCCCAAGCCCCACAGAGCTGCAATGTGTCCAGTGACCCCGAGGCTCACATTCTCCAGTGAGTGGACATCTGAGCTTGACCTACTTCTTGGCTATTGCTAATAAAAAATTCTGGGGTCAGGGGGATCAAAGACCATTTATTTAGATCCTACAAACTGTTCCAGGGTTTCAGGGGAGGGTGTGAGCATGTCCCAAAGTCAAATTGGAGCATGCTTGCACAGTCCTGTAAACATTATCAAACCTGTGGCTTGGACACCTCCTTGGACGTTTGATGCTCTTTAAGTGATATCTCAATGTATCCATTCTTGGAAAAGGCGACGCAATCCTGCAACAACTTGAGAGGGTGACGTGCAGTGAAAGAAGCCAATGGGGAGACATGGACAGCAGGGGATCCCCTAGCATGAGGCATGTGCAGAGTCTAGACAGCGAACAAATCAACTCTTAGATGCTGAGAACAAGCTGGGGTAACAGTAGGGAAAGGGATACGTGAGTTAGGGAAAGAGTGGACTGTGTGGGAAGGGCAGAAAATGGGCATGTCTACCACGGGGTGGAGGGCAGAAGGAACCCAAACTGGAATTTCTCCAGTGGACACAGAACTTATTTCCAGGAGGGAGCCCTGAAACCTACAGCATCCACCAACTTGCTCCAGTAAAGACTTTTGAATAGAAACAAAGAAAAGTTGATTGAATCTTCACCGCATGCACACACACACCCATATACATGCATACATGTGTACACACATATGTATACACGTGTATATGTATATGCACACACATACACCATAGCATTGTCAGAACTTCCCTATCCACAGACACACACACATGAGTCAACACACATGTGCACATACTAGACCCACACAGGGGCCTCTGGCCTCAACCCCTAGTTCTCTCCGCTCTCTTTCCTCCCTCCTTCATCCTCTCTACTCTCACTCCTCTCCCACCACTTCTCCCTTCTCTCCCTCCTCTACTCTTTCAGATCTTCTCTTCCCATCCCCTCCCATTTCTCTCCCACACTTTCTCCTCTCCCTCCTCTTCTCTCTCCTCTCTCCTCCCCCTCCTCAGCTGTGGAATGTTCTATCCCACTGTGTCTTATAAAAGACTTTTACAATTAGGTCCCAGCAACTGAATTCCTGCTCTGAACATGGAGACTCTCCACCATTCTGGTTGTTCACAGGACAGTCCAGACACAGTTTGCCTGGTTCCAGTTCCATGGTTCCCGGATGTCAGCAGGCACCACTCCTTCATTCCTCAGTCCCTAGTTTGGGTGCTGAGTGAGCACTGTTCAGAGCTCTGAGAAGAAAGAGCACCTTCTGTCTGCTCACCTGCATGGCTGCCAGCTCAGGGGTTTATTGTGAAAACTCTGAGTTATTTCAGTGCAGAACTACTGAGGCCTGAGACTCAGCATCTGGCACCAGACCTGGAGAAAGAATCAGCAATGCTGTGGAGAGGCCTTACTAGAATCAGGGCCCCCTTGGCTAGGCCAGAATATCCATGATATTCTGGGGAGGCAAGAGAGCACAGTTCACCTCAAACCTGAGGCAGCTTCAAAAGTATGAAGAGAGCAGAGTCTTTTTTCCAGTGGATGGAATAGGGTGTGGGCAGAGGCATATGAGACCCTCTGAAGGAAGTAGGGCCCCTTCAGCTCACAGAGGGGGTAAGCAGAGGGGCAGCAATGTGTCTAGTGTCCAAGTTAGAGGTGCTCAGACCAGCAGCCACAGGCCTAGGCAGCACCCAAGTACTGAAGTCTGATCAGATGGTTCTAGGAAGGTCCTCCCCTGCCCCAGGGGCTGAATGAGGGCCCACAGGGAGGGGAGCGGGCCTGGCTCTCCTCCTCCCAGCTCCTCTGGCCTCCCTGATGGGCCTTTAATGCTCTCTCTGGTATCTAGGTGACCAGGACCAGCACAAGAGCTGCCTGCAGGGTGGGGGAATGGGTACAGGGGCCTGTAGGAGGACCCCAATCCCACTGGAAGCAGAGGTGACATCCAGGGCTAAGGGGTGTCTGCACAGGAAGGGTGGCTCCAGGAAGTAGCTGCACTCCAAGACTCAGCCTCCTCAGTGTTGGGGAGACAAAGGGGTTTAGCTAAGGACATTTTTTGTCTCCCCAGCAGCAACCGGGAAGGGCCTCGTGGGCCTACATCTACCTTTAGCACTCGCTACTGAGTCCGTAGGCATTGTGCAGGGTCAGGGCTTCAGCCTCCAGGGACTTCTGCTTGCTGCAGAAGCTTCTGGAAAACTAAGTTCCATACTGTGTGGCCTGCTGGGAATCCTAGAGGATTGATCCAGCAGAGCTGAGGCACTGTGTGCCTAGGTCTGTCTGTAAGGCAACCAGGATGGTGCCTTCAGAAGCAAGTGTCCTGAGTTCTGTACTTTCCTGAGACGCATAGCTCCTGGTATTTGCCCATAAGGATAGAGGAGAATAAGGACAAGACTTCATCCCTACCGCTGTACTTTCCACCAGAGGCCCCATTTCTCTGCCACAGTGAGGGGCATCTGACTGGGGAAACTCCCTGGCCCTTTGTATCTCTGCATGTCAGCCCCATTCTGCCCCTCCCCATTTACCGGCTGAGTTTCACCCCCACCTCCAGGCTCTGAGAGGCCCTCCACCACCCTTCCAGCCCAGGACCAGCATGCTAGTTCCAATTTACTGTTCAGCTCTCCAAAGTGCCGCTTTTCCAGCTTCTGGCATCTTATCTTTTTGCTTCTCTCGGAAGGAAAGGGTTTCCCGCTCACAGTACCCCCAATCCGGGCGAGTGCTCTCCTCTCCCAGGACCACGCGCCCTCCTGGAAGTTAAGAGTGAGGTTTGCACTTGCTGATGCCTCAGTAAGAGTGGACAGGAGAGACTGCAGGCCTGGCCCGTGACTAGCAAGCGGCCTGGAGTGGCGCTAGGTGGGCTGGGGCGGGGAACGCACACTCTGGCCACCATGGACGAAGCGGAGGATCCTCACCTGGGCTCCAACCACAGGGCGGCTGCAGGGAGGAGCGAAGTCCTTGAGAAGACTGTCTTGCAGAAACACTTTATAAAAAAAAAAAATACAGCCCCGAACTGACAGTTTCTCCTGTGTTTCCACTTGCCCGAAACAGCTGGAGCTGGAACGCCTCTCCTCAAGGAAGTGGCCCTGCGCCTGTGTGTGTGTGTCGGTGCCAGCGGGGTGGGCTGGGAAGGGGTCTGGGATCCCAGCGACCCAGGGAGAATGGAAAGGCCCCAAAGGCGCTCCGCGGTATCCGCCACCCTAGATTTTCCTGTGCAGAGTGCGAGAATTCTCAAGGCGGGCTGCTTCTCTCCAAAGAGCGCGGGCTGACCCAGCCAACCGTGGGCCGTCCCGTCCTCCCGATCCGGGAGCCAGATCACATTGGCCTTGGCCGCAGACGCCCGGGGACGGAGCCCCGCGCGACGAGGCCTCCTGGAACCGGGGCGCGCGCCGAGGCGGAGCCGCTGGACTCCGGGAAATGGCGCAGAGCGGCACAGAAAGTTCAGGAAGCGCGGCTGGGGCGGGGCGTTCTTCGCGGAGGACCTGGTGCTGCCCCACGCGGGATGGGAGAGAGCCCTGAGCCGCCGACAGCCCCAGAAAGTGGAGGCAGGCAGGTTCTGGGCGCGCCGGCGCCTCCAAGCGCGGGTGTCACGGCCCCGAGTGCACCAGTTCCGTGACGCTGAAGCGGCTCTTTGCGCCGTCTGGTTTTGGAAACAGGCGGGAAGGCAGACTCCAAGCCCCGTTCACCCGTAGCCTGGACAGGGTTCGTCGGGGTCCCTGCTGCGGCTCCTGGGAGAACACCGGCATGGAAAGGAGCTCACGAACTTGGGGTGTCTGACCTGAAACCCAAACAGAAGGGAATGGGGTTGTGGAAGGCGCAAGGCGCTGTATTCCACCGGGAAAGATTAGTACATTTCGTTCTGATTTCAGTTTGGTCTAATTTATAAAAAGGTGAGTTTAAAAAAAAAATAAAACAGAGAGAAAGGGAATTAATTGCGGCCACGGGTTCCTCCTTTCACCTCCTTATTTCTTTAGTTCTTTCTGAGATCCCTCCCCCCAAGTTCTGCGTTCTTAGGAGGATAGCTGGTGAGGATTTAAGAGCAATGGGTTTGTTCCACTGAAACTCTCTGCTCTTTAAATGTGCCCCCCCTAACCCAGAACACAGCAAAGTGTGTCTGTTTAACCCTGGTTGACCCAGGAATAACAACAATGAACCGAGAGCTCCGGGCTGCCACCACTTTTCCTACCCAAAAGTATAGGAGAGCGGTTGGCAGCGCTCCAGCAAGTGAGGGCGCCGCAGGGTTGACCCCTCTGGTTCTTTTCCTTCCTCCCCTGGTCCCAGCGGCGTGGGGAGGGAATGAGACGGCGCGGAGCGGAGGGTCGGGGCGCTGGGACCAGGCCGGCAGGCGCGGCCCACAGCGCCCCCTCGCCGCCCGCGCTCGACTCGGGCCGCGCGGCTTCTTCGCCTGGTGGCGGTGGCACGAAAGCCGCAGATGCGGCGCGGACTCGCCAGAGCTGGAGTGTGCCCCTGCCCGTCCGCCGCCGCCGCTGGCTCCGTGGCACCGACGCACACGCCAGCCTGCGGCCCTCAGCCACGTATGGGCGCGTGGTCTCGCAGAGCCCCGAGTTGAGCAAACTTGGAGTCTGCACCGCCCGTTTCTATGCGCATCGCTCACTGCTGGAACAAGGAAAGGAACTAACGGTAGCCCAGAATGTGACCCTGGGACTCCAGTTTATTTATGGGATCTTGGGTGTGGAAGGGAAGAGCAGGGGGGATCCTTGGGAGCTGCGGCCGCCCTCCGCGGGTAGCTGCGCTCGGAGACCCTGCGGCGCTCTCACTTGCTTCCTCCCAGCCCCTGCAGAGAAGCGGCCAGTCAGACCCCAGATCCTAGGCTCCTCGCCCCAGCTCGGCTCGGCTGCAACCTCTCCAGCTCAGCCATTCAGCAAAGGCAAAGCGTAGATGTGGCCACCCGCAGAACAGTGGGAGAGTACTCTTCTCTCTCTCTCTCTCTCTCTCTCTCTCTCTCTCTCTCTCTCTCTCTCTCTCTCTCTCTCTCTCTCTCTCTCTCTCTCTCTCTCTCATTGATTTTCTAGAAAACCTACTTTCATCTGAGAAAAGGAAGGGCAAACAAACAAAAACCAAAACACCCTGAGAGCTTTAAAGCCAGAGGTAGTTTCTATAGTTTATCTTCCCACTCACCATGCCCGGTGTGAGTTTGCGTGTCTGCATGCACGCATTTTCATCTGCTACAGTCACTACCAATAAAAACGGCGTGTGCTTTGACTCCACTGTTTAATAGCGCAAGGAAGACGGCTTTTATTAGGAGCAGCAACAGTCTGGAAAATTTAGATTTCAGCGGAGCAGCCTAATTGCTGAGGAACACCCAGGGCAGGGCCCAACCCAAAGCCAGTAGCTCGGCTCCAAGGTGGGCCCCACAGGCGGGCAGCGAGGCCTCGCTGGGACCTGATGCCACGTGCCCTGGTCTGGTTAGACACTTAATTGATGTCAGAATCAAGAATGTCAGCCGCTGCCCCTGCCCTCTCTCCAGACTGGGGGTGGGGTTCAGGAACTCACTGTTTCCTCGCCTTGACATAGAAGGAGAGGGTGGTGAGGAGACGTGATCCCCCAAAGTAAATGAAACTGCCCCACACACACACATACACACATACAGAACTGGCCTTCAGAAATGGAAATCATAGAGCCCATCTTGGGAGAGATGTGGAAGACATGAGGTTTTCCTGCTTAAGCAAACCATTTGGTGGTGGCAAAGAGGCTGCAGCCGGCTACCCTCTTGGCCTTGTGTCAGCCCAGATGAGGGCCCCCCAGGTCTCCCTCATGCCTCCTCCCAGGAAGACCCCCAAAGCCACAGCTGCCAGAAGTGTCTGCTCTGGTCTGCCTAGCCACCCCTCCCTCCTCCTCCAGTCTGACGGTAATTGATTTAAAAGACCATAGGACCAGGCTAGCTTGTCTGGGGAAGGGGCTGGTGCCCAGAGGACCAGAACGTGGGCTGAGGCTAAGTGTGAGACGTCGCAGATGGATTGTGGACCTGAGTGAACTTGGCCTGTCTGTAGTCTGGGAGCGGTGGTGCTGGCTGGGAATTCTGGAGCATAGAGAGGTCCAAGGCTGGATTCCAGGGGAGACAGACCCAGGGCCTGGTTTGTCCAGCCCCGTGATTTGCACTTCCCACTCGGAAGTCTTCCTGCACGCACTGCAGGAGATATCACTGGAAGGGGATTCAGCCCCACAAATGCCGCCCCAGGGCCAGTGAACCATCACAGGGCGCCTAGGTGAGGCACCTGTTGGCAGCCAAGCGGATCATTCCGCGTCCAGCGGAGTCCGTGAGCGCCCCCGTCGGTGGCGCCCAGTGACACCCCAGGTGGACAGGGGCCCCTTCCACCCTCGGGAGGCTGGGGACGAGGGTCCCAGGCGATGAGGGTCCAGGACCCTTGAAGCGTCTGTCTCCCTCTCCTCAGAGTCAGCAGCCCCGTTACCTGACCACCTTGCCGCCGACCTGTCTGTCGCCTTTCGGTCCCTTCCCGAGTGAGTGGCACCAGCTGCTGCGCCCGCGCGAGCCGGGCTGTCCGGCGACCTGCGCTCGCCCCGGGGTTCCAAGGCACCAGTCCGAGACGGACGAGTCACTTAGGAAAGCCAAATCAAATCGAACGGAGAGCCCTGCTGGCCGTTTCGTATGCGCGGGGACCCGAGTCAGGGCGGCCCGAGTCAAGGGAAGGGGCACGCGTGAGGGTCCTGGTCCCGCGGGATGCCGCTGGGAAGGGGTGCGCGGTGCAGTGGAGCGGAGAAAGGACGGTGCCCACGAACCGCGCACGCCACCCCCAGGAGGACTCGGGTCGCGGGTGTCCGGGTGTCCTCAGCCTCAGGAGCAGGTCGAACTGAGGGGAGGGAGAGAGAAAGAGAGAGAGAGAGAGAGACAGAGAGAGAGAGAGAGAGACAGAGAGAGAGAGAGAGAGACAGAGACTGAGACGGGCTCTAGTCCCCGAGTGGCCCGGGGAGGCCCCGGCGCGGGGCTGGGCTGGAGTTGCGAGAGGACGACCCGGGGTGCGCGCCGTGCCGCGCCGCGCCGCACGGCCGGGCCAGGCTTTGGCACCGCAGGCCCGTGGCGCGCGCCAGCGAAGGCGCCACAAAAGCCAGCGTGTGGCCCCCGGCCCGGCCCGCGCCCCTCTCGCTCCCCGCGCCGCGCCGCCCCTCAGCCCCGCCCTCGCCGCGCCCCGCCCCGCCCCGCCGCCGGCTGCGCCCCGCCCCGGCCACGGCCCCGCGGCGGGCGCGGGCGGAGCGGGACCGGGGGGCGGCGCCCGAATATGCAGATGCCGCGTGACAGACAGCGGCGCTTTCCAATGTCCCTCGGAAACTCGAGCGCGCGGTCCGAGACTCGGCACTCCCGGCAGTAGGCGCCCCCAAACCCCGACCGCCGGCCTGGCGCGCGGCTGCGCCCACCGGCTCCGCGCCGCCGCCGCCGCCCCGCCGCACCCCGGCCTGCGGGCCACCCGGGCTAGTGCGCGGGTTGGTGCGCCTCGGCCCGCGGCCCCCGCGATCGCGATCGCCGCCGCCCCGCGCCCCGGCCGGGCGTGGATGGAGGGCGCCGCGCGCCCTGCCCGCTGCTCGGCGTGACGCGGGCCCCGCGCCCCGCGCCCACCATGTCCTACCCGCAGGGCTACCTGTACCAGGCGCCCGGCTCGCTGGCGCTCTACTCCTGCCCGGCGTACGGCGCCTCGGCCCTAGCGGCGCCGCGGAGCGAGGAGCTGGCGCGCTCGGCGTCGGGCTCGGCGTTCAGCCCCTACCCGGGCTCGGCGGCCTTCACGGCGCAGGCGGCCACCGGCTTCGGCAGCCCGCTGCAGTACTCGGCCGACGCGGCCGCCGGCTTCCCCACCTACATGGTAACGCGCTGCGGTCCCCCGCACCCACGGGCGGGAGGGAGGGCGCGATCTGGCCCCTGGTCGCCGGGACGGGAGAAGGCTGCGCGCCCGACACCGCCCCGAGCGAGCCCGCGCGTCCCGTGCCCCGCGATCCGCGCCGCGGTTCTAGGCCGCTGCCTGCCGCCCGGAGAGATCGTGGGGGCCCGGGGTCTGTGGCAGACCGGAGACTCGAGGGTCGGGCGTCCGGGACTTTGTGGGTTGGCGGCGGGGCTCTGGTCTTCCCCGACAGGGCTCGGGTGTCACCCAGACAGACGGTCGAGGACGCGCAGCCGCGAGCGGCAGCTCCGGAGCGGGCTGGGCGCGCCGAATTCTTCGGGGCCTTCGCCAGCTCCGCGGGCTGCACTGGTGCAAACGTGTCTGCCCGGCCGCCCCGCGCGGGCCCCTGGAGCTGCTCCCGCGTCCCGGTGTCCGGCTGCATTCGAGCCGCTGGGCCTGCCTCGAGCCGGGAGCTGGGGCTGAAGGGGTGGTTGGGGGGGCAGGGGGAGAAGGCCACTCGGTGGGACTCCGGGCCAGCGGCGCCAGGGCGCGGGGGCCTCAGAGGAGGCCGCTCCAGGGTCGAGTTTAAACGTTAAAGGCTGAATTAAAATGCTAATGACCGCGCCTTGGAAGACTTGGAAACGGCGCGGGGGCTTCTGAGTTGCAAATTGGATTTGCGCAGCTTTGGAGCGGCGCATTGAGGCGCGGGGGGCTGCGGGTACTTTATTGATTTATTTATTTATTTTTTCTTTTAACCAAACGGGGGCGGGGAGGGGGGGAGGAGGCGGCGAAATTTAGACATCAAGAAACTACCTGTGGGCCCTGCCCGCGCCTCGCGCGCCCGGAGTTCATTTGGGCGACATTTGGGGGGGTAACGCTTGAATTTGAAGGGGGACGTGATTGTTCAAAAAGTAAATAAATAATCGGAGCTTTCGCGGACGCAGCGGGTCCTGCCGCCCCTGCCTCGGCGGGATCCTGCTCTTCGGAGCTGCGGGAGGCGCGGGGGTCGGGGTCCCGGGGCGTGGGAAGGAAGGCGGCCGCGGTCGGTGTCGGCTGGAGAGCCTGGGCCGGGGGCGGGCGAACGGGGGACAGCGCGCCCCACTCACCCACCGGCTCTTGTGGTTCGCAGGGCGCGCACTACGACGCGCACGCCACGGGCATGACGGGAGCCATCGGCTACCATCCCTACGGCAGCGCGGCCTACCCGTACCAGCTCAACGATCCCGCGTACCGCAAGAACGCCACGCGCGACGCCACGGCCACGCTGAAGGCCTGGCTGCAGGAGCACCGCAAGAACCCCTACCCCACCAAGGGCGAGAAGATCATGCTGGCCATCATCACCAAGATGACCCTCACGCAGGTGTCCACCTGGTTCGCCAACGCGCGCCGGCGCCTCAAGAAGGAGAACAAGATGACGTGGGCCCCACGGAACAAGAGCGAAGACGAGGACGAGGAGGACGGCGACGCAGCGCGCGCCAAGGAGGAGAGCGGGGACAAGGCGCCCGATGGCACCGAGACCTCAGCGGAGGACGAAGGTGAGTCGCCTCGCCGCTGGGGCCTGTTCTTCCCAGGCGGGGACGCATCTGGACCGCGCGCGGGGCTGCGCGCGCTGGGCACCGGGGTGTGGGGCTTGGGGGCGCAGGGGGGCGGGAGGGTCTGCAGCGCTGGGGAACAGGGGAGGGGGGTGTCCTCCAAGGGGGAAGGCCCCGGTGCCACCGACCTGCGGCCCCTGCAGGGATCAGCCTGCAAGTGGACTCACTCACCGATCACTCTTGCTCGGCCGCCGAGTCGGATGGGGAGAAGCTACCCGGCCGCGCCCGCGCCGGGGACCCGCTGTGTGAGTCGGGCTCCGAATGCAAAGATAAGTACGACGAGCTGGAGGACGACGAGGACGACGAAGACGCGGCCGAGCGGGACCTGGCGCCGCCCAAGCCCGTCACCTCGTCGCCGCTGACGGGCGTGGAGGCGCCGCTGCTGAGCCCCGCGCCCGAGGCCGTGCCACGCGGCATCGGCGTGGGCGGCGGTGGCGGAGGCGGGAAGCCGCTGCTGGGCAGCCGGACGTCTCCGGGCGCGCCACCGCCGGTCCACAAGCCCAAGCTGTGGTCTCTGGCCGAGATCGCCACGTCGGACCTCAAGCAGCCCAGCCTGGGGCCCGCCTGTGCGCCGCCGGGCCTGCCCACGGCCGCCGCGCCCGCCTCCAACGGGGCCCCGCCGGGCGGCTCGCCCTACCCCGCGTCCCCGCTGCTCGGCCGGCACCTCTACTACACGGCGCCCTTCTACGGCAGCTACACGAACTACGGGAACCTGAACGCCGCGCTGCCCGGCCAGGGCCTGCTGCGATACAGCTCGGCACCGGCAGACGCCCTGCACGTCGCGCCCAAGGCGGCCAGCGACGCGGGCAAGGCTGGCGCGCACCCCCTGGGCTCCCACTACCGGTCCCCCGGCGGCGGCTACGAGCCCAAGAAAGGTAGGCTGCCTGCGCCTGCGGGGTCCCTCGGGGAGGGTGCCCCAGAACCAGAACCAGAACTAGGCCAGCCTGGCAGGGTCGCCTGGGTCCCTAGGACAGCGGGACTAAGCGGTTGGGTCTGAGGCTCCAGGGAGGGGGGTCCTGTATTGGCATTGCGAAGGAGAAGGCGCCTTTGTTGCCGTGATTTCTATCACCCCCGCGCCCCTTTGGGCCACTCCACAAAGGAGTTTCTGTGGGCAAAACTGATGTCCCCGTCTTTTCCCTCTGCCAGGCCTCAACCTGGGGGGAGCTGGTGTTCCTGCATTCCCTGGGACCCACCCAACACCTCCAGGTCTCCCCCATCCATACTCCTTGCCTTACGAGTGTGAGGGCTCAGTGTAGTGGGGAGGGACGGAGGAGCGTCCATGAAGCCCCCACCCGCTGGAGGTGGGTGGGCAGAGGGTGCGTATGCATGTAGGGTGGTAGTGTGGGGCGCCCCGTCTGACTTCAGCTGACAAATGTCCCCTCCCCTCGCAGATGCCGGTGAGGGCTGCCCAGTGGTGGACGGGGGAGCACAGCCCTACTTATAAGAGGGCAGGCTCCGCTTTCAAGTAAGTGGGTGCCTCCCGCCAGCAAGCTGACCCCCTCCCTCCTTCCCTCTTCCGCTCAGTCTCCTCCAGTAAACAGGGGCGCACCCTCTCTCTGCACAGGGTGGGTGAGCATGAAAGGGGGCTCCATTCCTAGCTTCAGGACACAGTTAGGAGCCCCCTCCCTCACTGTGGGGTGTCACCAGCAGACATTTGGGGGCATTGGAAACCCTTCCTGAAGTTGAAGTTCCTCGGGTTGGGGTGTTGGCAGTCCAGATAGGTCCTCACTAAGGCACCGGGCTCTGGCAGTAATGAGACTAGACTGGGTACTCTGAGACTGGACGCCCCTTGAGAGCCTTCCCGGGGGGTGCGCTGCCTGGGGAGGGGAGAGGCACCCAGCATTCCTGGAGGGTCAGGGTCTGGGGACTCTGGAACTGGCACCCGGGATCCAGAGTGATTTGGCTTTTTCCACGGCCCACAGGTAGGTGTCACAATTGCTTTGGAAAGAAAAAGTCAGCTGGCTGGCCCCCTCCCCAAGCCCTGCCCTGTGACCAGACCTAACGGACACTCACTCGCGTTGGATCTTGTGATTTGTGGCCTAGTGTAGCTCCCCTTGTATGTGTGAGTCTGGCAAACGATCTTTTCTCAGGATACCTCGGTCCCTCCATTGCCACGGAATATACATGCGCATATAAATATATATAAATATATATATATATATATCTATTCTGCAGGCGTGCTAGGAGTCCCGTGTACCGTCCGTCGTACACAGGCAGTAGACACAGTATGTCTCTGAAGGACTTGAGGACTTGAGTGGAAACAAATTTGATATTTATTTTTATAATGATATAAAGGCTTCTAGTAATTTATGCAAGTTATATTGCAACGGAATCTAAACTTTTTTGTAAATAAATTCTGCCTGATTTTTATTTGAACAGTGCTGGTTAGACAATCTTTGGCGGTTGTTTAACGAGAATTCTTTACTAATTTATATCGTAAATTGTAAATAAAAGACAGACTAGTCTAAATGACCTGGCTGGTGTGTGGGGCTCTTTCCTGCTGGGTGGGGCTGGAGCAAGAGCTTGTTCCCTCCCCCAGGTGATCTGATCGCAGGCTTTTAAGTGAAAATGTGTAAAATAATCTCCCCTTGCCTCACTCCTAAAAAAAAAAAAAAAAAAAAGGAGGGCAGATGGGAGATGGAGCTACAGAGAGGAGATAGATACATATGGCTTGAGATTCTTTAGCGACACACGGAAGAAAGCAAATGTCCCTGAGCCCTGAGCATGCAGATAACTTGTCCTTGCAAATCTTGCCAATTTGGGAGAATAAAGTGGTCTGAGTTCCCTCTGGGGTAGGCTCTACCTTGTATTTCTTTCGTTGCTTGCCTGATTCGCTGCAACTCCCTGGGAAGGGAAAACAGGGAGTCCCAGACAGGACAAGAAATGCCTCCCTCCACCCAGTAAATGGCTGGTGCATCTAATTGTTCAGAGCCTGAATGATCTTGAGGTGTTGCTGGTCGTATTGAACCTTCTTTGAGTTGCCCTTTTCTTGCAGCTCGAGTTAAAACACCAGGCTCAGGGCTGGGAGGGGAGATTTCTTTTCTTTTCAGTAGCTCCTCGCCTCACCCCGGGGGGGGGGGGTATGGGGGGGGGGAAGAAAGTTTAAACAGCCCTCGACCATTGCCCTGTTCTTGGGGCCCCGCTCAGTATCTAATTATAGGACAAGCCTAGAATTTGTAGTCCAGGAACATCCTCTCTTTGATTAGTATCATAAAGGCTGTCACTTTAATTTTCAGTGAAATTATATGGATGCCCATATAATACGATTTCAGCAAAGAAATGAACAATCATTTATTTCCTCTGCAAAGATAAATTGAGTGAATATAACTTACGGTTATAAAACAAGAATAATAGCTTCTTAGATTGCCCTTTAATCAATCATACACTTATTTTTCAAGAGGTTCGTGTGTTTTATTCTGTGATTAATAATGCTGCAGCGTACGGGCATTATTGGATCCCAGCAGGGAGGTCCTGGCTGCTCTGGGCTGCTTTGGAATGGTCAGTTGGGGTTCATTACGGCTGATATTGAACAATTTATAAAATCTTGTCTAAACATCTGCCGGCCCCGATGGGCGGTGTTTCTGGGGCTGGGAAATGGCCCGGTCGCTTGATCCTGACAAACGGCTCCCTCCCTCGCCAGTGGCTTTTTGTGTCCGGAAAAGTAAGTGGCCTCTCGCTGGGCCTTGTTAGGGAGGGAATTTGGAAGTAATCTGGGGTACTTGAGGGAAGGGGGAGGGGGCAGTTCACTGGACTCCCAGCCCAGCAGGGCTGGCTGGCGGAGGAGGCTTTGGGTTTCTGCTTCTTCAGGACTTGGTTGGTTTTAGACGCAGACACTTTGGGGAGTGAGGGACGCTGGGGATGGCGTGAGGGACCCTTTCTCTCCTCCCCTGAAGCATTTAGGGCCATTCGGGGCCGAGCCCACCACGGGGTGGCAGCAGAGAAGGGGACAAACTGTGACCTCTAGTCATTCAGCTGAGCCGTGACTGGAAACCTTGACTCCGAGTCCCCCTGCCCCACTGGCTAGTCAGTGACTATAGGGAGGGAGATATGGTGTGATTGCCTCCCTCTCCACCCCACCCCACCCTGGCTCCCCTGCCTCCTGGCTCTGGCCATTGCCCCAGCACCCCAAGTCTGGGTGGAAGGAATGTGAATGACGGACACAAGACAGCAGCAGCGAGCACAGATGGAGGAGCAGGCCTGTGTGACGGGGCCGCTGGGCTCAGTGTGGCGGAGACAAATGTTGGAAACTGAAGAAGCCGCATGGAAGAGGCCTTCCATGCCTCCCTCGGTCCGGATTGTTTTACCTGAAATGCGATTCCTGCTCTGGGGAGGGGACACCCAGCGTGCACACAGCCGCCCAGGTAGGGGGCAGTCTACAGCCTTAATGGATGCTGCCCCCCCCCACCCTGCTGTGAGCAGAGGAGCCCAAGCTAAGGCTTTGATGTATAGCCGCCCTACAAATTAGGGCAGATTTCCATACCTCTCCCTGCCCCGCACCCTAATTTCCTTCTGGAAATTGTAAAGAACAGAAGGCCAGCAGGTGATTGGAGATCTTTGAAAGGGCCAGTTAAAGGGAGCAAAGGGGAACAGAGATATCCAAGTCCTGCCCCTCTGGGGCTGGAGGAGGTAGAGGAAGAGGAGGAAGGAGCAGATCTCCCGGGGGGGGGGGGGAGCACCAGGGGTACAGCTCATTTTTGTGGGTGTGTCCCCAGAACGAAGCCAATGGCTGAGTTGGTGGCAGACACCCCACACCCGGGCCACCCGCAGTCTGATGAGGGTCGCTGGTACTATCCCGGCTCAGGTGGGCACCCTGTGCCTACCGGTCAAATGTCAGCGTTGGTTCCATAAAAGAGCCATTGTTTCTGCCCAGCCGCCCGCCAACTGTCTTCAGAACTCGCCAAGAACTTTTCCACCTTTGTCCACTGTAAGGCTGCCAGTCTCGGGGTGGGCACCCCCACCAGACAGCCGCTGCCAGGCCACTCCAGAGCAGCCCCCCCGAGAGGGCTGGGGTCCCCAGGGTGCCTCTCACGAGCCTCTCTGGTTTCGCACACTCGCAGGAAACACTGGATGCAGCCGCCGCGCCTTTCGGGGTCACTGAAAGTGGCGTTGAAATATTTATCAAAGAGGCAAAGAGTAAAGTCGACCTTTTTTTTTTAATACGTCGCAGCATAAATGCCCACTGAACTCCCGCAGCTAGAGCCACATAAACAGACACCAGCTTGAGGAAATCAGCACCACCTGATTTATCTGGCCCCAGAGGGAGGCTTTTCAAATGCTTGTCACCAACCGGCAGAGCTGCCTGGGGTGTGGGCAGTGACGCCTCAGCCCTGAGTTATCTCCCTCACGGCACCTCAGAAAGCCACATTAGGGACACACAGGGCTCTTTTGGGGCGGGTTTTAAACCTGCCCCCCGTATAAATAACAACATGTTAAACGTTTTTAAACCTGGTTTCACCCTAATGGTCTGCAGTTAATTCCTTGGACAATTCACAGCATTTGAATTTGTAGCAATAGCAAGGGGGGGGGGGGTGTCTGCCCCTTTGATGCACTTCCGACCTTCCATGTACGTGGCAAATCCCTACAGATAATTTTCAAGGATGAGGAGCAGCAAGGTATGACAATAGAATTTTCCAATTGCAAAAAATTCGCTTTCTACAGACACCCTCAGTCAGTGCTTCCTCTGGCCAGGCCTTGGGGTGCACCTGAACTGCAGTCGCTGGGAGGCAAGGGGTATGGGAACCCCAGCTTCAGGGTGTTGACCCCAAAACACAACCTGGCTTCTCTTCAACCAGTAACCCCCTGCACACAAACAGCTTGGTTCTCTAGGGCACCTTTCCCCATTTTTGCCTCCCTCATCCCTGGCAGGCAGGGCTGGGATCCTGTTACCCCAGTTTCTAAGACAGAAAATGAAGGTATTGGTTGTGCGGAGGGTACGAGCTCTGTGCAGTCCCCAGACACTGCCAAGATGGACGAACAGATGGACATACAGACAGGCAGATATGGCCTCTCCCTTTGTTTCCATCTGATCCCATAATGCTAAGGGAAAGCCCATCCCAGAAAACAGCCCAGTTGTTCTACTCCATGCTGGAGCTGCCTGCGGGGGCTGAAAGCGGATCCGATCTGGTGCCTCTCTCTAGCTAGCTCCTTTGCTTGCTCACTCAGGCTGCAGCTCAGCCAGTCTCCTGCAAATGCCCCGAGAGGCCAGGCCTGATGACTTAGCAGCGACCGCGCTTCCTGGGGAGATAAATTGACAATTTATTGTGTGTAACTCCTGATCAATTATTAATCATTAGTGTCAACAGTGGGGCTATAATTACCCTCGGTTATTTTAAGGTAAATTTATTTTTTCGTTTCTCTGATGTGGCAATTAGCTAATGCTCTGAGTCCTGGTTGGCACTGGGGCCCCGGGTGACCTTTTAGATAAAGCTCCTGCACTGTCCTGAACCTGCCCCGATTCCAGAGGAGGGAAACCACAGATTTAGCACAGCTAGAGTGGACTAGCCCCTTGGTGCCGGGCCAGTGCTGGGGACCAGCCAACCTAGCCTCTTCCTGGGACCCAGAAGGACAGTGCCAAGTCCGCCTGCCAGCCGGGCCTGGGAGGTGCTTGGAACAGGTGGTCTGTCCCTAAGAAGAGCTACCATGCATCCCCTCACCTACACCCTCAGGGTGATGAAGGGTCCCCTTAAGGTGGGCCATGCTGAAGGAATAGAGAAGGGTCCATATGTGGCCCCTCCCCTACTTTCCTCTGCACTGCCCTGCCTGTTTACCCTCCTGCCCCAGCTCTTGTGGGGCTCTGGGATGTTGCCCAACTCCACCTCATAGGGGGTTGCTTTGTCTACACAGATACCCATCCCCATCCCCTGGGTTCTCCCCTGACCATGCTGAGTCCCCAAAGTGGCCACTGTGGACTTGGAGAATTGGGGGGAGGCAGCAGAAACTATGTGCCCTGGGAGGGAACAGAGGGTCCCCACAGGCTCCATGGAATTGGGGCAGCAAAAGGTGAACCCCATGACTGTGCACCCCAGATTGTGTCCACTGCTTGGAAGGCCACATCCTGGCTATGGCTGCTCTTCCCTAAAGGGTGAAAACTGCAGGGCTGGGGGAGGGGGGAAGGGAGGGAAAAGGAAGAGAGGAAGAGTAGAGAAGGCAAGGGAGGGGAGGGGAGGAGAGGGCAGCAGGCAGGGGGCCTGGTGCTCCCTGCAATTCCTCCAGCTCATCTTGAAATGCTCAAGTCCTAGGGTTCACACCCAGATTGCCCAAGCCATGGGAGGGTCTGGCCACAAGAGTGGGTCACTCTGGCCCTCCCTGCCAGCACCCCTGGGTCAGTCTCTGGACAAAGGGAAGGGAGTGAGCACTGTCTGGAATGTTCACTACCAGCAGACATAGCCTGAGAGGGACACCTGCCTGGAGGAAGCAGCCGAAACCCCCAAGCAAATAGTTCTGTGCTCTCCTCAGAACCCCCTGCAGGGCTGCCTGGAGGAGAGACCAGTCTGGAAAACCTGGTACTGGAGTCCACCTAATCCTGATGCCCCAGAGCTGAGAGTCCCCTAATCCCCCCACAGCCTTCCTGTCACCCCTGTGATCTCTTTCTTAGGGTTCGGGGAAAAGCCAGACAGGGATACAGCCCAGCCTCCAGCAGGGTTCTAAGCCAAGGCTGATTGAGGCGGTGGCCCAACAAGGGCTTCTGGTTCTGGGTCTCAGGCCCCAGGTCCCCCTGCCACCAGACACCCAGTAACTTGACCTGAGCTTCAGGTCCTGCCTAGGTTGCAAAGAGGCACGGGAGGGGGAACTGGGTGAGGGGCGGAGCCCAGATGTGGGCTCAGGGCACTAGCTATTGGTGAGGGCTGGGGAAGTAAACACCTTGGGTGCAGCAGAGACCCAGGGGTCTCAGGGAAGCCCAGTTATCCCCCCGACCCTGCTGATGGGTTTAAGGGACTGGTTACAGGGACAGGGACGGGCTCCTTCACTGCAGGCTGTGGAGTTGAGCTCAGCCTAGTTGTGGAGGACCCCTACCTGGGGCCCCTGAAAGGGCATTTGTATCCCAGCACAGCAGGTCTGCAGGGGGTGCAATAGGGGCCACTCTGACCCCCAATACTGCAGCTAGCTAGGCAAAAGCAAGCCCCACCTCAGGGCCCGGAACCCCAGACACCCACCTGCCTAATGCTGTCTTGGTCCTACAGCTTTGGGTAGGTGACCCAAGGAACCCACGGGATGGTTCCAGGGCTCAAATGGGACCATCACGGGGTTGGGGGAGAAGAGGGCTCAGGGAAAAGTCCAAGGAAAAGTAGGCCTGGTTATCCCTGGGGTTGAAGGCATCTGCCTGCCATCTGGAGGTCTCCTAGATGCTCCAGGGTCCCTGGTGGTGGGGAGCTGACTCAGCACCCCACTTGCTGCACCTTCCAGCCACCAGACATGCCTGGCCACAAGTAGAGACAGCAGCTGCACCAGATCCAGGGCCCTGTGTCTGAAGGGTGTGAGGGTGCACTGAGAGGGCATCTGAAACCCCACACTGCAGAGTGGGGGCACACACAGTGACTGTCACCCCAATGCACCTCATCACGTGGGACAGGCAGGAAAGTGCACCCTCGGGAGTCCCACGGGAATGGTTTTCTTGGCTCCCTCGGGCTCTGCCCTCGCCAGACCCAGGGTGGCATCTGTGTCCTGCCCTTGCTCCGTGGCTGCTTGTGTCTCCTTATGCCGATTCAGTTTGCAGATGGCTTCCACACATCGACTCCGAGGTGTCGACTCTCCAGTGTCTGGAGCAGAACTGCCGGAAACAGTTCTCAGGGCGACCATCAGGGACACAGACACTGAAGGACTGCAGAGACTCAAGCTGCTTTTTGTTTGTTTGTTTGTTTTGCTTTGCTTTGTTTTGTGTTGGTTTATTTTGGTTTTGTTTATTCCAACATGTTTTTTTCTTCTATTTCAAAATGATTTTTTCCTTTTATTCCAAAACGTTTGTTTTTCCTTTTATTTCAAAATATTTTTTATATGTGGAGAGGTACTTCTAGATCTTCAAATCAAAAATGCACAAGATCGCTTTACAGTATCAGAACTTGAAAAATGACACTCTGTTGTATTTTGTTTGGGGGCTACACCCAGTGGCACTCAGGGGTTACTCCTAAATCTCCACTCTGGAGAAATGACTCCGGGTAGGCTTGGGGGAATCACGTGGGAGGCTGGGGATAAAACTCTGATTGGCAGCACATAAGACAAATGCTCTCCTTGCTGTGCTAGTGTTCTCACACACACACACACACACACACACACACACACACACACACTTCGTTTTAATGTTCGAAAGTCTATTACTGAGATGGGGGTGCAGCAAGCCATCACATCCACACTGCCTGGGAAAGTCACACTGGGATGACCCCAAGAGCCCCCAGCCCTGTAGACATGGACAAACCCTCTGGGCTGAGATTCAGAGCTATGCAGACTGCATGCCCCCCAAGGCACAGCTCTAAGTCACTTCTTAAACTCCATAAGGTGTGCCCCAAATACAAATTCTCTTGGCAAGCATAGATCCGGCACCACCGCACCCCTGAGGGAAGAGGTGGCACAGAAGAAACCTGGGTATAGAGAATGGACCCCAGAAGCTGACACCTAGCTCACAGGCGCCCCCTGCAGGCGGGGGATTAAGTGGCCCTTGCCTGGAAGCTGTGTCACTGGGGGGATGGGCTGCGGGTAACATGGTAGTTTGGGGATTCCAGGGCCAGGCAGAGAGGGACCCGCCGGTGCCTGTGTTGGCAAGGGTTATCAGGAGATGGCATGAGCACAGCCCTTCCTTAAGGTCCCACCACCCTCCCATGGAGGTACCCACAGATCAACACCCCCACTCTCCCCACCCCTTCACACACTTCATCCTTTCCCTGGGGTGGGCTCCAAGATGGGTGCAGGGATGTGGCATGGCTGAGGGTCTCCCAGGACATGGGGATCAAACTCGGGGCCTTGAGCATGCAAGGCTGTCACAGGCATGATTACATCAGGCTTATTAGCATGGGCATTTAGGGTTAGAACACGAGGGGCAAAGAGGGGAGCCCACCACCATCAGACCATGATTTTTGTGCCTTCATGGACCCCCAGTATGGGTCCCTTTTCTGCCAGCAGAGTTCTCAGTGTCTGGCAGGGTATTCTGTGTGACAATGCTCACTGCCCACAACTTACCTGCCCTCTCAGACGGGTCCCGATGGAAACTGGCTTTAAGCTGTGACTACTGTAGCCCCCAACCTTACCCCATGCTGCAGAGAAAAGATGGGATCTGAGCCTGTAAACGTGCAACTTGGATTCCTTCCTACTGAAGGGCAGTGAGACACGCCCCATTCCCAGTGACCCCACCCCTGGAGTTCTGCCCCTCATTTTCTCGAGCACTTGGCCATCCATATAATCCAGAGACATGTGCAGGAATTGTCTAGACACACACACGTGGGTCACATAATCCTTACACACACCCTGACCACATGGCTCCTGCAGAGTCAGTTTGGGGTCCAGCCCCCCTAGAAAGCAGAACCAGCTGCTTTGGACTCTCCTTGTCTTCAGTTTTGATGCCCCAGGAGGGAAAGGGGTGACCACTGTGATGGGCACTGGGTTTGAAGATTTGAATCCTCAGCAAATCAAAGCAGCCACTTGTGGGTACTGGACAGAGGCTGAGGACAGCTGTCCCTCTGCAGACTTGAGGTACAAGGTGAAGGACACAGAGCTAGGTGCGGGGACAGACCCAAAGCCTGAGTCTGCCACCTACGTCTGCACACACGTGCAGCATGCTGGAAAGAGCTGCAGCAGATGGGCACTAGTGCATGAGAGTCTCGATACAGGTGAGTCCAATACAGGTGGGTTCCCAATTTAGGTGAGCCCCATAACAGGTGAGTCCGGATATAGTTGAGTTCTTGTACAGGTGAGTCCATGCACATGGTCCTCCCCAACCCTCAGGATGATCTTCCTGTGCAGATGGTGGAGGAAGCGCTGAGGGGATCCAGGTTCCAAGAAGCCCCTGGCATGTCCTCTTGGCCTGTTTCTATGTCCTGATTGGGGTCAGAAGACAATGCATGGCCCTGGGTTCCAGCCAGCACCCCAGGGCCATGGTTGAACCTCTCTGGTTTCAGATTACTGTGCTGGGCTGGGAGAGCTCCCAGCTCCTGTCTGTGCAACCTCCACCCACTCTCCCCGCACTTCATCCCTGCACAGACACCCTACTTCAGCTCTGCACTCTCCTTCTGGGGCAGCAGCTACTTTCCTGAGACTCTTGTTTCGAGTGAAGCCTCTTGGGCTGGGTTGTGCACACTCACATGTACTCACAGTCACTTACACACTCATGCATGCACACTCGATGTTCAGTAACACTTATTCATGCAAACTCATGAATACTTGCTCATTCATGCACACTCATATCACACACTCATGCACACTCCATGCTCACACTTCCAGGCTCATACACTCGAGCACATTTACACACACACTCATGCTCATTCACCCTTATTCATGCACACTCACTCTCACACACACACACACAGTCATCTTTACTCATATTCATTCATGCACATACACTCACACACTCATTCGCACACTCACTCACTTGCTAATTTCTTGGGCTCTGAGCTGCACCAAGACCCCAGAAGCACTTGCAGTCTCTTGGCCCCTGCCCAACCCTGGGGTGAGTTCATGACCCACGTGTCCATGCCAGCCTACTCTTGGGGCACCTGCCACTGCACTGCCATCGCCCGCCTCCCTCTTTTTCTTCCAAGAATTTGGTGCCTGCTGGCTGAGCCCTGACCCCAAGGTGTAGTTCAGCCTTTTCAGACTAGTTTGAGTCTTCACCTTGGAGGGACAGAGCTTCTGGCTTTGCCCAGGACTGAAGTCTCTAGGCTCGATTGGGGGCCTGAAGCAAGTGAGAGGAAGAGGAGAGCCCAAGAGGGAACAAAGGTGAAGGTTGGATGTTGCCTATGCTCAGCTGACCCAGGGCTGATGGTCCCATTTCCCAGCACCACCAGGAGTGACCCCTGAGCACAGAGTCAGGAGTCAGCCCTGAGCAGAATCAGCCCCAAGCACCTCCAGGTGTGATCCCTGGGCAGAGTCTGGAGTGAGACCTGGCAGGAGTGTGATTCCTGAGCAGCCAGGAGTTATCCTGAGCACTGCCAGGTATGGTCCACCCCAACTCCAACTAAAAAGAATGACATGGAATGAAACCTGGCTTGAGGTGCTGGGGGCTCAAACCCTCCTGTACCACTAGTAAGGCCAGCAACCACTCTGTTCAACCCATTGTACTGCTGCTCTCCCGACACACCAGCACACCGCACCTAATGTTTATGATGGCCCCTGCTGCATGAACCTCGTCAGCCCCATGCGAACCTCACTTCTCATTCATGGAGCCAGGTTGTGCAAGAACAGCTGTTCCCATACTTCTCAAAGCTGAAAGGGGTGTTATGGGGGGATCAGAGGGCTGGGTGCAGACACAGTGCCACCCTGTGTCCCTTTGTGGGAAGCCCCGCACATCTGCAGCATGACTGAGTTACCTGTGTCCCTCCGAGGACAGGGTCTCTCGCGCCAATGAGTCCTGAGGGATTATCTTCTTCATTTATGAACCCTCAGGAATTAGTACAAATGTCACATAGGTTTCTCCATGAGCCTCTTTGCCCCAAGAGCTAAAGCTGGGGTGGAAACTTCTAGCTGAACTATCAGGGCACACTGCTGGCAAGCTCAAGGCCATTTTATGAGCTGGTGGCTCATTGGAGACCCGAGGTTTCTGCAGGGTGGCCCCAGCAGAACCAGCCTGTCCCGGTGTGGAATAATGTGCGAAGGAAAAGGGCCCCGAAGAAACGCTTTCAGAGTTCAAGGCTTAAACCCTTTAAAATCATTTTTAAAGATAAAATGTTATTTTATGGAAATCATAAGCCGTGGCACTACAAATCCAGTCAGCCTCGATATAGAAAAGCTCCATCACCCTGCCCGGGGGTGAGGAATAAAGTTTACTGCCATTGAATCACACGAAAATATTCATTGGGCACTACTTTGTCAACCACGGTTTTGATGGCATTTAAATTGAATTTCATATAAATTTAAAGGCATCTCCATTTGCTAGGATGAATAATGGGGGTCACCACCAACTTTCATTTTAATCATTTTAATGCCGTCACTGGGGTCGGTCCCCACTGCCTCCTGCCATTGCCGCTGCACGTCCTTATTATAATGCATTTCTTCACACTCTTAGTTCAAATTTGCAAATAATGCTGGAGCCACAGGTGTAGCCAAGCTTTCCCATCATGCTCATGAGGAGGCTGAATAAGCAGTTGGCCAAGGAGTTGGGCTCAAGTCCTCCTTCCAGGCTGAAACTGAAAGGTGGGCACCTGGAGAAATGCTCTTGGCCAAGGCCAGGCCCCACCCAGCACCCCCAACCAATCCCCCTCTGTGCTTACTGTTTGATTCTGCCTGCCTACGCCCTGACCAAATGCATGGACACTTTGACGGGCTGAACCAGTGCTGGACAGTACAGCTCTGGAGTGTGGGATGTGGGCACATTCACAGCTTCCAGGGCAGGTGGAATAATGCCAGAGGAGGAGGGTCAGCTGACAGACATACAGACAGATGACTGTATTGTCAGGCTAGCAATGCCAGGATCCCACCTTACCCTTCTCCTTGTGCCCACACCAAGGAAGAGGCATAAACGAGCACTGTGCTGAGATCCTGGGCACTCCACAGGGTCAGCACTGAGATTAGGGATTCCTGGCCCTAAGGTACCCACAGGCTGGATCAGCCCCAGTCCTTTCCCTGCTCCCAGCTTTAGACATATCAGAAGGTGCAGGGAGTCCTCCCTGGGGCAAAAAAGCAGCCCTGGGCAGGGGTAGGAGGGAGCCAGCACCCCCAGCTCCCTAGCAAGCAGCCTGCATGCCTGCTGCAGGTAGAGCAATGAATATATGTTCTGGATGGGTGCCCATGACTGTGTGCAGGGTCAGTGGGTACCTGTGACAGTGTGTGAAGACAGGGGTGCTCATGACTGGGTGCTGGAACAGTGGATGTTCGTTCCTGGGTGCTCAGATAGTGGGTGCTTGTGGCTGGGTGTGAATATCTGGAGCCCTTTCTGCCCTCTGGTGTCTGGCCAGCACACATACTTCGGGCCAGCCTTGCCGACTCACCACTCACAGTATGTTCTAGAACAGTGTCTCCTCTGCTTCTGAACAGCCCACCCGGGGTGTAGCTCTGAAGTGCTCCATGCTGATACAGGGAGCCAGTGTCCCCACGGCCCACCATCACAGCCAGTGTCCAGTGTCCTGCAATCGCAGGCTCACAGCTGGATGGGCCCTGCCAAGCCCAGCTCAGGGACTAGCCCCTGAGCTGCCCTGTCTGGCCCTAAATCACAGCCTGTCTGTGCTGGGCCATGGGGACCAGCTTGTCTGTGGCCGCTTTATAAGGGCAGCCCTGGAAAAGCGCTTTGCTTCTGACTCAGAGCATGAAGGAGTTATTAGTGTTTTTGTTTCTACAGAAGCAATGGGGTGGAACCTGTTGGAGCCGCAGAGGCCCAGGGCTCGATCCAGCTGTTCCCAAAGGCGCCTCAGGACCTCAGTCTAAGCACCGGGCCCTGCTCTCCTGGGAACCAGGGGGAACTGCTGAGCTCCTACATGAGCACAAATGTGTGTGGCATGAATCCCCATGAGTGGGCTTTGTGGAAGATCACCCCTTGTCCTGCTTCTTGGGTGCCTGACTCCTGGGACTTTGTCTTCCCTGATAGGGGCCTGGCTGGGACCCCACTTCCTTAGGGCAGTTTCAGGGATAAGTCAGGGCCCATATGACCCCGCCTACCCACTGTTCCCCCAAATCACGCTCTTCCTTTTGAAGTGAGTTAACAACTGGGAATGGATGCCAGAGACCCACACTCTGCCCACAGCTCACCCCTGTTTCAGCTAGCGATAGGCAACTAACTGTCTGCAGGTAACCTTCATCTCAGGGGCTGCTTTCTC
Source organism: Suncus etruscus (assembly GCF_024139225.1). Classification (NCBI taxonomy): domain Eukaryota; kingdom Metazoa; phylum Chordata; class Mammalia; order Eulipotyphla; family Soricidae; genus Suncus; species Suncus etruscus. The sequence continues at coordinate 94,439,499 of NC_064849.1, forward strand.
CCCAACCATAGTCTGCACACCTGTCGAGACCTGTGGGGTCCCCGAGAGGGCCTGGGCACAGAGCCCTGAACCTATTCATCACCTCCTCGTGGCTGCTCAGTGTAGCGGCAGCTGGATTTGATCATTGCTGTGCTCAGGCACCCTGTGTGACGGCTCTCCTCCATCTCCTCCACTTCCTCTTCCTCCTCCTCCTCCTCCTCTGATAGATTGTGTGTGTGTGTGTGTGTGTGTATGAAACGTAAACAGACGGTGTGGCAAAGTGTTTCTAACTGTCAGCAAGAGCTTTGGAAATAAAACACTTCCCGCCCAACCCAACTGGCTGCAGTCAGTGTGTGATGAAGAAGCGCTCGGGGATCCGCAGAAGGCTATGTGGGGAAACTTTAATTAAAAGCTTGTCAGGACGATTTTACCTGGGTGACATCACCCGCATGGAACTGCTGCCGGCTTTGTTGTCTGCAGTGCTGGTGTGCTGGGTGCAAGCAGGAGCACTCAGAGAGTCCTGTCAGGTGCTTGCAGGGGGGTGGGGGGAGGAAGACATGGTCTCTGATGAGTCCAGACAGCAGCTGGGGCAAACTGGGGTCTAGTCTCCTGGGAATAGCATGTATAGTGCAGGAAATGCTAGCCCAAAGCTGGCAGGTCAGAGGATAGTGGAGCAGTGAGAATGGCAGTGCTCCCCATTCACAGAGCTGGATTGGAATTCACTTGCCCATTGGTGAAGCCTTGCCCTGGATGTGGGCATGTGCTAATGGAGCCCAGGGCTCCCAGACTAAGATCTGGTGAGACGCAGGTCTGGAAGCAAATGTTGATGCAGGAAATAATCCACATGCTGAAAAGGTACAAGAACGGATTCAGGAAATCCAGCACTCAAGCAAGGAGGCCCACCACACAAGCCTTCTGCTACTAAGGAAAGCAGTTTAGTGGAGGAAGACCGAAGAATGAGAGCCTGCCTTCCTCAGACCCCTGCGTTTATTGGCTAGAACCAGGCCACACCCTAGTGTGGGAGAGGAATACCAAGTAGGGAATAATCCAATAATGCCATCACCAGATCACACCCTAGGGTGGAGTATGAATATTGATTAGGGTAGGACCAGTAATCCAATAGGCATGGTCAAGTATGTGATTATAGGTGAGGGTGCCGGTGGGGAGTGCAGTGAGATTAGCAGGTGAGGTATGTCAGGAGAGGTGTGTCAGGTGACATGTTGGGAGAGGTGTGTTCAGTTAGGTGTGTCAAGTGAGGTGTGTCAGGAGAGGCGTGTCGGGAGAGGTGTGTCAGGTGAGGTGTTTTGGGAGAGGTGTGCCAGGTAAAGTGTGTCAGGTTAGGCATGCAGATGAGATGTGGCGGTGAGGTATGCAAATGAAGTGTCTCAGGAGAGGCATGTCAGGTCAGGTGTGTCAGAAGAGATGTGTCAGATGAAGTGTGTCAGGAGAGGTGTGTCGGGTGAGGTGTGCAGATGAGATGTGCAGGTGATGTCACAGGTGAGGCTGACAGTCCTTGCTGCTCCCAGATGCTCTTCCTGAACACCCTCAGACATGTTCAGGTGAGCATAGACAAGCGGAGGCATCTCTCCCATGCCCATTGTCGGTCTCAGAGGAGGCCTCGACTGACCATGGTCCATGCACTTCATTCTGATGGACGCACCTTCCTCCTCCTTTTCACCTTGCCTTTCTCTCCTGCACGCTGAAGGTCATTTGTCTCTGACTCAACATTTGAAATTCCTTTGTGAGGTAGCAGGTGTTTGTGGCTGTCGAGTTTTGAGTCCTAATTAGCAAAGCAGCCCCAGGCCCGTGGTTGTGGTTGGCTCCTCTCACTATTATTTGATTTGTGGGGGGTGATTCTCAGAGGCCCCGGAGACCCCAGTGGTTCTTGGCCAATGCACCAGTGATTCCATGAAAGGCCTCAGAGTGTGATACTGCTTAGACCCTGGAATATTGGGGATCCCTGGTGTTTCCCAAGAGCTCAGTCCCTCCATGGGCACACCTGGCAGTGCTGGAGGATGCCAGGTGTCAGATATACATGGCGGGGGGGGGGGGGGGTTGCAGGAAAGGCTGCTCCTAGGCCCTGTCCTCTCTGTTCCAGGCCCCCTTGATTAGTTTTGGGATCACACACAGTGATACTTGGGGATCACTCCTATTGGTGGCTCAGGGGGCCTCATTGGGTACTAAGAGAGCAAACGCAAGTCAGCTCTGTGCAAGACATATACCCTCCTTGCTCACCTGTCGCGATAGTACCATAGATTCTTGACTTCTGTTTCTGTGCATTAAGCCTGAAAGCTTCCGTACCCCTGAGCTCCCTCTGCTGCGTGGTATGAGGTAGGGAGTCACATCTTTGTCCCAGTGTGGACAGACTAACAGCACTTACAGAGAACTCACAGCTTTGGACAGGGCCTGTGAGCCCAGGCTCAGTATTGCCTCATGTTCTTTGTTGTTTCTGGTGTCACCTGCACACACACACGCACACACACACACACACACACACACACACAGTGTTCGGGTAGCCATCTTGGCCCAAGGCAGATGGATTCTGTGCAGCAGGTTGGCAAGAGGTGGCACTATTGGCCTGCAGGGCTTCTCGGGGAGCACGGTGAGGGAGGGCATTTGCATTGCACCCAACCAACCTCGGTTTGATCCTTGGCATCCCATATGCTTCCCTGAGCACAATCAAGAGTGATCCCCTAAGCACCACCAGGTGTGGCCCAAACACTGAAAAAGACAAAAGAGAAAGGAAGTTGTAACTCTTCACTGGCGCTTCAGTTAACACTGAGAAGAACATCACAATGTCACATGCTACCTTGCTGGCCATTCTCGAGCTGGGGTGCACACCGGGCCACACAATCCACTCTTTAGCTGCCTAGTAAACACATTTCCCCAGGGACACCCCACTCTCCCTGGAAAAGACAAAGATGCTCCTTCATGCATAGCTGCCACTGCTGCTGCTGAGAGCAGAAACAGTATGGAAATTGGGGCCACACAGGAAGGTGCAATCGCTCCTGTACTGGGAAAGGAGGGAGGGCAGTGTCTCCCAATGAAGCAGCAGTGCCCTGGGGGCCCATGAGCCAGTGCTGCCTGGTCTGATGGTGAAGGTACAGGAGGCTTCACTTGATTTCAGGGTTTGGGGATAAACTTGACTACAAGGATGTGCCAGTCTGTCAGGAGGGGTTGAAAGGGCCACACTGCTGTCCTCAAACAAAAACTCCGTGAATGTGGGCCTAATCGACAGTACAGCAGGATGGACATTTGCCTTGCATGCAGCTGATCTGCGTTCAATCTCGGGCATCCATTAGGGTCCCCTGAGCCTGCCAGGAGTTATTCCTGAGCACAGAGCCAGGAGTCAGCCCTAAGTGCCACCAGGTATGGCACAGACCCACCAAAGAATAAAAACTCCCAAAATGCAAAGTTGGGGTGACAACCCCCATGCACTTTTTCACGCCCCTTGTCATGGGGTACCCGGAGCACAGATGGGGGGAAAGGGTCCAGTTTAGACCCTTTTATTTATTTTTATTTTTTATTTTATTTTTTTTCAGAGTTCAGGACTTTTAATTTGTCCCAAAATAGCTGAAGCAAAAAAAAAAAAAAAAGAAACAAACCTCCATAAAACATTTTGCTTTCCTTTACAACCAAACGGAAAACAAACAACTATGCGGTTTGATTTTTCAATGACAAACACAGTCATTTCATTAAGTGGCAGGTGAGGATAGAGACAGTGGCTGGTTGGAGCAGAGTGTACAGACCCCCGTGTCCAGGCCTTCTCAGGAAGGAACATGCCTGCAGGGATCTCAAACTCGCAGCCTGCAGCAAACGGCCCTCCGTACAACATTTTGTGGCCCTGCCCTAGAGGAATCTTGTTTTGTTTTGTTTTGTTTTAGTTGTTTGGGTCATACCCCCAATGTTCAAGGCTTACTACTGACTTTGCACTCAAGGATCACCCCGACTTTGCCTCCTGCGGCCCCCAGGTAAATTGAGTTTGAGACTCCTGCTAGGCTATGCCTGCCAAATACCCTGGTCCCTCTGCTCCCCTGCCCAGTGGGGTCTCCCTGCACACTCTTTGGTCTTCCAGATGTGCTGGGGTGTGGACTGAGATGGGAGAAAATGTTTCAGTTCCACATCATCATCCTTGAGGGATGGGATTCCCCACGGGCACAGGAGGGCTGAGGGTATAGCTGCTTGGGTAGTGTGGAGGGCTTCCGGGACACCCCACTGTGCCCAGGGGATCTGAGAGGCCATGCCTAGAGACAGATCCTGGACCCCGACACAGCACAAGAACCCAGCAGGCATTAAAGGGGCTGACTCATGGGCCAGCAAACTGATGTCATTGTGAATATTTGGGCCACCCACTGATCACGCCAAAACTCTGGTGTTCCTTCATTTCCAGGAGTCTAAAGTGATGTTCTGAAATTGGGGGTAGAGGGTGCAGGCCCTGCTCCAAGCCGGATCCATGGCTCTCTGGGGAGCCTGTTTTTCGTGGTTCTGTGATGGGGAAGGAGCAAGCCAGGACCAGACAGAAGGGGCCAGAGAGGGCAGGAAGGGACCCCAGCACATGGAGAGGACAGTGGGATGGCCTTCTGTCTGAGGAGATAGAGATGGGAGAGCCAGAGATGGAAAAGAAAAACAAAGATGGGGAGACAGGGATGGAGATGAAGAGGCAGAGACAGGAAGACAGAGATGATGAGAGGCAGATATGGGAGAGACAGAGACAGAGATAATGAGAGGCAGAGACAGGAAGACAGAGATGAGGAGAGACAGATATGGGAGAGACAGAGACAGAGATGATGAGAGTCAGAGACAAGGAGAGAAAGAGATGAGGAGAAACAGATGGGAGAGGGAGACAGAGATGGGGATAGAGAGATAGGGAGAGACAGAAGGAAATAGAGATAGGGGAAAGACAGATGGAGAGAGACAGAGATGGGAGAGCTGGAGATATAGAGAGACAGACGGGAGATGGAAATGGAAATGAAGAGGCAGAGACAGGGAGATAGAAATGTGGAGAGACAGAAATGAGAGCAACAGATGAGAAGAGACAGAGATGAGGAGAGACGGAGATCAGAGACAGAGATGGGAGAGACAGAGATGAGGTGAGTCAGAGACAAGAAGAGAAAGAAATGGGGAGAGACAGAGATGAGAGAGACAGATGAAGAGAGACAGAAATGGGGGAAAGACAGATGGGGAGAGACAGAGATGGAGAGAGGCAGAGACGGGAGAGAGACAGAAACGGAGACTGAGATAGTGCATAATGATGCACAAGTGGTTTCCTTGGTCCCATGTAGAGTGGAGAGACCCCAGGAAACCCACATGTCCTGGGGTTTGCACAGAGGACAAGCCCACTTCAGTCCCTGAGAAGCTGGACGGCACCTCCCCCCACAGTTGTCTCCCCACTCCTTCTGTGTTCAGATTCTGAACACAGACCCTCAATGGAGGTTTGAATCATTTTTAAGGGAGCCAGAACATCACACAGAATCATCTTTTCATCAGAAAAAAACTCCTCATGCCCTAGCAGGTAAAGCAGGTTCCGGGCTACCGAGGGGCTGGGGCTGCTTTGTTTTCTGGCCTCAGGCACAGCGTTGGAAGAAGAGCAGCAGAGGCAGCAGGCAGGACCAGGTTCCCACTCAGGCTGGCCTGATACTACAGGGAGCCTCCAGACCAGGAGATGCCAGGCAGATGCCCTTGTTGTATTGGGAAGGAAACCGAGGAAACACTGGGCACGCGACACCCAGTTCCCTGGCCCAAGCAGCTGCAGCTGGACAGATGAGCCCAGAATTCTTGTTCCTCAAGCCCAGACACTTCAGCCCAGAAGCCACTGAGCTTGAGTAAGAGCGTCTTGCTTGTTTCGGCCTCATGGGCTTTGACTGGAATTTAGTTTGCGTAAGAACACTCCCTCTCTGTCTCTGTCTCTCTGTCTTTCTGTCTCTGACTTTGTCTCTCTTTCTATCTCTCCTCTCTCTGTCTCTGTCTCTCCATCTCTCCCTCTCTCAGTCTGTCTTTGTCTTTCTCCCTCTTTCTCCCTCACTCTGTCTCTGTCCGTCTCTCTCCTTTTCTCTCAGTCTCTCTGTTTCCCTCTCTCTCCTTCTCTCTGTCTCTCCCTCTCAGTCTCTCTCCCTCTCTGTCTCTGTGTCTCTGTCTGTCTCTGTCTCACTAGTTGAATGTATAAAATCAGGGTGGATTCTTTCCTCAGGGTGAGCGTTCCGAGGGCTTCATGAACTCCGCCCTGCCCATGACGTCCTTTCTCTTCCATCCACCTTGACTGCAATCTCAAGTTTGTGACAGTCCCTAACATTCATGTGTGACTGATGGCAATGTGCTGTCTGTGCCCTGAACTGTGGGTATGCAGATTCTCACACTGGGAGTCTGGTGACATCCACCACGGTCAACACTGGGACAGCCAGGGCCTTGTGCAGGACTCTGGGGAAACTGAGGCAGTCTGCAAGGTTCAGGTGACGTCTCACAAATAAAAGAATGATCCACCTGCAACTGAAAAGGAACAGATCCTCGTGGAATGAGGAGAGAGGAATATCCTCAGAGAAACTCAACTCCACCAGGTCCAGGACGATTGGGGTGGGTTTTCTGAGCATTGGAGACAGCCCAAATAATGTGCAGTTGCCCCAGAGCAGTGTCCTCAGCTCTGAGCACAACAAAGGGAGTCGCCTGGGAGCACCATCAGGTGTGGCCCCCAACACAAAACCGTACTGGGAGCAAGTCGGCACTGCATTTCCAGGGCTCAATCTTGGCTCAACTCAGATTTGGTCTCAGCTCAGATAAGGACTTCCTATGCTGGATAGGGAAGGATTTAGGGCCACGAAGAAAGGGGGTGTTGCTGGGGTGGATGAGCCAGGGAAGGAGTCTGAGCCCCCCCCCACCGCCTCCGGGAGGGCAGAGGAAGGCGTGTTTACAAGATGTTTATCACTTGTAACCATCCTGGCAGGGCCATCAATTAACTCCCCGAATTGCAAATAACACCTGGGAAAAAAACTTTTGCAAACTGGTCTCACCTCTCTCACTCTGCTGGCTCCCTCGCCTGGGGGGGCAGGTCCTGATTTACACCCCTGCACCTGGGTTGGTGTCGTCACTGATGAGAAGTGCCTGGAGCGGGGTGAGACCAAGGACCCAGTTCATTACGCAGGAACTTTACCCTGAGAGCAAAGGCGGCAGCATAGTTAGGCTAATAACTTTCTGGGGAACAATGAATCCTGACAGGGCAAGGCTGGGGTGTGGCTGACCTCGCCTCCCCCACAAACCTGGTGAGGACTGCTTCCCAGCACCCCTGCACCAGGTGGAAGCACTGCCAGATGGGACTTCCCCAGCCGCAGGGATGCTTACAGAAAAGAAGTGTATAAAGCACCCCCAACAAACCAAAAAATCCCTCACTTGTTGATGCCTTTTCCATGCTCGGCAGTCTGGGTTCCTTTAGAATTCCATTATAGTACACTGGGGGGTGGGGGAGTGGAGTGACAGCACAGAAGGGAGGGGGGGTTGTCTTGCATGCCACAGACCTGGGTTCAATCCTCGGTATCCTATAGGGTCCCCGGAACCTGCCGGGAGTGATTCCTGAGTGCAGAGTGGAGTAACCTCTAAGTATCACCAGATGTGGCCCAAAAACAAAACAAACAAACAAGAAAGCAAACTGGGCAGGGGTTAGATGCTACAGCCTTGAGCTGTGTGCATATCTTTCTGTCTGTCTAGCTCCTTCTCTGCCTCTCTCATTAGTACCCTCCGTTTAGGGGTCAGCTGTTGTCACTGTGCAGTGTCTGGAACTGGGACTCTGGTCCCCTGAAAATGCTCTCGGTGTCCTGTAGTGCCATCAGCAAGCAACATCGAGGGACAGGATGGGCACAGCGCGCACAAGACAGCATAGGTGGGTCCAGCACTCCAGAAAGCCTTCTGGGGGCTGCTTGGAGCCCCCAATACCTCCATGTGAGGGTGCTGAGCAGGACAGGACCTCCTCATGCGCTTCTCATGGGGACCCTGAGCACAAATTAGCTGGGGAGTTTTGGAGGGAGGTGGTCCTGGCTGTGGCCCCAGGTGCTGTGCCCCTCCCTGCAGACCCCTCTTGTCTGTATCAGGAACGGGTCTCGAGGGACCCTCACTTGCAGCATCTTCCCAGTTACCCGGTAGGTCCCTCGGCCTCGAAGACACCACAGACCTGCCTCAAGGTTGGTGATGAATCTCTGACCCATCAGAGGCCTGTGAGGCGGCTGCAGAGATTCGAGGGCACCGCCCTGGCCATGCCCGGAGCTGAGTATGGCCTGTGATCAGGAAAATAAAGCCAAGAGGTCAGAATTGTTGCTGGAGGGAAATTGTCTGGGCAACTCCGTTTCCCGCAAGCCTGTACCCCAATAACGGGAGGCGATGGACTATTATCAAGACAGGCCGGGAAAACTTTTGCCCTTGACTCGCTCCAAGGATCCGAGAAGGAGCCCAGCTCCCGAGGCTGCTGGGCACCGGCCACCACGCTGGCTTCTCTGGGGCCTGCCCGCATGGAGGAGCTGGTGACGGATGGAGGCTTGTTTGCTCTGGCGCCTGGGCCAGGACCCCGGTGTCGAAACAGTGAGGCAGGGCCCAGCAAGTCTCTAGGTGTCCGGGAGAGCTCGGGGCCACGATTTAGGCCTCTGCCTGGCCACCTTCGCGGGCACGTTGCTGCCATCATTCACTGCCCACCAGGCCGGGCGGAACCCCGCCACCGTGCAGGTGGGACCGGCTGCTGGTGGTGGCAGAGACGGATGACAGATTTATTGGCTTGTCAGGGCCGCCCTGTTTGTGGAACCCTCCACAGCCAAACACAACAGTCTGCTCCTCATTGGCTCGCCCCGAGGCTCCCGCCGCGAGCTTCAGCAAAGGGCTTGATGAGGCATAAAACGATGATTAATTAATTTACTGCTCAGCTGGTCCTCCGGCTGCGAGGTTGATGGCGCTCACCACGGTCAGTCTTCGCAGCCATGTGCGGCCAGGGCCGAGCTCGCTGCCTTGGCTTCGACCTGAGCCCCCAGACTCAGGCGGGGCAGAGTCGCCGAGGCCCTGGGGGGTGGCGCAGGGCACTGGGGGGGACAGACGGAAGCCTCATCAATCAGACCCTCCCTGGTCCTGGGAACCGGGCGCGGTGCTGGCGGGACATGGCCGCCACGTCTCCGGGCCTGGCTCCCGTCCATGCAGCGGGGCAGCTGCTTCGCACTATCTCTGAGAGGAAGGGGCCAGGGGGGCAGGCGAGAAGGGCACCGCACTTTCCCTCAGCTGGGTCACCCTGAGCTGCGGCCGTGGGAGCAGAAACCTTGCGTGGCTGGATCAGTGGGGTCTTACCTGGGTTATATCCAGACAGGACCCCCCCCCACCAACCCCTTCCTTGTTCCTCTGAGAGGCTCTGCCTAGAACCCACATCCTCCTGGCTGTTAATGGGGTACAATAGGATCACCGGCTTCCCTTTACCAGAATTCTCAAAACGGGGTATACCGAGGGCACGGTGACCCAGTGCTGAGCCGGCCAGAGACTGGCCTGTGGGTGCTAATTCTGGAGGTTGTGTTCTGACATAGAAACATGTAGGAGGGACATGATCCCCTCCACTGAGACCAAGCACTCTGACACTGCAGGGGGACTCTGGCCCCACCGATGTCCTTATGGGAAACCCTCAGACTGGACAGGCTGCAGCTGCCCCCACCAGCACTGTCCAGAGCCTCTAAGGGGGCCCTGGTACCGGCTAGGAGTAACAGGGATGCAGAGGCTGGAGGGACCACTGGGTGGGCTGAGCTGGATGTGCAAACCCTTGACCTGACGCTTCTCACGAACCAGCACTGCCCAGTCGGATTCAGTACAGAGCCAGCAGCACTGGAATAACTGGAGTATATCTTGGGGACCCATAGGAGGAGCACCCTGAGAAGCCCAGTGTAGGCCCCTTTGCTTTCTGCTATTCCCCAGGGACAGTCCCAACGTGTCCTGCCTGCAGGACTCCCCCATAACAGGAATGGCCGAGGTCTGTATGCCGGGGGATCCCCAATCAGTGGATCATGGAAGGCTTTGGAGTCTGTTGGGGTCATAGCTGGGGTGGCACCTATGTTGTCGCATGAAAATCGCAGCTCTCCTGGAGGGGATAAGGTTGTGTCTTTGGGCCTGGACAGTGAGGAAACTGGGCCTGGAGGAGATGCTGTGGCCCTGGAAGCAGGCATGGCCTGGAGATGCCCAAGACTGTTTAGCAGGGCCAGTGGGAGGCTGAAAGGGCCATTCGTTGCAGTGAACGAAGGTCTGGGGCCCAGGTGGGGTGTCCTGCAATGAGTAGGTGTCACACCAAGGCTCTGCTGTGACTCCTACCTTCTGCAGACCCTTGCAGAGGTGAGGCTGTGGGGCCAGGCCTGCCAGTGCCCCTCATACTCCTTCTACATCAAGCCATGAAGTTCCTGGGTGCCAAGTGCCTGCCTGAAGCTAGCAATTATGGAGGGCAGCTGCCAGGATCATCCATGAGACGTGCCCCAGTCTGCTGCCTCTCCTGATGGTGGCCAGGAGCACAAAGGGTAAGCACAGAGGGTGGGTACAGAAGTGGCTGTGCTCTGGCCATGCCCATTAGGGCTGAAACTCAAGGCAGACTCAGGATTTATGGTGAGAAGACTCCAGTTTTGGCACAAGTAGCTCCCTTGTTGCCCGTGGGTGTCTCCTCACCAAGTGCCCCTATTTGCCAGGCTACCCAAACCTTGACTCCTCCCAGAGGGAACCAGATGGACATTCTGCACCCTCAACCCTCTTATTCCAGGTCCTACACATGGTCCAGTAACTGGCAGCAGTCAGCAGCAGCACAGAGGGGCCACCCAGGATGCAGGGGTGCAGGGCAGCTACAGGGTGTGCCAGGATGCAGGATGTTCCAGGGTGTTGGGGTGCTCCAGGGTGTCAAGTGCTCAGCATGGACACCCAGTGCCTCTGGAATGGCGCCATGGCCGACCTCACCCTTCACACCTGGGCTCTCCCTGGCACCTCAGTCAGGCTCTACAGTCACACTGAGTCTGAACATCACAAATCCAGGCCATCCCTCTGGAGGCGCAGGAAAGACCGAGACTGGCCTGTCCTCCCTGTCCACTACAGGAAGCCTTGTGGTGGAGTACTAGGAATAGTAATTAGCTTGTTCTCCCCAACTTTGATGGAACTCAGTAGAATTGCAGGGTGTCTCCTAGAACTACAGCACTGGGATGTGGGGGTACCCTCTGAGCCATGGTACCCTGAGCAGAGCATGCAGGGTCAGTGAGAGCTCTGAGCAGGGCCTTTCTGACTTGTGCTAAAAGGGACATTCACCCCTTCAGCCCATTGTTTGAGGAATCTGCTCTTCATTTGTTTTAACCAGTATGTTTATAGCTTCATGTTTTGTATTGTTTTTATCTCTTTTTTTTTTTTGGTTTTTGGTTTTGGGGCCACATCTGGCAGTGTTCAGGGGTTACTCCTGGATCTGCGCTCAGAAATCACTCCTTGCTTGGGGGACCATATAGGATGCCAGGGATCGAACCTGCATCCATCCTGCATCAGCCACATGTAAGGGAAACGACCTATCGTTGTGCTACCACTCCCACCCCTATAGCTTTATGTTTTTATCTTACAAGTATGCATTCTTCATTTTAACTTTGGTATCATTCTTGTTTAATCTTTTGTTTATTTTAAAGTAAAATTTTTAATTTTAATTTTTAAATTTATTTTTATTTTTACAATAAAAATTTGTTGTTGTTGTTTTGGGGCCATACCCAGTGATGCTCAGGGGTTACTTCTGGCTTTGCATTCAGAAATCGCTCCTGGTTTGGTGGACTATATGAGACACCAGGTCCATCCTGGTCAGCTGCGTGCAAGGCATGCTGTGTTATCGATCTGGCCCCTAAGTAAAAATTTTAATTGAATCACTGAGCTACTCAGTTACAAAGTTAATAATGATTAATTTTTGGTCATACAATGTCCAACACCCTTCACCAGGGCACATTTCCCATCACCAATGTCTCCAATTTCCCTCCTGTCCCCACCCCCAGTCTGCAACTATGCAGATATTTTTCTTCTTTCTATCTCTCTCTCTGTCTCTTTGTCTCTTTGCCTCTCTGTCTCTGTCTGCTGAAAGACTTTTCTCCTTCTCTATGGTTCTTTGTCTTGATGATTGGCAGTTTTGTCACCACAAGACCAAGCTCAAGTCCTGTCTGGTTTGACTCCTTGCCCTCCTGGCCAAACGTCCCCCACCCAGATTCTGGAACTTTTATTTTTTTGGGGGGGTCTAGCATATGCCATGGTGCTTGGGGGTGCACTTGGCATAGTCCTCAGAGGCCACCTCAGAGGTGCTCGTGGGCTCATGTGGTAGAAAGTCAGGTCAAAACCTGAATTCAAACGTCTAGGCCCTGCCCGCCCCAACTCATGGCTGTACAGAGACACAAGGGCCTGAGCACACAGGCCTTCCCCACTCCCACCATGCTCTCACCCCCGACAATGACAGCCACTCGCAGTGTCTACAGGCTCTTCTTCCACAGAGGCAGTGTGGATGGGCAACAGTCTGTTCCAGCCCCTAGACACCTGTGTTCCTGGTCCCCCCACCCCACTCCCACACACCAAGAATTTATGGTGGAGGCCCCGATCCCCAGCTCTCAGGAAGAATTAACTTACTTGGTTCACAGCAGGCAATGGATGAAGCTTCCTGGCTCCCAGGACTGTGTGGACAGATCACTACGACTTACCATCTGCTCCAATCACTACCCAAGCCTCCATCTGTCTACACCAGCACCTGCCCATTAGTGCTACAGTGTCTCTACCTCTCCATCTACACAATACAATATTGTCTATACGTGCACTTACCTCTCCCCTCTATGGTATCTAGACCTCTCTGTCTATACATCATCCCTCTCTGTCTACACCCACCCCTACCTGTCCCCTGTACAGTGTCTATACCTCTCTGTCTACACAGCATCCCACTCCATCTACATCTGCATCTCCCTGCCTCCTGTTGGGCATTCATACCTGACTCTGTCTCCCCAGCCACTCCATCTACCCCCATCTCCTCCTGGTCTATGGTGATGTCCCACTCGACTCTGTGTCTCCATCTGAGCCTCGTTTCTATTGACTTCTCTTTGGTTCCTGAGCCACCTTCACCTACCCATCCATCTTCTGTCACTTATCTCCCTGTCTCAGCTTTTGTTTGTTTGTTTGTTTGGTTTTTGGGCCACACCCGTTTGACACTCAGGGGTTACTCCTGGCTATGCGATCAGAAATCGCCCCTGGCTTGGGGGGACCATATGGGATGTCGGGGGATCGAACCGCGGTCCGTCCTATGCTAGTGCTTGCAAGGCAGACACCTTACCTCTAGCGCCACCTTCCCGGCCCCTGTCTCAGCTTTTGTTCTGCCTCTACCTGTGCCCTCATCTGTGTGTGCCAGTAGTTACCCTGCGTCTCCTGGGCATAGCTGCAGGTGGATCACCTAGAACTGCACCTGCTCCTCACTGCGCTGAGCTAGGAGCCAAGGGATAGATAGTACATGTCTTCAGTTGCTGGGATCACAGTGCTACCTGGGAGTGTCACGTCAGCTCTATGGGGGCAGGAGGGAACTTTTTGGCCTGATTCCTGAGTGCATGGCTCTTCCTCTTGCTAGGTGTGGAGACTGGGGTGCATGCTCACACTCTGGGAGAAGATAAATGTTGCTAGACTTGGGGTCAAGGGCAAGGGAAGTCCCAGACAAGTGCAAGTCCTGATGGAGAAACCATCTGATCATGAAACCAGCTGATCATGCACCTCAGGCTCGATGTGTACTCTGCTGGCCCTGGGGATCATGTGGAGATGATGAGGATTCAGAGGAGATGATCCAGCCACAGTCGCCAACTGTGCTTCCAGAATGGCCAGGGCCAAGTGACTGGCATAGGGTAATGGGATGCCCACTGGTCGGAGGATACAGGCCAGGGCGGCCTGGACTGAGCCTACAGAGATCCCACATCAAGACAGTAGAGCAGGGCCCAGAGAGATAGCACAGCGGCCGTTTGCCTTGCAAGCAGCTGATCCAGGACCAAAGGTGGTTGGTTCGAATCCCGGTGTCCCATATGGTCCCCCGTGCCTGCCAGGGGCTATTTCTGAGCAGACAGACAGGAGTAACCCCTGAGCAACGCCAGGTATGGCCCCCAAACCAAAAAAATAAAAATAAAAAAATAAAAAAAGACAGCAGAGCAGTTGAAAGCAAGCTCACTCACTCTCTCCTGGACTTTACGGAAACTGCTGTGTGCCTGTGTCTGGTCCCCATGGACCTGGCTTCTCTGCAGTGGCATGTGCTAGGGGTGGCGGCATGAGTGGACACACCAGGGGCTGGCAGGGTCTCTTGGTTCTTAATAGTCACTTTTCTTATGCTGTTACTGAGCATCTCCAGAGCAAATGCATTCAGTCTTGGCCTGACGACTGGTGCTGACACATGGTTCGGAGGACAGACACAAGTCCAAGGCTCGTGAACCAACATGTCTGGCTTTGTACCATCACCTCCAACCCTCAGCCGGTGACGCCCTGCCCCAGCCCCTATCCGGCTGGGGCATCTGTCTAACCTGGCACAAGGCACCACCCAACAAGGAACAAACAGTGTAGTAGCTATTGCAGGAATCTCAGTTCGGATTTTGCAGCTAGGTGAACCTAGACTGGCCAGGTCATTGGAGCCTAACTCTGAGTGTGAGCTCTGGGCACAGCTCTGCTCAGCAGCCCCCGAACCTGACATTCTGCAGGGGCTCCGTGAACTCTCAGCACAATGGGCAGAGATGCTCTCAAGGCTTAGGAGAGGCTCAGAGGAGCCCCCAACTGTACATGTACATGCTCAGACCACTGTACATGAGTCCCTGGACTCTGGAGTATAGGATAAACCCCCCAACTCTCACTCAGGCACTCCCTCCACCTCAGGTCGGCCTGGGAAGCCCATAAGCTGCACAATCTCTGGTCTAGAGCTCTTGTCAAGACTCTGAGGGTGTCAGAAAGAGACCCAAAGAGAAGCTGAGCTGTGTCTAGGCCGGGACACCCCCTTGTCTGGGAGGAATGAGGTGCCTTTCATTCGTAGGGCTGATGGATGGGCCCCCGCATGCCGGGAAACTGCTCCCATGACTGCTGGAAACAAATGTTCCTTCGGAACTTCTCCACACAAGCTCGGCTCCCTCAGCCTCATCAATAACCCTGACCCAGTGCCTTTGATCGCAGACCCACCACGGCAGGAGCACAGTCGTGCTGGGAGCTGGTCAGAGACCCAGGCTGGCATTTTGGGTCTGTCCCAAACCCCTGGGCAGGCTTTGGAAACTTCCCTATAACATTGGCCTCAGAGTGGATTTTTCTGGGGCTCCTAGGAGTTGTTTTTAGAGTGGAAGGAAGAGGGTAGTGAGGAAAGGATGGGGACAATCGTGTGTGTGTGTGTGTGTGTGTGTGTGTGTGTGTGTGTGTGTGTGTGTGTGTGTGTGTGTGTGTGTGTGTGTGTGCTTTATCCCCAAGTACAGTGTAATCTCTTTGAACACCAGCCCGGGACCTGGGGAGTGTCTGAGCTGGGGAGGGGAGCAGTGGGGACTGACGGGATCTGGCTGTGCTGAGCTGGTCTCTATCCCTTCCTTCCTTTCATCTCTAAGAAACAAACACCCATGGCACATTCCAGCACCATGGAAGGAGAGCCACCAGTGCCTTATGTGCCTGAGCGACAGTCAGCCTCTCCAATGAGTAGAAGGTCACCCAAGGTAGCATCTTAGGTTCTCTGAAGTTCAGCACAGCAGAGATGAGGCAGCCTTCAGACACAGCACTGGGCAGAATCCTTGCCTCAGAGGACCCTCAGGCCCTCAGTGAGGAAGGGGGCCTTCCCCTCAAGCCCACTCAGGTCCTCAGTGAAGGTATGATCCTCCCCACAGAGCCCCCAAGTGCCTGGACTCAAGCCCTTTGCTTGGGTGCTGGAAGTGCCCCTCCCCCCATGGGGAACCCTTCAGACAGCTCAATGGTGAGGGATGTTTCCCCACATAAGCTCATAGGACCCCAGCTCTGGATCTCCTTCCCTCTTGTGAAATTTTTTGTAGCTGGACGTAGCCAGGAGGCCAGCTTCATCCACTGGCACACCTGCCAGCTCTCCCAGCCTCCATGCTGGAAGATTCTTTCCTTTCTCCTTGGCAGTCCTGGTCGCTACAGCCCCTCTCAGAGACTGTCCAGGCGGGCGGCCTGTCTGGACTTGTTTAGCCCCGTGTCCAAGCATCCATCTCCACGCCAGCCAGTGTCACAGCCATTGCTCTGTTTTCTGGTTTACAGGCAGGTACCATGGGCCCTCTTCCTTCTTTCCCTGCCTCGGGGTCACCCATGATTTGGGGGCCCCAAGACTCCATATAACCCCAGCATGTGGCTATTTCAGCTGAGCTCTGAGGGCCATGGGTCATGTGTCCTATGTGCACTTCCTGTGAAGGTCACGCTAACTATCCTGACATTCCTCTAGACATGATAACAGCCGTTTTGTGCCTCAGTGCCTGGTTCTGGGTCCCTGGCAATGCCCTGCCCTGTTCCCTGCCAGACCTGCCCCTGCTGTGTTTTGGGTCCTGACCATCCCTCCCAGCACCCCCCAATATCTGGGCAGGAAGTCCAGGGATGCTGTCCGGGCAATGGTGACATCTATCTCCTCTAAAGTCCTCTCTTGTGGCCTCTCTCTGCTTTCTGGCCTGTGCCTGGACCCGGAGCACAAAGGCAGGACTGCACTGTCCTGCCGGGTGAGATCCCAGGACCCAGGGATGGTCCTCCTCCCTCCTGTAGCTCCACAGACCCTAATGGGGATTGCTCCCAGATCCCTCTCTTTGGTTCTCTCTCCTACCAGATGGGGACTATGTCTCAGTGATCAGAAGGAGAAAGAGGGGCCTGGTCTGGAGATAACCCTGGGCTGAGAACCTGCACCTACCCCCACAGGAGAGACCTCCACAGCCCCCTATCCCCTGGGACCTCAGCCAGGGATGCATCTGTTCAGCAAACCCCCCTCATTGGTGCCTATTACCTCCCTTACCACCCACTGAGACTTGGCCTGTGCTTAAGGCAATGCCAAATCCAAAGGTGGGCACCAATGAAGAAAGGGAGCAGTAGGTGGACCCAGAGCCATCCCAGGTCCTGTGGGACCCTGGCATGGAGAGTCACCCTAGTGCAAGCTTCTTGGGGTATCTATAACTGGTTGTTTTCACTGGAGCATCTGGTCTTCACTAGAGCACACAGGAACTCGGTTGAAATCCCAGCTCAGGGTTCTCTACGGGGTCACCAGAACCCAACCCCCACCCACAGCTGCAGCAGCGCTGAGCAGATCAGGCACTGCTGGGCCCCATCAGGTGGGGGGGGGGGAAGCCTTGGCCCATCGGGTGGGGGAGCAGGTGTCTTCCCAGGGGCTCCTTAGCAGGTGTGTGGTGGGGAGGGGCTCCCCTTGCCTGTGCTCCCAGCACCCAGTCCCCATCCCTGTCCCTGAGGCTGGGCAAGCCCAGACCTCCTTGCAGATTGGATTCATGTCTCCGCAGACACGCAGCTGCTGACAGGGTCCACCCTCCCTCCCACCCAGCCATGCTGCGACCTACCCTGGCTCATTTGTTTTGCTTTGGGTGCTGCACCCAACAGAAAGGTGGGGCGAGGAGCCCAAAGTGGGTGGTCTCACCCACTGGACAGACCTCCACAAGGGCTGTGAAAGCGGCTCTTTCCCAGTGGCTGACAGCAAGACCAGGGGAACTGGCAGAGGGTATCATTCAGAAAAAGAGGTGCAAAGACTCTGTGGAGACCATGTGGAGAGCTGTGATCGAACCCAGTTCGACCATGTGTAAAACAAACTCCACAAATCAAGCTCATGTATGCTCTAGGGTGGCTCCTGCCTCTCTCCAGAAATTCTTTCCTACCTCCTAACTACCCAACTCCAGTTTACAGCATAAGAACACCGAATTTTACTGGAATTAAAGTTTTGTGTCACAAGGTTTTTTCCTCCCACAGCTGTCCGTTTACTTAAAAGTCTTTAAAGCTTTTTTTTTTTTTGAGAGGGAGTCACACCCAGCAGCATTCGGGGGTTTCTCCTGGCTCTCTGCTCAGAAATCGCTCCTGGCAGGCCCCAGGGGATCATATGGGATGCTGGGGATCGAACCCAGTTTCATTTTGGATTGGCCACATGCAAAGCAAACACCCTACTCCTGTGCTATCACTCCAGTACCAATCTTTAAAGCTTTTCAAAGATAACTGTTATAATGTTATTAACCTTAAATCGAATAAAGGACACAATAGAAATAGGATTTCAACGGTCAAAATAATAATGCATTGGACAAAAGTTGAGTGAACTGTGTTTTAAGTCTGGGAAATCTGGCATCAAATGATGTTGCTTAGAAACTTCAGAGCTCACTGGCTAAAAAGAGAGTAAAATGTTACCAAAACCTTAAGAATATTCATCAAAGGCATGTGTGAGACGGATTGTTCCAACATAAGTCTGTTTGGCTCTCTCACCCTCTGCTCTCAGGGCCCCTGTGCCACCTCCCAGCTGATGAAAGAGGGAACTGCCATAACCTGCAATTAATTCCACTTTCAGGGACCAAGTACAAACTGAAACTCAGAGCTGGACCCTGGAACGAAACGGCTATAGTGACAGCTCATAGCTATGTCCCATCTTGCCAGGCCTCCCCTGCCTGCTCACACCAGGACCCTGCTATTCACGGGGGCTCAGCGAGCTAGCAGCAGAAGCTCAGCCCCGGCTCCAGCCACCCTGCTCTGCCCAGGTATAACATCCTCCAGGGACTGGGCTTATGATCAGGCCTGGGCAGACAGAGCAGCAAGGCATCAATACAGAGCAGTTGCACTACATGCCCATGTGAAGGTCCAGTGTGAGGTCAGAGCAGATCCAGTGGGCCCCTAATCTGCAGCCCTGGACCTGCCTGTTCTGTGGACAATCCCCTGGATCCATCTGTCAGTGACTCCACTACTACCTCAAGTCCACCTGGGTGCTAACTATCAGACAAGTGCAGATCCTGAGGGCTTCAGGGGTCCACAGCTCACAGCCCTCCCTGCATGGAGCCTTCTGGGCCCAGGGCCCAGGGTGAGGTATAATCATTTATACAGAATTGAAACCCACTTTATGCCAGCAATGAGAGCAAGTGAAATCAAAGGAGAGTCTTTAACGATCATTAGGAACCATTAATTAGGGTCCTCACCCGCCTGCCCTTGGCCAAGCACTCGGCCTGCAGGACGGAGTTCCCGTGGGAGGGTTTGGGCTAGAACAGGCTGCCCCCTCCTGCTGGGGAGGACCAGGGGTGTGAGAGCACAGGGCAGGGCCAGCTGTTCTGTAACTTCTGCAGCTCAGAGCTGGGTCTCTGTGACCTGCTGTGCTGTGAGACACACAAGACAGCAAGGGTCCCCCGGCCAGCTCTACTTATTGCAACTGCTCTTTCTGGCTTCAGTGCAGACACACCCCAGATACTCTCCAGATACTTCCCAGACACTCCCTAGATACTCTACAGACACTTTCTAGATACTCTTCAAATATTATCAGGACACTCTCAAATACTCCCAGGTACTCTGCAGATACTTTCTAAATATTCTCCAAGTACTATCAGGACATTCTCCAATAGTCCCAAGATACTCTGCAGACTTCCCCAGATTTGCTGCAGACACTTTCTAGATACTCTTCAAGTACTCTCAGGACACTGCAGACACCACTCCCAGATAGTGTGCAGACAATCCCTAGATCAGGGGTCTCAAACTCGAGGCCCGCGGGCCGTTTGCGGCCCTCCGTACAACGTTTTGTGGCCCTGCCCTAGAGGAATCTTTTTTGTTTTGTTTTGTTTTAGTTGTTTGGGTCACAAACACCAATGCTCAAGGCTTTCTACTGACTTTGCACTCAAGGATCACCCCGACTTTGCCTCCTGCAGCCTCCAGGTAAATTGAGTTTGAGATCCCTGCGCCTAGATACTCTCCAGATACTCTCAGGATACTCTCCAATACCACCAAGATACTCTCCAGAAACTCCCCAGATGTTCTGCATATACTTTCTAGATACTCTCCATGTACTCTCAGGACACTCTCCAATACTGCCCAGATACCCTGCAGATACTTCTCAGATACTCTCCAGGTACTCTCTGGATACTCTGCAAACACTCCAGACACTGTGAGACACTCTCCAGATACTCTGCTGACATTCCCCAAATACTCTTCTGATACTTTTTAGCTACTCTCCAAGTACTCTCAGGACACTCTGCAGACACTCCCTAGATACTCTCCAGGTACTCTCAGGACACTCCAATATTACCCAGATAATCTGCACACATTCTCTAGACACTCTGCTGACACTCTCCTTTTGCTCAACAGACCCTCTGGAACCTCTTCCCAGTCTATGTGGGTCACTGCACGTGCATCCATCCACTGACTAATGGAAGAACAGCAGATGCTTCCAGACTGGGGCATAAACAGGAGCTTATTTAAGCATCCATGTCCATGGTTTCATGTGCAAGTTTCATGTGTAAGTTTTCAGCCACTGCAGGTCATATCAAGACATGAGATAGCAGCTGGATTTCAGTAGGTCGTGCTTTAGTGTGGTACGAATCTCTTCCAAGTGGTTGTGGTGTCTCATCCTCATCCCAGCAGCGAGTGAGAACTCGAATTGCCCCCACAATTCCTGAGCTTGGTGTTTCTTGTGTTCCATACCATTCCTATCGTCAGTTTCAGATAGATAGATAGATAGATAGATAGATAGATAGATAGATAGATAGATAGATAGATAGATAGATCAGGCGTGTGCTTATCTACCATTTGCATTTCCCAAAGGTGCAGACATGTTTCCTATTAAACGCTTATCTGTCCCCATGTTGTTTGATCAGTGTTTGTTCCGGCCTGTGGCCCACTTTCTGGTGCACTTGTTGGCTTCCCATTGCTGCTGTTTAGGAGGGTGCTGCCTAACAGATAACACCTCATCATCCGGTAGCTCTTTATCTTTAGAAACCGTTTTCCCTGAAGTCAATGACTCATTGTCTCCATCTCCTGGCATTGTTTTCTGCAGAGATAGAGATTTCCATCTAAATCACGCTTATCAATCTTTGTATCGGGAATCATGGTTCTGCTACTGTATCTAAGGCCATCAGCCTTTTCTCCTCTGCACCTCCAGCACTCTCAACTCTAGAAGACATGCTATGCCCGGTGGCCAGTTTTTTTTTCTCTTCCCATCCAGGGAGCTACTAACAGCTGGTCGGAAGTAATGTCTTTTTCTCCCATCTGATGACCTTATGAAAATGGTCAGTTTCTTCTGTTTTGTTTTGTTTTTTAAATAACCTCTTCATCACCACCACCACCCCCCAATTTTATGCTCTCTTTCTTGGCATGTAATGCAGGCCTGTGTCATGCCACATGCACTGATGTCTGCCCCCCCTAGAAAGTTGAGCAGGGGCACAGGCCTGAGGTGCTGGGTGTGTGTGTGTCTCTTTGGGCCATTCTCTGGCACAAATACCTTCAAACATCTTTAAATATTCTCTTAATTTCTTTTGAACTTGCAACTATTTTCTTTCTTTTATCTCCTACTTCTTTTAAACTTTGTAGTCATACTTACTGATTCTTAGGGTACTTCTAGGTTAGTCTTCTTTTCAGAAATAAGCTCTTTATTGTTTTTTTGGGGGGGCCATACCTGGTGGTGCTCAGGGGTGACTCCTGGCTGTCTGCTCAGAAATAGCTCCTGGCAGGCACGGGGGACCATATGGGACACCAGGATTAGAACCAACACGTTTGGTCCTGGATCGGCTGCTTGCAAGGCAAACGCCACTGTGCTATCTCTCCCGGCCCTTCTTCCTCTTTCTTGAGTATTGTGACTGGAAGGATCAAATTCTCTGATAAGTCCCTCCACTTATTTCAGCTTATCTTGAAATATACTGCAATCATAGCATCCACATTTCTGAAAGTGTCTCAAGAAAATCAAAACGAACCACAGTCCACCAGGACAGTTACTAAAACATGGAGCATTTGGTGGCTTGAGGGTTTGGGGCTTTGAAAGGTTTGGTTTTATTTGGGGGACACACCCAACTGTGCTCATGGCTTACTCCTGACCCTGTGCTCAGTGGTAACACCTGGCAGAGATACGTGAACCATCCAGGGTACCAGAGATAAAACCCAACTTGGTCGCTTGCAAGGCAAATACCCTCCCCACTGTATTATCACTCCAGCCCCTGTAACACTGAGTATTTATAATAGCCTGAATATGCCAGGAAATTTTACAAGTAAATTAGAATAAAATTAAGGAACAACTTAAATATAGCAAAATACTCACAAAGGCAGTAATAAAAAGCGGTTGATCAACTATAGCAATGGTCCTCAAACTACGGCCCGTGGGCCACATATTGTATTTATTCCCATTTTGTTTCTTCACTTCTAAATAAGATATATGCAGTGTGCATAGAAATTTGTTCATAATTTTTGTTTTTACTATAATCTGGCCCTCCAATAGTCTGAAGGACAGTGAACTGGCCTCCTGTTTAAAAAGTTTGAGGACCCCTGAACTATAGTCTTCCAATTCGTTGGTGCGCATATAAATATAAATTTATAAAAAGATTGGTGGATCTCATGTTAAATGAAGTGATCTGGAAGAAGGAAAAACACAGAATGATCTCACATCTATGTGGTATTTAGAAGAACTGCATGAGTTAATGCCATGGTTTAAAGGGGGTGTCTAGCTCAACCTTGGCCCCAGATTATCAAAGAAGGAAAGAAACAAAGCGGAGGGGAAGGGGAAAGAGAGAAATGAGAAGCAACGAGGAGACTGGGGTCCAGGGGAATCAGGTATATCAGCGAATTGAGGAAGGATAGAGCTGAAGGCACACATCTTAGAATCAAGTCATGAGACCCAAAGTTTCACTGTGTGTGTGGGGTAATCTGGCCACAATGGTGGGAAGTTGATTTTGTCGTGGAATTTATGCTGGGAAATTGTATGTCTGAAACTCAAACTATGAATAACTTTGTAAATCATGGTGCCTTAATAAAATAAAATTTAAAAAATAAAAAACTTCTCTTTTTAAAAAAATAAAAGCATACCCACTGCAAACATATTTGTAATCATGGTGCTTAAAGAAAGATATTATTATAAAATAATAAAAAAATTTTTTAAATTGTTAGCAGGAAGGTTTATGAATAGTAATTCTCAAAATAGAGGCAATTTACAAAGAAAGGCACACTTATTTCTCCATCTTTTCAGAGGTTATCAATTTCACAATAGAAATTGTTCATATTTTCTGGAAAATATTGTCATGAAGTATCAAAAACATTTATAAAGTGCCTAAGGACCAAGAATATTTTACTTCTAGGATTCACTATGAGAACTGGCATAGCCATGGGTGAAAATAAAATAACTTGAATAATGATAAACTTTAATTTTCTATTACAAATAATAATGCTTCAACGTAGAATGTTAGTGAGGGCATTTGAGATATTGAAAACATAGTTGAAAGATTCCAAATGTAAATATTCAAACAAAATTCAAAACTATGATCAAGTCTTTCCTATACTACCAGGCAAAAGGAATAACAGTGTTTTGGGGTTTGAGGGTATTTTTAAGCACCCCACCAGTGCTCAGGGGTTAATCCTGGCTGTGCACTCAGAAATTGCTCCTGGCAGGCTCAGAGGACCTTTGGGATGCTGAGGATCAAACCCAGATCTGTCCTGAGTCAGCAGTGTGCAAGGCAAATGCCCTACCACTGTGCTATCACTCCGGCCCAATAATAGTTTTAAAAACAGTATATGTGGGCCCGGAGAGATAGCACAGCGGCGTTTGCCTTGCAAGCAGCCGATCCAGGACCAAAGGTGGTTGGTTCGAATCCCGGTGTCCCATATGGTCCCCCGTGCCTGCCAGGAGCTATTTCTGAGCAGACAGCCAGGAGTCACCCCTGAGCATCACCGGGTGTGGCCCAAAAACCAAAAAAAAAAAAAAAAAAAAAGACCCACAAAAACAGTATATGTATACACACACTTTTGTAGCTATGTATACACACACATACACACACACACACACACACACACACACATATCTAGGTCTCACCATTTGTTCCTGTTGGATTTTCGTCTGTTTTTGTTTTGGGACCACATCCAGCAGTGTTCAGGGGCGGTTACTCATAGCTCTGTGCTCAGGGACTATATCAGGGATATAGTCCTCTAGACTATATCTCTAGGGCCTATAGTCCCCATATGGACAAAAGGTGCCCATAAAAATGTTACTTAAGATCCATGCCCCACATCACCTACTTAGCTACTCTTTCGTCGGAAAGGTGAGGCCACAGAGATGTCTTCCTCCCCCGACATGTCTGACTGGATACAAGACTGAATTCTGCCCACATCTATATATCTATGTAAAGCAGGTCTGACCTGAATAGTCTATTATCTGTCTTCAAGAAAGGTGTCGCCTCAAGGAAAAAGCATTGATGTTCTTTTTATTCTCCAGGTCTCTCTTCTGCCGACTGTACGTACTGAAGGAAAGGTTTTTATAACCCAACTTTGGGGAGAGCCTCTGCGTGTGGCTAGAATATCTACTCCCATTCCTTCCCCTGGCTCGTTAACGTAGGAGCGCAGCGAGTCAGGCTTGGGCAGATAATTGGGCGCTGTTCGCACGCTGGCTTGTTCTCAATTAAAGATAATGCGTGTCATAATTAAGAGTGATGCTGTGCTCAACACCCTCTTTCACTAGGGCTCATCATGTCTTGGTTAAGTGTGGAACAATCGAGTCCTTTTTTCTCGCCGGAGAAAACCTAGGAACGCCGCCTTTGAAGACTGGGCTTTGCCAAGGGGGCCCTGCGAGGCGGAGTGAAGTCGGAGCTGAGTGGGAGGCTGCGGAGTGGCAGGCCCCGGGCACCTGGCACGCCCAAGCACGCGGCCCATGGGCAGGAGGGAGTTGGAGCCCTGCCACAGCCACAGGCCACCCAGGATTGAAACTCGGCCAGTAGCTACTGCACTCACTTCCCACGGAAGCTGCAGGCATCTCACCTGGCAACTATCCAGCCCCAGGGGTCTGCCTGTGGCCTCGTCCAAACCCTCCCAGTCCAGCCTAGCCACTCCGATCTTCCAGCTTGTGGTCTGTGGCTCTGGGCTGCAGCCCCGAGTCCATGGCAGACCCTCTTTGTGGTTCCGGGTCATCCAGGTTTTTCCTTCCAGGTTATCAAGGCTCAGGAAGTTCCTTCTTCAGTTATCTCAACACAAAAATGTGAAGGTGGCTAAGATGGCCAAGGCAGGCATCAGGCCTTAGGATAACAACTGCTTCCAGTACCTTTTCCCGCCACCCCACTTCCCTGGGAGTTTCCCTCACAGAGTGGGAGCTAGGGTGTGCCTCTGTACACCATGGGTGGGGGGTGTGTGCCCACATGCACAAGTGTGCCTTTGTGTATATGTGTACATGTATAGGCTGTGTGCATGTATGGCCATATGTGTCATTGTGTATACCTCTAGAAGGCATTTCTGATATATCAGAGCACCCAAGGTTAGCCATCCTTTGACTAGCCTTCACCCTGTCCAGGCCCCTCCTGACTGGATCTCCCCTGCCACACACCTCTCCCCATGCACATCACACCAACACACAACCACCCAGGCCCAGACATGCACTCTGTCTGAGACAAGCAAGTTTTGAAACATGGACAAGGTAACTTCCAGCTCTGAGCCACTTGCTCTGGCTCATAAATTATGATCATTTCCACTCAGGGCTGAATTGGGGTGCAGCACTGTTGGGACAGTCATCGCTTCCTGAAATCACTGTTGCCGAAACCTCAGAGCAGGCTTCTCCTGCACTGGCAGCACCTGCCGTTTGTGCTGAGGTGTTCAGTGAGTTTGGGGTGACCTCATCGGTGAGGCATGAAAGACAGGCTTCCATGGGGGGGGGGGGGAAAGCGGATGGAGTGCCTGCGGCAGTCTGCTTCATTTATTGAAGTTGTAGTCATTATGTGCAATTATGGAGTATTTGGGGTGAACCTCCATGCCCTCTCCTCTGTCTCCTAGAGAAACAGTGAACCCCCACAAGCAGCGGCACTACTGGGTGATGGTGTTCCTGGAAATGGGCCGCATTGTCCAAGCTGTTCCCAGATTTCCAGAAGCCATTTTCCAGGTGCAGGCTCACGGCTTCTTTGAGGGTACTTTGAGGGAAAGCTGTTACTCCAGGCCCTCTCAGGCTCGTCTGTGCTGCATTTAATTGGGAAGGGATCACACTCTCCCCCCATCACCCTCACTCCTGCCTTGACTCCTGACACAAGAAGTTCCTGGTGCTTCCTCAAATTCCTGGAGTTTTGCTGCCAGGGTGCTTGCTGGTTCTGCACCCAGACTAGGAGAGCACAGTGGCACTGACATGGAGCCTTGAGGGGGTCTAGCACCAGGGAGGAGTGCAGGAGTGCACCCCAGCTCCTTGACAGTGCCCCCCACCCCAGCAGGCTGAGCTCTTTGGAGCTTCTATGTTACGAGAAACTTCTGTTTGGAGCTTCTGTGTTACGAAGAAAACACGTCTAAGGCTGTTGTTGCCACTTATCTCGCTGCTGATCTGGCTACATAAATAAACTCTTGCATTTCTGAGCATGGGTCTGGGCAGCCACCCTGAGTCAGAGACAGCAGCGTGTGCGGGCAGCTCCTGGCCCATCAAGCAGTGCCCATAGAGCACCCGCTGCAGGGACCCTCCAGAGGGGCTGCGGGGCCCAGGCCACACACAGGAGCACTCCCTGTGGGGAAATCAGGGAGTCGGGCCAAGAAAGAGTGGATTCATTCCCTAGAACAACAAGCAGAAGAAAGGGGAAGGTGGTGTGAAAACTCAAGGTAACTAAAAGATTGAAAATGATGTTTGCTGGAAGATTGGAAATGCAGCATTACCTCTGAATGGAAGTTGGGTCCAGGCAGGGTGTTTTCAGGCACAGCTCAGGTGTTGATAAGAGTTTAGGGAGGAAGAGTTGGAGAATCCGTGGCTAGAAGATTGGGTGGATGACTATATGGGAGGATGGATGGATGATGAATGGATGGGTGGGTGCCTGAATGAATAGAGGATTAATGAATATGGATGGGCAGATGAAGGATAGATGGGTAGAGGTGAATGAAAAGATGGATGTGGATGATGATGGATAGAAGTGGATGAATGGATGCAAATGGATAGATAAATGTGAATGGAGGTAGACGAGAGTTGAATGGATGGATATATGGTTGGACGGATGTTGTGGGATAAATGGATAGCTCGGTTGATGGGTAGATGATTGTATGCATCTATATGTAAGTAGGTGGGTAGATGTATAAGTGGGTAAGTGGGTGTATGAGTGAGTGGGCCAGATGGATGGGTGGAACAGTGGATTGATGGCTGGATGTGTGAGTGGATGTGTGGTTGGATGGATGGATCAATGGGTAGATGGATCGATAGGTGAATAGTTCGATGAATGGATGGATGAATGGGTGAATGGATGCCAGCGGATGGATGCTGGGAGGATAGATGGATGCTGCGTGGTTGGATGCTGAAAGGATGGATGATGGATAGATGGATGAATGGATGGATAGATGGATGCTGGACAGATAGATGCTGGAAGGATGGATGGATAAACGGGTACTAAACAGATATGTGATGGATCCTGGAAATATGGATAATGAAAAATAGATGGATAGGTGCTAGATTGATAAATAGATGAAGGGATGAATGAATGGATAAAGAGATTAATGGATGCTTGGAAGGGCGGATCAATAGATAGGTAGAGATGAGGATAGATGAATGAGTGGATGAATAAATGCTCAGTAGGTGACCCACTATAGCTACTCAGAATCTAAGGCCTGCAATGTCTTCTGATATTGCTCTTGCATTTCCTCACTTTCTGTCTACCAATTCCTGCTACCCTCACTTCCTGACCCCCCTCAACAGACATGGGCCATGGAGCTAGGTTGAAGCGAAGGCTGCAATACCACTGCTGTGGGTGGGGCCCATCATCCTGTTCTTTTCTTGACTCAGCTGTGCCCCAAAGCCAAAGTGTTTCAATGACTCAATTATCAGAGACTCCTGGTAAAGTGTGTGTGGCCAGAAGACTCCCATGGGCCATAATATTTGTCCCTCCTACTGGATGCCCCAAATACATGACCTCATTGTCCTCCAGCAGCTGCTTCTGCTTCAACTGAGTCATGTCAACATGCCAAGGCAATGCAGCAATGTGAGTGTGTGCTAGTGTGAGAGTATGTGCTAGTGTGGGAGTGTGTGCTAGTGTGAGCGTGTGTACCAGGGGCAGAGGACTCAGCCTCAACCAGTTGTCTGCCTATTTCTCCACCATCGCTCATCAGTGGTCCCTTTACCCACTCACAAGTACCTACCTACCATCTGCCATCACCTGCCACCCACTGCCACCATGCCAGCACCATTCTCCCACCCTGCCTGAGCCCTGCCCCCTCAGCTCCCCAGGACCAGCCCCTGCTGATCACCAAGGGTGCAGCCCCCACTCCATGGACCCAGGGGTGCAGGGAGCCCCACTGTGTCCAGTCCAGAGAGTCCAGGTGCAGCTTCACTCAGGCTCCAAATCCAACTCCCTCCTCTGAGGAAGGAGACCACAGTTAATGTGGGAAACCTGCAAAACCTCCCATGGCCCCGCCCCCCTCCCATCACCCCATAAGATGTGTTGGGGGCACAGCGAGTGTGGTGGTGAGGCAGGTGGGGAGGGAGGGATCTGGTAGGAAGTGGGGAGGATTAAAGGTAGGCAGGTGGGAGGGGTGCAGTATGCAGGAAGGAGTTACAAGGGAGAGCGGTGAGGGCCACCCCAGACCCTCAAGTTCCTCTTAGGCTGGAGAGTGGCCATGGGGAGCCCCATTGCTATTTCAGTACCTGACTGAGTGACCCTAGAGCCCCCTTCCTCAGAGACCCCCCCAGGACAGAGCTTTCCCAAGCATCCCAGGGCCATGGGGGTCACACACCTGGGCCCATCCCTGATACCACCAACTTCAGGGTTTCGCCAGCTCCACCGGGAGGGCCGAGCCCTGCTGTGTAGGAGGGAGGAGGTCAGGGATGTGCCCCAGCATGTCCTGGGCCTGCGGCCAAGCTGGCATCCCTGAGACCGTTGGAGATGGGAGATAGGGCTGTGCCTGGAAAGTGCCCACCGGGCCGTGGGAAAAAGACAGGGCCCAGAGCTGATGCAGCTGCTGTTTCCCAAGAGCCTCTTGCCAAGTCTCTGAGGCCACATGGATGCCAGACAAGGCAGGGGTACTTTGGGGACGCTGGCAGTAGACGGGCCCTGAGCGGCAGAGATGGGAGCACAGCGGGTGCAGGAAGTGTGACTGGGACCCTTTGCGAATCTTCTCTTCCAGCACGGCCAGGGTCCCTGCTCTTGTGGCCACAGAGCTGTGTGTCCAGGCCTTGGTGTGCGACACAGCTGGTGGCCCACTGTCCTGTGGCCTCTCCCATAGACACTCGAAGTCAGTGCCCAGCCACAAGGGCTCAGGACAAGCACAGCCTCTCTCCCCACCCTTCCTACTTGCCTTAGTCTTTACTACACGCAACACACATACCATCACACTCACACACACACTCATATACCTCACACACACACACCAATACACCACACTCATACAATATACACACTTCTATCCACACACACACACACACACACACACACACACACACACCACACCACACACCATCCCAGCTGTGGGAATGGGATTTGTCTGTTTCTACCTCAATTAACATCCATATTGTTTCTCAGTGGATGGAATTATTTCTCTTTGATTGGTGGTGAAACCTGATGGTCCCCACTTCCAGGTCTAACTTTTTCCTCATATAAAAAAGCTTGGGCAGAAAGGAAAAAGCCCTTTCTTTTCCGGATCTCCATGGTGCTGGGTGCTTGGAGTGGTGGTCGGCAGATAGGAGCGAGGGTAACATGGGGGAATTGTCCAAAGCCTTTTCTCTTTATATAAGTGTGGGTGTGTGTGAATTATTTCCCAGACTGCCTTCTGACTTCAGACCTTTGTCTCGCCAGTCTTCCAGGGTCAGAACCAAAGGGATGAATTCAATACTGGCCACACTCAGACATCAACACTCATGTAGACCCAGGCGAAAGCAGGTAGGGCATTTGCCCAGCACAAGGCTGACCAGGATTAGATTCACAGTACTGTTTATGATTTCCCAAACGCATCAGGAGTGATTCTGGTGAAAGCAAGAGTCAGAAGTAAGGCCCAAGAACTGCTGGGCAGGGGCCCGGGTTAACAAGAAAGATTCAAAATTTTTGTCTACGCTCTTTATTTTGTGTGACCTGTGTTTACTGTATGGTGTGAGTTAAGGATTAGGGTTATTCTTTTTTGTTTGTTTGTTTGCTTTTTGGAACACACCCAGCAGCACTCAGGGGTCACTCCTGGCTCTACACTCAGAAATCGCCCCTAGCAGGCACAGGGGACCATATGGGATGTTGGGATTCGAACCACTGGCCTTCTGGACGCAAGGCAATTGCCTTACCTCCAAGCTATCGATCTGGCCCCGGATTAGGATTATTCTTATGTTCATCACTCAATATCCCTTTTATCCTTCACCTCTTACCCCCTCCCCGCATCCATCCACTCACCTACTAACCACCCAATCATTGGGCCATCCATACACCCACCCAGTTATCCTTCATCCCCCATCCATCCACCCATCCTTCCTGTGGAATTAATTGGATTTTGGGATTGATCTGATCCTACCCCTATCAGTCTACGTCTTGTTACTCATTGGTTGGAAACATCTTTGAATGTAGCACTTTGGACGGGTGTTGAGACCACCTGGTCTCCCCTATAGGTGGGGGTTTTTCCCTCACAATAAATACTCGAATGTTATTTTATTATAAAGAGACAGTCCACATGTGTTGGGAGGGCGATGGTGAGGCCTTTCTCTGCTCAGCCTGGCTCCTGCAGCCCCTATGGCCTGGCAGGTCTGAGGGTTGCAGGGTGATGGCGGAGAAATTCACAAAACAGTCAGATGAAATTTCAGGAGAAATCCAGCTTTATTACAAGGCCCTAACCGCCACGTCCACATGGCTTCTAAGCTAAGAGCCTCTTTCCTGCTGCCCTATGATCCCTCCTGCCTCTGCTCTCCTTCAGCTGCTCTCCAGGGTTCCTTCCTGCCTCTCTCTTCTCTCTCTAACTCTTCTTCTTATCCCTTTTCTCCCCCCCCCCCAGCAGACTTCTCTTCTCACCCATTCCAGGTGTGGGCAATTCTGATCATTCTGGTGGTATAAACAAGAAATTGGGGGAGAGGATACCCACACTCAGATTTTGAGGAAAACACTTGCACTTCCGGACCTCCACAGAGCTGGCTGTTTCTTAGGCGCAAAAGGCAAATGTGTGGGAACGCCTGAAATCCATTTCTCCCTCCATGTATTGTGCATATGGATTATTTCCCAGACCACCATTTGTTTCCAGACCCTCATCTCTCCAGTGTTTTGGTTTTAGAACCATAGGGTTTAATTCTATACCTTCCCTCATTCCTCTGCCCCTGCTCTCCCCACCTGTTTTTTCCATTCTTCCATCATTCGATTCACCCATCCATCCATCCTCCTTTCATTTATCTTCCCATAATCCCACATCACCATGTCTTGGCACTGTGAGAACAGTTTGGGGCTCAACAGAGAAGGAAGGAGGAAAGAATATTGTTGGGTGTGGTCATATCTAGAAAAAGCTCTACTGGAGATGTGCACAGCTCAATCCCTGAGCTCCCAGAAGGGACTGTGGCTTGATGATGTTTCCAGAAGATCTTGGGTATACTGAGCCTTCCAGGAAGGTGCAGGGAACCCCTCACAGTGCCCAGTTTTGAAGGTGTTTGTTTTCCTAAACTTTTGGACACTGGCAAGTAAGATATTCCTATACAGGCAAAAACTGGCATCTCTTCCCAGCTCAGGGGGCTGCCATTGCTGTCAGACACATAGGCAGTAGCTCTACTCCTGGATTTGTGCAGGACATTTGAAGTTCTGTCGAACCCTCCCTCGCAGCACCCTTGGGAAACAGCCACTTCCTGCAAGGGGGATACAGGGATGTTGATTGAAATATAAAATATAAAGTATAGAGTCCACATGTTGGGTGAGGCCTCCCATGGCACAGAGCATCTAGCCCCCTTTTAGCACACAGGTCTGAGACAGGATAATGGAGGAGAACTAATTCACTAGCAGTCGGTAAAAGTTTCATGGGCATGAGCTTTCTTTTATTCCAAGGTCCTGCTGCCATATGCTTTTCCTCACATGGCTTTTGCTAAGCTTTCACTCTCTCCTCTTGCTGGTCCCTTGCCGCTTCCTCTCTTATGTGTCTTTCATCTCCTTCTCCCCACAGCACCTTTTTTTTTTTTTTGTATTTGTTTTTGGGCCACACCCAGCGGTGCTCAGGGGTTACTCCTGGTTGTCTGCTCAGAAATAGCTCCTGGCAGGCACGGGGGACCATATGGGACACCAGGATTCGAACCAACCACCTTAGGTCCTGGATCAGCTGCTTATAAGGCAAACACTGCTGTGCTATCTCTCTGGGCCCACCTTTTATTCTTTATTCAAAATAGCCCACCCATCCCAAGTGTGGGCAGGTTTGACCATCCAGGAGGGACTAACATCTCAAAGGAAAACTTTAGGTAAAAGGGCATTGGGGGAGGTGTTACCTTACACCTTACAGGCGTCTCATGGAATGAACTTCACAGGACAGCAACTCCCCTTCATTCTACTGTGTATCCACCTACTTCTCTGCTCCTCCTGGGGGACACAGGAAGCTTCTATGTGTGTCCCAGCTCAGCCCTGGGATGGTGTCTCACAGAAGGATGCTCACTGCAGCTATACATGCTGAGGACTGTGAGGACTGTCCCTGAAGTGTGGCACCCCAGTGTTCGGCTCGTGGTTGGTCCTAGCTGGGGGCTGCTCCTGCTCCCCCTTCTTGAGCTGTTCAGTCCCCACCCCTGACCCTTGCACCTGGGAAGTGCAGCCCACTCGGACCCTGCCCCATCTCAGAGCATTCCCATGAGAGCCAAGGGAGGATAACAGCAAAGAGAGGAGTGAGTCCTCACTTTGGGAGAGAGACAGCGTTGGATGTGCACACTTGTGCCCTCCATATCACATTCCACACTATTCCACATTGCCATATTCCACACCATTCTGGACCATGCGCGTGGTCCATGGGCACATTACAAAGCACACGCACACATTAATGCACACACCACACAGCACACACACATAGTTTGGTGTGCACATCTATATACATGTTCATGAGTACACCTTAGGAATGAAACACGAATGCATCAGTGTAAGTGATGCTGGTAAAGTAGATCTTGTTGAATAAAAATATAAAACATGAAGCCCACCTGTTGGGTGAGTACCTCTCCAGATATAGCACCTCTAGCCTCTCTCTCCCTCTCTCTCCCTTTCCCCCTCTCTCTCCCTCTCTCCCTCCCTCTCTCCTTCCCTCTCTCCTTTCTCTCCCCCTCTCCTCCTCTCCTCCTCTCCCCCTTCTCCCTTCTTCCCCCTCTCCCTTCTTTCCTCCCTCTCTCTCTCCTTCCTTCCCTCCTTCTCTCTCTCTCCCTCCCTCCTTCCCTCCCTCTCTCCCTCCCCCCCCTCCTGCTTCTCCCAAAGCCAGCATGTTTTATTACCTATTTAAAACAGCCCGCCCCATCTCAGGTTTGGGTGGGTCTGATCATCCAGGTAGGATTAACACCTCCAAAGAAATCTTAGGTAAAAGGGATTGAGGGCAGGGTTACAGGATCCCAAGATGTAGAAGTCACTGCTGAGGTCGTATTCCAAGCGAATAGAGCACTCACCAAAAAGCATCTGCCAGTCACTTCGGGAGAGTAACTCCATTTACTGTAGGTGGGAAATGGATATTTATCTTAGGGAAGAGAAAGGTGGAGAGTAAGGTGTTGTGTCAGCCAGTCAGGTAGGATGTGAGAGGGGATGACAACAGAGTGTGTGCTTCTGTGTTTAGGGAAGCTGAGTAAGAGGATTCAGGAAAGCAGGATGGGTATTAAAACAGAGTGTGTGCTTAAGGTGATTAGCTGCACACCATGCAGCACATGCCTGAACATGCATGTACAAATATGGTATGGCATGCATGTCTGTGTACACAGACATGCATGTAAGTATATGAGTATTGTTGAATCAAATTATTAACGATGGTGGTGGATGGAAGTGCCATCCCATCGGGGGTGGGTCTGAAGAGCCAGGGTGATGGCGGAGAAATAATTCACAAGCATCAGTCAAAGTTTCATCATAGTCAGCTTGCTTTATTTCATGGCTCTGTCCGCCATGTGCATTTCCTCACACCTGCTTTCTCAGCTATGCTTTTTGCTGCCTCTCTCTCTCCCCCTCTCCCTCTCCTACCCCTCTCTCTCCCTCTCCCTCTCTCCCCCCTCTCTCTCTCCCTCTCTCTCCCTTTCCCCCTCTCTCTCCCTCTCTCCCTCCCTCTCTCCTTCCCTCTCTCCTTTCTCTCCCCCTCTCCTCCTCTCCTCCTCTCCCCCTTCTCCCTTCTTCCCCCTCTCCCTTCTTTCCTCCCTCTCTCTCTCCTTCCTTCCCTCCTTCTCTCTCTCTCCCTCCCTCCTTCCCTCCCTCTCTCCCTCCCCCCCCTCCTGCTTCTCCCAAAGCCAGCATGTTTTATTACCTATTTAAAACAGCCCGCCCCATCTCAGGTTTGGGTGGGTCTGATCATCCAGGTAGGATTAACACCTCCAAAGAAATCTTAGGTAAAAGGGATTGAGGGCAGGGTTACAGGATCCCAAGATGTAGAAGTCACTGCTGAGGTCGTATTCCAAGCGAATAGAGCACTCACCAAAAAGCATCTGCCAGTCACTTCGGGAGAGTAACTCCATTTACTGTAGGTGGGAAATGGATATTTATCTTAGGGAAGAGAAAGGTGGAGAGTAAGGTGTTGTGTCAGCCAGTCAGGTAGGATGTGAGAGGGGATGACAACAGAGTGTGTGCTTCTGTGTTTAGGGAAGCTGAGTAAGAGGATTCAGGAAAGCAGGATGGGTATTAAAACAGAGTGTGTGCTTAAGGTGATTAGCTGCACACCATGCAGCACATGCCTGAACATGCATGTACAAATATGGTATGGCATGCATGTCTGTGTACACAGACATGCAT
Organism: Suncus etruscus; assembly: GCF_024139225.1. Taxonomy (NCBI): domain Eukaryota; kingdom Metazoa; phylum Chordata; class Mammalia; order Eulipotyphla; family Soricidae; genus Suncus; species Suncus etruscus. The sequence continues at coordinate 94,474,466 of NC_064849.1, forward strand.
GTAAGTATATGAGTATTGTTGAATCAAATTATTAACGATGGTGGTGGATGGAAGTGCCATCCCAGGCCACGTGGCTCAGCAACCCCATTCAGCCTGCGGGTCCCAGGGTCCCAGGTTAGGTGAACGTCGGGTATAGAACTCACTCACAGGCAGGCATCAGGAAGCATCATCTTTATTCATGCCCTATTCACCACATGTGTGTGGCCTACTCATAACCTTTCAAGCACTAGTTATTCTTGGCCCTGCATCTTAACTCCTTTCAGCCATCTTCCCTTTGGGCTCCATGCTGGTCAAAGACCAGAACGCAGAGATCCAAAAGCCAGCGAGCTCAGCAGGGCAGTAAGGCCCTAATCCCCTGGCTCAAAGGCTTATATACCTATACCAAGACCCCTCCCAGGAATGGGCAGGGTCTAGCAGGTAAGGTTACACCTAATATTCAGTTCCCAAGACCCCTCCCAGAAATGGGTGGGTGTCAGGTAACTACACCTAAATCCAGGGTCTCAGATAGGTACACCTACAAGTATCACATGTGTGTTCTGTGGCACATATCTAAGCATATTCACACCCATATAAGTCTGAGTACCTGCATTCTAGACATCACTTACATGCACACCTCTCTCTGACTTCAGGAGTGACCCACAGACTTTCCATCGGGACATCTGTCCCCAGACTGTGACAGGAGACTTTTGAGGGTGTTGGGAGGAAGGGGCTAATGGTCAGTGAGATGCCAGGATTGGGCGTGAGACTGGGGGTTCCTTACATGAGCTCTGCTTGGGCAGAGTGGAAGCTGAGTGTTTGCACAAGGCAGGAGGAGCCCATGAAGAGTCCCCCACTGACCCATGGTGTCCTGGACCCACTGGGCTCCACGAAGAGACAGAGACACCCCCTGTGGGGTACCTAAACTTCCTTTTGAGATGTTAATCTCACCTGGATGGTCAGACCTGCCCATACCTGAGATGGGCTGGTGATTTTGAATAGAGAAAAAAAAGATGCTGGCTTGGTGGGGAGGAGAGGAGAGAGAAAGACACTTGAAGGAGGAAGCAGCAAAAGCCTGAGAGAAGGGGGAAGAACAGAAAGCTTAGCAGAGAAGCAGATGTGAGGAAATGCGCGTGGCGGTCAGAGCCATGGAATAAAGTGAGATGACTTCAATGAAACTTTAACTGGCTGCTTGTAAATTATCTCTCTGCCATTTCTCTGCATCTTCAGACTCATCCGCCTGAGAGGTTAAAAACATGATGCCTGGGGCAGCCTCACCCAACACGTGGGCTATATATTTATTTATTCATTTATATGACATCAACACCTCCCCATTAGTCTGCCATATTTGAAAAAAAAAAAAGAGAGAGAGAGAGAGAACCCTGAGCACTGGGATGGAGGATTCAGTGTAGCCAGTTGTTGTGTATGTAAATATTTTGGGGGATTACTATGTTACTCACCCTAAACTGATCGGTGATTGTGCCCTATCCTAGGGTGTGACCTGGCATTCTGCCCCCACCCTAGGGTAGGACCTGATTCTGCTTCCACCATTGGTTGGTATCTGATCCCACCATTGGGGGATCCCACCATCTGGGGGATAAAAACAAGGGTCTGTGGAAGGCCGAGGCTTTTTGGCTGAAACTGAAGCTGAGTCTTTGGACTTCAGTCTTGTCCACCGAATAAAGCGAATATTTCCACGAGCCTGACTGTCTGCGAGCTGTTTACCCGCCATTTCACCTCAGAACCGTCGGCTAGACAGGGTGGCAGACGCGTGCTCCGAGCTGGAAGAGAAAGGCCTCATCCTCCATCCCTCCATCAGTCAACTTCTTCAGGGGCTGACTTGCAACAGCTAGTACCTCGTCCCAGCACATGAGCAGGCAGAAGTGATGGTGCAGGCAGTGTAGCCCCAGTTCCCTGCCCTGAAACTGGGTCCTGTAGCACACACGGGTCTCCCCATCCCACAGGGTGGGCCTGAGCCAGGCTGGCAGAAACGGCCCCTCCTCAAGCTCCCACGGGGCTGTTCCATTCCTCCTTGGTCCAGTGGGTCAGCCCCACACCCACCCAGCTCCATCCCAACAGCTGCTCCTGTTTCCCAAGGGTGAAGCCTCTGTGTGCGGATGCAGTAGGGGGCCCCTTGGGCGCAGCAGGGGGAGGAGGCACCCGGGCAGATCTGGCAGGTAAAGGCAGACCACTGGGGTTTTATTATCCTATTAGGGGAGAGGATGACAGGCCCTAAGTTATTCCTTCAGGTAAAGCACCTCACGAAGAGAAAGAGATAATGTTTTGCATCACCAAATTCTCATTACCTTTCTTTTGATGTTTTATTGCTAAATTCCCTTTCGCCCCGCGATGCTCTGATTGAGGACGAGCGAACAGGAGACACTGCGGTCGAGAACAAAGCCTGGCGGTCGTAAATACATGGTGTGATATTTTCCTTTCCAAATTATTTTGGCGATAATTGATGCGTGTGTTTTACAGTTTGCTGAGCCTCCCACCCAAAGAAGGGTCGGAGCGAAGACAGAGCAGAAACGTGCGAAATGGCCCCTGCTTCATCTTACAGAAATACGAGGCTGTTCGGAATATTCCAGAAGCTCAACTGCCATTGGCTCAGCAGCTCAGTGGCTGATATAAAGATGCAAATTAGGGCTGATTCCATCATTCTGCATGTGAATTATGAACTCATAGGGGCCTCGCCCCTCTCGGCTGGTTTTCTGACATAACTCACTACACGGGTGACATGAGGGCCCTGTAGAGAGTGTTGCATGCTCTGGAGGCCTGTGCCCCTTCCCCATCACCTAGGGATAGAAGGGACACAGGAGCCCAGAAAGTACAGATCTGCTCCTCTTGGCCCTGCAGTGTCACCCTCATAACTCCAATCTAGAGGTTCCTGGTCTGTAGAAAGAACATCCCTGGAGGACTTGAGCATCCGCCTACTGTATCTCTGTGGGAGAGGACAGTCCCAGCTGCACCTCAGCTGAGTAACAGGGCAAGGGGCCTCGAGGGCTTCCTCAGTTGGTTGAAAACTCAGCACACATGGCAGTTTCTGACAGACACTGTTGGGTACTGCTGGCTGAGGTCCTGGGGACAGCTGGATTGAACATCACTTCTAGGAACTGTTTTGTCAGGCACCACACTCAGTGGTGCTCTGGGGTTACTCCTGGCTATGTGCTCAAAAATCGCTCCTGGCTTGGGGCACTCTATAAGATGCCAAGGATTGAACCTGGGTCCATCCTGGGTCAGCTTCATGTGCTACCACTCCAGCCCCTGAACATCACTTCTAAAAATACAAAAGCCAGGTTTGGGTTGGGGTCACCTGGGTCATCTGGTGTGATAGGGGCAGGGTGACCATTGGCCCTGTCTTCAATGGGTGCCCACAGGCTTTCCTCCACCACCGTTGCCTCCCTGCCCAGCATCAACAGCTTACCCAGATGTTGGGGACCTTCTTACTTTGTGTGCTCAGGCCGATATGCCAAGCAGACTCCCCCATCTGGCAGTCAGGCAGATAAATGGACACACTCTTGGCCAAACTCAGAACTTATTGCTGCCAACTGGACCTGCTCATTCACCCCACCTGTGACTCGGTGAGCCAGCTTCAGATCCCTGCTACCAGGGATGGCACCCAGACCCAGGTCCCTGAGTTTCTCAGATGTGTGCTCAGCACACACATACCTCAGTCAGAGGCATGCCGGTGCAAGACTGGGAGTCCCATGGCCAGAATGCTGCCCTGCATCCAGCCTGTACTGACCCACTTATGCCAACTCCAGGAAGATTTATACTTCCACAGGGTTCACACAGGAAACGATGAATGTGAGTCCTAGCTTATAAAGGGCCCAGCAACAGCTATAGGTGAACAGGGCTGAAGCCTACGCTTGACATCAGTTTGGAGAGGTGGGTGACTGGCACCTTTCACAGAGCTATCTCTAACTACTGTGTCAGGTGGGGCTCATGGGCATTTCTGAGTTCCAGCCACCATGGCTACCCATCCCTTATGGGGGGCCAGGAAACAGAGGGGTTTTTGATAAGAGGCCACATCCAGTCAGGGTTGTCTCTGTGTGTATCAGTAACTCTGGGGCCTCCATCAAAGGGATCACACAGCCTATAGTGAGCACCCACAAATTGCCGTGGTCCCTGAAGCATCCAAGTGGTCATCATTCGTCAAGTGACTGCAGCAGACCTACCTGGCTTGGGCCACACCAGTCCAGAGCGTCCCCTGCCCATCCACGAAGAGACTCGCACATCTTAGATTTCGGAGCTGAAATTGGCACGTCTGATAAGCGAAACCATGTCTTGTCTTGTCTGAGGGCAGCTGACACTGGCCGGGGCGGCCGGACAGTGACCTCCCACTGAAAGGCGAGTCGCCCCTGGAAATTATTTATCAACTCAGCGGATTGCTCTGTTCCAGCCTCGGAGACCTGGCACATCTCACTGACACAGCAAGGGCAGCCTCTGAACTTTTGAGTTGATGAATTGTTAATAGAGACCTGATGGACACCCAGAAGGCTGCTTTGCTTAGTGGGGCTGGTCGCCCGAGAGCTGGACACAGGAGGTTAGCCGGGGAAATAATGCCTTGTTGAATAAGCCACTTGTTCCACCTTGTTAAGTAAACCTAGTCACAAAGTGGCAAAGCTTCATACCATGTTGCGAGGTCATTTACAAAGTGGTAAAACTAGCCATGATGTTGCGAGGTCACTTACAAGGTGGTAAAACTAGCCACGATGTTGTGAGGTCACTTACAAGGTAGCAAGGCAGGTTTCAATGTTATTAGATCAGTTTGAACCGTGGTCAACACCCTGCAAAGCATGGACCCCTAAACATCCACCTGGAACCCAGGACACAGCCATGGGGCCATGTCTTCCGCTCTAGGATCTATTTTGTCTAATTTGGGGAGGGTGGAGAGTCTCTCTGGAATTTCAGTAGCAGTAACACTTTTGCTTTTAGCCGTCCAGTAGTGGGGAATAGTTGCCAAAATGGCGCCTTGTTCTATGGCAACGTTTGCATCCCTGTCAAAGGGCCAGATCAGATTGACTGGGGTTCAACTTCTGGGGGGGTGGTTTAGAGCCTGTTCCATCACTCTGTTTTCCCAGTTTGCTAGCATCTCGCAGTCTAGATCCCTGAAGTATTTGTTCTAGTCAGCTGTAGATAGAGGTAACCTATTTTAATATAAAATATAAAGTTTAAAGCCCACGTGTCTGGGGTGAGGCCTTTCTTGGCATGGCGTGTCTAGCCCCTTCCACCAGCGGGTCTGAAGATGCAGATAACGGCAAAGAAATAATCACAAGTAGTCTGATTAAAGTTTCATCGGAGACAGCTCAGTTTATTCCATGGCCCTATCTGCCATGTTAAGACTCTGCGCCCTGTCTGCCTAACTCATCTCTTTCTTTCAGGAGCTCTCTCTGTCTCCCTTTCCTCTGCTCTACGTGCTTCCATGCTGCCTTTCCTTACCCCCAGGCAATACTTTTTATTCTTTATTCAAAACGCAGACCCCCTCCCATGTGTGGGTGGGTCTGACATCCAGGTAAGATTAACATAGGGCATTGGGGAAGGGGTTCCTTACAGTACCCCACCCCACTGACCATTCTGTGCTGTCTTCCCAGGCCCATGGCCTGAAAGGACACATCCCCAAAAGACCGTGTGGATGGAGAGCCGTGACCTGGCCATGTGAATCTGCCTCAGCATAGCCATGGCCTGGTCTGCTCTTGACTCTGTGACTTCACTCAGCAGACGAGGTCCTCAGACAATGTCCTTCCTGTGGCTATTTGGTTACATTTCCACATCAGTATTTTATTGGGGGACTTGTGACATGGGGGGTCATTTGAATTCTCTTGTTCAGTGTTGGATATGCCTTGTATTAGCCTTGAATCAATGCCCAGTATTAGAGCCTAGAGCTTGTCCTGGTGGCTTCGGCTCAGGGATTTGCACCTTCTTTTGACATTTCTTGTAACCCTGCCCTCAACTTCCTGTTTCCCTAACCTCTTTCTTTGAGATGTCAATTACACCTGGATTACAGGGCAGCCCCCTATCCTATTGAGTGAGGATCTAGGAGGAGAAGAAAAAAGGAGAAGGAAGAGGAGGAAGAGGAGGAGCAGAAGAAGAAGGAGGAGGAGGAAGAGGAGAAGTAGAAGAAAGAGGAGGAGGAAAAGGAGAAGGAAGAGGAGGAAAAAAAGAAAAAGGAAGATGGAAAGAGGAAGAAGAGAAAGAAGAAAAAAGGAGGAAGAAGAGGAAGAAGAAAAGAAGAAAAGGAGGAAGAAGAAAAGGAGGAAGATGAAGAGGAAGGAGAAGAATAAAGAGAAAGGAGGAGAATGAGGAGGAAGAAGAGGAAGAAAAGAAGAACTGGAGGAGGAAACGAGGAAGAAGAAGAAGAAAAAGGAGGAGAAAGGGGAAGAAGAAAAGAAGGAGGAAGAGGAAGAAGTAAAAGAAGAGAAAGACAAAGAGGAAGATGAAGAGTAAGGAGTAGGAGAAGAAGGAGGAGGAAGAAGAGAAAGAAGAAAAGAAGAGGAAGAAGAAGAAAAGGAAGAGGAAGACAGGAAAATGAAGAGGAAGAAGAAAGAGGAGGAAGAATAAAAGAAGGAGGAGGAGGAAGAAGAAAATAGAGGAGGAGGAAGAAGAGAAAGAAGAAGAGAGGGGAAGGAGGAGGGAGAAGAGAAATAAGAGGAAGAAGAAAAGAAAAGAAAGATGAGGAAGTAAAGGAAGAAAAAGAATAAAAGAAAAAGGAGGAGGAAGAAGAAAAGAAAAGGAGAAGGAAGGGGAGAAGGAAAAGGTGGCAGATGAGGAGGAGGAGGAAAAAGAGGAAGAGAAAAGAAAAAAGAAAATGTAGGAGGAAAAGAGGAAGAGGAGGAAGAGAAGAGGAAGAAGAAAAGTGGAAGAAGAAAAGAAAAAAAGGAGGAGGAAGAAGAGGAAGAAGAAAAAAGGTGGAGGAGGAAAAGAAGAAAAAAGGAGGAGGAGGAAGAAAAGGAGAAAGACAAAGAAGAAAAAGGAGGAGATGGAGGAGGAGGAAGAAGAGAAAGAAGAGGGATAAGAAGAAAAAGGAGGAAAAGAGGAAGAAGAAAAGAAAAAGGAGGAAGAAAAAGAAGTAAAGAAAAAGGAGGAGAATGAAGAGGAAGAAGAAAGAAGAAAAGAAGAAGAAGAAGAAGAAGAAGAAGAAGAAGAAGAAGAAGAAGAAGAAGAAGAAGAAGAAGAAGAAGAAGAAGAAGAAGAAGAAGAAGAAGAAGAAGAAGAAGAAGAAGAAGAAGAAGAAGAAAGAAGAAGAATGAACATCTGCAGCGATCAGTCATGGCTATTCCTGAATCTTGCCTTAATTCACCCAGAAACCCATTGGGGCAGCTCTGAACCTCATTTCTTCAGATGTATAATCTACCTCTATGATCCACTTGGGTTGCTTATTTATGTAAGTCGTTTTAGGGGAAACACGTTTATTTACTCTGGATTGTCAGCCCTGTACTCACTGAGTCGATTGTAATATCCCTGTATCATTTTAATGGACATTAGACCGAATTGTCTAATCCTTTATTTTTTATATTAAGAATTGTGTTTCTTCTCTTAGTTTTTCTTCATTAGTCTGGCTAGAGGCATTACTGATTTTTTTTTAAATCCAAAGAACCAGCTGTGATTTCATTGATCTTCTCTATTGATTTTCTGTTTTCAATTTCACTGCTTTCTGCTCTAAATCTTTTTCCCCCTGCTTACTTTGGATTTTATTTGCTGCTTTATTTGTTTGTTTGTCTTCTAAAGTGGAAACTTAGATGACTGACTTCAGATCTCAATTCTTTTCTAGAATCTGCATTCCGCAAGATAAATTTCCCTCTAACCATAGCTTTCACAGGGGCCACGCGTTGTGATGTTTTAATTTTTATTTAGTTAAAGTATCTTTTAATGATTTTATATTCCTTCTTTGACCCCTGTGTTAGTTAAAAGTATTTACTGTATGTTTATATGCCTTGGGCTTTTCCAGTTATCTGGTTCTTGTTTATGTCCATGGTATTCTGAGAGAAGGTGATGTAGCAATTATATTGTTTAAAATGTCAGATGGTTCTGGTTGGTCCAGATGAAAGGTGCCATCCCAATGAACATTCAGGTTGCAAAGAAGGCTGAGATGGCACTACCTGTCCCCATGGGAAGCTGCCCTGTCCATCTCTGTGTGCCAGTGGCATGGCTTACCCATGTCCTTTTCTTCCCAGAGTGGAGAAGGACCCAGCTCTGGCCCAGCTCTGGCCAGTAATCACCTTCCTCAGAGACTTCCAGATTCCCCTACCCAAGTATCCGCTTCTCTAAGTCCACACTCCACAGATTTCTCTGCCTCCTAAATTCTTCCATGTTTCACACCATCCTGTAACCCACTTCTTTCTTCTCCTTCGTAAGCCTTTCCCAGGAAGCCTGCCATAGTTTCTTTCTCAATTTGAATTCGCACTAGCATGGTCTGTCTGTATTCCCTACCCATTGGTTTCTCCTCTAGATCTGCCTGCATATATGAAGTGGACTTTAGACAGACAAGGTGTGCTTAGGTCTTGCTGTTGATCCACTCTAATTTTGTCCTTTAAATGATGGTGTTCATGCACAGGCCTCAGAAGAATAGGCATCCTCCATTCACCCCTGAACCAGGGAATCTATCTACGAAACATCCAAGGTTTTTTATAACAGCACCTGGAAGCAATCCTCTACCAGGGAAGACCCTACCACGGCTCTGACATCAACCTGCTCAAAAAAGAGACTTCCCTTGACACTAAGAAGACTTGACAACAACAACGACCTGCTTACAGGACAGGGTTCTCTGCATTGCCCTTTAATTGTGAGGTGAAACGAGAGGACACTCTGCACCATCCTGACTGCAATGTAGGATATGCAGATTCCAGGATCTTTAATACAGAAACATGATACCAACAACAGAGACTGTGTGAAAAATAAAAGTGTATTGGCACTACAGACAATGACCTGGATTGGACAAACTAGTTTGCCTGGAGCCTGGAGTTGGTCTTTTGCCAGGAAACTTCAGGCATTGTATTTAGGCCAAGGCTTTTTCTTTTCATGTCCTGCATATTTTGGTGGGCCTATGCAAACAATAATTGCCACTCTAACACCGGTTCTACTGTGCTCCTTTGACTCTAATTCTTAAAAAAAACCACTTGAACATTTGAGGTTAACTTAAACTAATATGCATGTGCATGGAAATGTAAAAAAGTACTTTGCCTTCCATGTTTAAGGAGTTACATAAGTTTTATGTCTTTAGATTTCTTTGTGTGCTGCTAAGAAATATTATGTACTACAATCTGAGAACGTGAGGGACAAAGTTATTGTACATGGGTTCTGTTTTATTTTTCTTAATGTTCTTTGGCTGAAAGTTTAAAGTTAAGATATCAGCAATGGGACTACTGAGAATTCTGTTTATGGGTGATTGTCCTTCCACTGTAACTTTGCCTTGTCCTCTTTCTTTGCATCTTTGTTCTCATAATTAAAAATAAAAAATTAATAAAAAATGATGGTGTTCACGGCATAGTTTTCTGCACGAGCACCAAGAATCAAACTTCTACCAGGAGAGGCCCTAATGTCAGTCTTGCACCAACTTGCTCCAGGGTAAGTTTATATAACACCCTGACCAATAGGAAACAGCAGCAACTTGCTTTCAGGTTTCCCTGCATCACCACCTAATGGTGAGATGAAATCAAAAGACACTCTGTGACACCCTGGCTTGGACATAGGATCTGTGCAAAAACCAAGATCTCTCATTCCAGACGCCTGACTACAGCCATCACGATTGAGTAGAACTTTTCCTGGAACCATGAAGAAAGACCTTGGGGTTGGATAATTAGTATGCCCAGAGCCTGTTGTCAGTCTTATGGCAGGATGCTTCATGAGTAGAGGAGATACCCTGTATTTTGAGACCAAGGGTATTTCCTTTCTAATTTTCCCAATGTTTGCTGCACCTATGCAAAAAGAAAAAGAAAAAAAAAGAAAAACACCACTGCCAGCCCCCCCTTTTTTTAACTTTAAATTCTTAGCATTTATTTTTTTAATATAATTTTTATTTTGATCATAGTGGCTTACATATTGTTGACAATAATATTTTAGGTACATATTTACATAAAATCAGAAGGATTTCCATCACCGATTTGTTCTCGCTCCACCTCCGCTCCCGTCCTACCTCCCATATCCTCCTCCCTCACCCCTGGGGCTGCCAGAATAAGTGGTCCCCTCAGTGCCTAGTTTACTACTTAGTGGTCTTACACCTGTTTGATCTTGGTACCTCCCTTACTTCCCCTTCTAATTGGGAGGCGGGACTAGATAGTTCAAGTTATGTGGTTTTGTTTGAAGAAGAGAAAAGTAATAAACTGTGGGGGGGAAATCAAATACGCTGAAAATGGGCAGGGTCCTTCTAGAGGCTCTCATCATCGCCAACTCCCTTTTTTTAATTTTAATTTTATTTGTATCTTCTAGATAGGGGTTTCCACCTTTTTCATAGAACCTTTTTGACATAAATTACTTTGTTTTATTTCTTTTTTTTTTTTTTTTTTTTGTTTTTTTTTGGGCCACACCCTGTGACGCTCAGGGGTTACTCCTGGCTATGTGCTCAGAAGTTGCTCCTGGCTTCTTGGGGGACCATATGGTACGCCGGGGGATCGAACCTCGGTCCGTCCTAGGCTAGCGCAGGCAAGGCAGGCACCTTACCTCCAGCGCCACCGCCCGGCCCCTGTTTTATTTCATATTTCTGTATCTTTCTACAAATTGAGATAAGAAAAATAAGAGGGTGGGGCCCAGAAGCTAAGTAATCTCAAGTGTAGTGGTGGATTAAAGAAAAAGGTCAGGGCCAGGAAGGTGGCGCTAGAGGTAAGGTGTCTGCCTTGCAAGCGCTAGCATAGGACGGACCGCGGTTCGATCCCCCTGTGTCCCATATGGTCCCCCCAAGCCAGGAGTAACCCCTGAGCATCAAACGGATGTGGCCCAAAAACCAAAAAAAAAGAAAAAAAGAGAAAGGTCAGAGCTAAGTTAAATACCTAGGCCAATGTCAATGACAATAGAATCAAGAAGCCTGAACTATAGCTGCCTAAATTTAAAATGTACCTGTACACTGGTAGGCCAGGGGGCTAAGGGTGGAGGTATGGGGTGTACATAGGGAAGTTTGGTGGAGGGAGGTCAACACTGGTGGTGGGAATGACCCTAATCAACTGTCACTATATGCCTGAAATCCAACTATGAAGGACTTGTGATTCAATGATCTCAATAAAAAAGAAAAATTTTAAAAGCTGCTGTTGAAAGTGATTACTGTTAAGTTGGGTTGAAAAAAATCCATTTTAATGTCTATTTACAACTTGGGAGGCCACTTCTGACTGTGCTTAGGGGACCATGTGTGGTGCAGGATTTAACCCTTGGTTCTGTACCAAGGCAAAAGTCTTCACCTCTGTACTGTATCTTCATTTCCTTGAGGTATTTTTAAAAGTTACTTAAGTCTACATTTAAGATTAATTTTTTAAATAAATTTTTATTGTGACCAAAGTGCATTACAAATCTTTCACAGTAATATTTATGGTATATAGTGACAATGAATGAGGGGTATCCCCACCACCAGTGTTGTCCTCCCTCCACCCCTGTTCCCAGCATGCATCCCATATCTCCCTCCTTTACCTCCCAGAATACTAGTGTAACTGGTCTCCACTTTACAGCTTGTTGTAGATTGGGTATCTATTCTGTTGTCATTAACTTTGGGTTTGGTGTTCAAGTCTGCTCATTTTTTATTTCCACTACATGTTCATATGACTGGTCCTGGTATCATCCTTCCCCTCCCCCCAATTTATGAGGCTGAATGATTCAAGTTATGTGATTCTGTTGGAGATAAAAAGGATAAGAAAAGGAAAAAAATTGGTAGCAACTACCAAAAAAATTAAAAAGAAAAAAATGCACCCAGCAAAAAAAGTCACCAAATAATAACCACAAGAGTGAAAAAGAAAGAAAAATTGGAAGAAAAAAGAAAAGGAAAATAATATCAAAACAAACAAAACAAAACAATAAAAGAGGGAGTGCTGGAGTGGCAGGGTTCTTATTACAGAGACCCAACTTAAGATGAATTTTATTTCAAGTGCATTTTCTTCTTCTTTTTAGTAAAGATCATAAATGTATTTAAGCGATTTTCCCCATGGCCCCACATTCAATTACATGACCCCATATAGGATTGTCACACCATTACAAAGCTGGGTAGAGTCTACATCAGTAGGGAAAAGCACCGAGATGGTTTTGAAACAAGGCCCCTTGGTTTACAAAACTATCAATAACATGGTCTCCCCCCAGTGTGAGCATCCCCTACCAATGGTCCTATGCTAGGTCTACACTACGTTGACTCAGCACAATGTATACACTGGTGTGAACTAGGTCTACTCTATATCTACGAAGGCCTTACTTGGTCTATAGAATATGTGTACGAGGTCTACTCTAGGTCTGTGCTGGGTCCAGGCTAGATCTATGCTAGGTCAACACAATGTATAACTAAGTGTGAACCAGGTCTACACTAGTTCTACACAAGGCCTTCCTTGGACTACAGCCTGTCTTTACTCAATGTTTCTCTGGGTCTCCACTAGGTCTCCACTTGGTCCCCACTGTATCTCCAGTTGTTCTGTGGCATTTCCTCCTCTGGGACATTCTGATTCAATTCAGAAAATGAGACAAGGGTTCTCTCTATGCTGCTTGTCCCATGTCTCTCTTGGTGAGCTCTGACTGCCACCCCTCAAAAGCCAGCACTTTTTATTTATTATTTAAGACAGCCCGCCCTATCCCAGGTGTAGGCGGGTCAGGTCATCCAAATGGGATTAACATCTCAAAAGAAAGCTTAGGTGAAAGGATGTTGGGGCAAGGGTTCACCTTACAGAAAAGTTCCTGTCTGGACATTGGGATAGAAGCCGAGTGACCTATGCTAAGGACCTATGCTGAGCAGAGTCAAGGTACACAGGACAGCAGGAAGGTCCCTTGGGGCTGCCCAGACTTTCAGCCCTCTATGGTGAAGCTTGGTCCTCAGGGCAGCTCAGCACAAGGGTTTTCTATGCTTGCTGTCTGCTGAGGAGGTGCTGGGGAAATGCAGAGGAAGTAGAAACCAGCTGAAACTGTGCACTAAGGCTGGCAAAGCTGGTGCCACCCCAGGGCACTTTCTGCGGGCCAGTGACAGTGAACTTAGAGCTCAGAAGCTCTGAATCTTGTGTGAGAGCCTGGAGAACCTTCTAAAAAGAAGCACGCAGAAGACCTATGAGGTGTGCATCTGCCAGCCTGCACCCCTGTCCTTACAGGTTCCTTCCATTACCAGAGCTTCTGCCTCAGCCAAGACCACTGGGCTACAATTAAACTGTTCCCTGTGCTGACCCTGTTGACTAGGTTCCATCTAGGATACACGGTCCCCAAACACAGCAGCACCAGGGGAACCCCAGCACAGCCAACGACCTCAACTCTGAGTCAGGCTGGCCCAGAAACATTGGTTGTTTCCAGGGAGGCCACAGGAAGGTCCCCTTCTCCCCCAGACTCCCCCACGGCTCTCCTGGACCGAGTTTCCAAGCATCCTGAGTGGGTCTTTTGTTTGGAAAACACGAGAATCCCAACCTCTTCACCCCCCGCAAGCCTGGATCAACATGGGCACTGCCTGCCTGAAATGTGGGATTGTCTCTCTCCAAAGGGGTGCCAGCTGAGGTCTGACTTGAAACTTTGAGAATTTCCCTGGGAGATGTAATTTTCTAGTACTTATCTAAAACATCCAGTATTAATGCTCTGTGAAATTTGACCTGCATCTGCCCTGATTTATTGCCCCCCACCCCAGGAGAAAGGAGACCTTGGTTAACTTCCCTCTACGTGTGCTTTGTCTGTTTTACGGCTTTCCACAGAGCATGTGATTTATCCGCTTTCTCTTCCAAAGCCCAAGACTCTCCCACTTTTGACTTTGCTTAGATGGTTGCTCTGTTATTCAGAGCTGCTCTGGCACCTCCATCAGTACCTTATCAACCCCCAATTCAATGGCTCATTTCTTTCCTCAGTCCCTGAAGCTATTGGTTTTGTTTTGTTTTGTTTTTGTTTGTTTTTTTAGGGGGGGCATACTCAGAAGTGCTCCTGGCTCTGCGCTCAGAAATCACTCCTGCCAGGCTCGGAGGACCATGTGGGATGCTGGGGATCAAACCAGGTCTAGGTGAGTTGGCTGCGTGCAAGGCAAACGCCCTAACAAGGCAAAGGCTCTACCACTGCTCTCTCACTCAGGCCCCATTGATGCTATTTGATTTGGTTGGTTCACCCCAGAGAGGACCCAGGTCAGAGCAGAAAACAGGCCAAGGAGAACGTGGCCTCCTCTGCCTTCTCTGGAAGTCTCCTCCCACCCCAGGGCCAGGCCCACTTCAGAGTCCAGCAGGAAGGCCCCCGGCCCTCAATGCTTATTGGCTCGCCTCTACAGCTCTCAGTCAGAGCCTCCGTCTTCCTGCCTGGGTGGAGGCAGCTGCTGGGGTGAGCTGCAGATGTCGGTTATCCTACGCAAGTAATTGGGAAGCAGCGTCCCATCGAGCTCTGAGCTTCTCTCTGCATTGTCTTTTCCAGCCTATGCATCTATTAATTATTAAACTGATAAGCAGAAGAAGGGGTTTGAGTTTTCCAGAGCTGAAATGTAATTGCTTGCCTTGCCCTGGGTTGCTCGGTGAGGCTGATTCCACCTTCTTCGAGCACGCGATGAAGTGATGGTGAGTGGTATACAGAGCTTCGGTGGTGGGTAGGAGAGAGTAGATATGCAGGCAGGTGAACTGGGGCAGTCAGGGACACATTGGCATTGCATGGGCAGGTTCATGGTGTGGCACTTCGTGGCCTGGTCTCTGGGTTCTGTGTGCCATGGAAGCACCAGGCTGGCCTGGGGACAGCACCACTCCAAATGGAAACTTCCCTTGCACAGAGCTGAGGAAGAGATGAGGTGTGCAGAGCATTTCAGTCAGGACCTTAGTTCTCTTGGACCACAAGGCTGGAATGCAGCCTAGTTTGAAGGCCAAATAGCCCCCAAATTGGTGCTGTCTGATGACTTGGGGTTTTGAGCAGAGATGCTAGTTGGCCATGGTGTGGGGGTCTCTCCTGGGGTGTGTTCTCAAGGCCCCTCTAAATCAGGTCCCTCAAATATACCAGGAGAAGGTTGTTGGGCTCTCCACAGCAGACCAAGTTAACATGGGCACCAGGGAACATTCCCAGGGCCCCCTTTGCCACCCAACTTCCAATCCATCCAAGTGGGAGAGGGACGGGATTGAGGGGAGGAGTCTGAGAAAAGAACAGAAGGGGTGGGACCTGAGGGAAGCGACCTGAAGGGAAGGAGCCTGAGAAAAGATACTACAGGGGGCAGAGCTTGTGGAGAAGAATCACTCCGGGGTCCTGGCAGTGGGTGATGCATCTTCACCCACTGTGCTGTGTTGACAGAAGTCAGGGAATGAAAGCAGCCCTCCCCAGTAGTTCTGGGATACATTTCAGGCACTGCCCATCATCACCTGACCTGAGCCTACCTGGTGCCCACAGTGGCCTCAGGCGCCCTCCTGTCAGGTTACCCTGACCCCTAGCCCTGCCACACAGACAGCAGGAGAGGGATGACCCCAAATGACCCTTTGGTGTGCAAATGAGGTCAGAGTTCATGTTAGCAGGAAGGGCAAACCTGTAATGGAGTGAGGTGGGGGTTGGGGTAGAGGGGTGAGGTCTAGGGAGCATGAGTAGCATGATGCATGGGCAAGCAATGGGGTGCCTGAGATGAGGCTTTGGAGTACATGAAGTTCAAGGATAACAAGTGGGGTCTATGATGAGGAATGGGGATTGAGTAATTGTCTGGGTGAATGGGGTGAGGGTCAGGGTGGATGAGGTGAGAGTTGCTTTGCATGAGGTTAAGTTTGGGATGCATGGAGGAGGGACAAGGAAATTGGGATGCCATGACCAGGATTCCATGGCCATGTATGTGGTTCCTGGTGACTCTGGCTTCTCTGCCAAGCAGGAATTGGGGCAAACCTGGACCCAGAGAACTCTGATTGCCAGGAAACATGGGGAAGGGTTGGGGAGGGACATGAAGAGGAAGATTAGAGGGTTGATAGGAATTTGGGACTGGGGAATTGATTGGAGCAGCCTTGGATTCCCTCTGGATCTGAGGGGCTCTGAGCGGATAAATGTGAGTGTGGGTAGGTGTGCCCTCTGTGGAGGGTGGCACATATGACTCCCTAAGGACGTATGCTTTTTTGCTGGGCACCCTCAGAAGGTGGGGCAGGCTGGTGTTGAGATGCCAGGGTGCTGGAGGTAGCTCCTCAGGCCTAGGAGTCCAGTTTATCCCCATGAAGTTCCTCAGCTCTTAGAGAGACCCTGATCCCAGGAGGGACTGACCATGAAAACTTGTGGTGACAGAGGCTGGCTGGGGCAGAGGAGCGGGTCAGTGCTGCCCTTGGTAGACTGGCATGCAGGGTCCAGCCACACACCTCTCTGGCTACCCAAAGACACAGAGGCATTTCTGTCATGGCTTCTGTCCTAGCTGCCATGGGCAGGAGCTGAAGGTGCTCAGCTGAGCTAGGAGGCCCAGGGACCACTAGTTAGGGGGCACCTGACCTCTGGGCCCCTGGTGGCTTCTGGTGGCTCAGCACCTGGCCAGTGTGACCAGAGAGACTTTTGCTGGAGACATCAGGTGCAATTTCACATCAGCCCCTGGAGTTCCCAAGAGGTGGGCACCAGCTTCTCTCTACTCTCAGGGGAGCTCTGGAGGGACACAGCACACTGCACCCACTTTCCCCCACCCCACCCCACCCCCACATTCAGCCTTGGAGAAGATTCTCTTACCAGGATTTATTTGTCTCTCAATTAGCTGTTTGCTGATTGACCCCAAATAGTTCTCATCTCAGCTGGAAATATATTGGAACTCTGGTTGCCAAACAAATATTCAGCAAAAGAGGAATTAAAGCATATGGGAGGGCGCCCTCCCCAGCCTGGCACGGGGGGGCTCGAGTAGCGTCCTGGCCACCAGCCATGGCCTGCACAGCCGCCGCGACAGTGATGGATTCGGCCGCGGGAAGGGATTAACGACATCAGAGCTGATGGGGCGCCCCGCCTGCATTTCCATCCATCATCACTCGTTGATCCTTGCAAGAGAACCCCAAAGCTAATTAAAGCCGCTGCTAACGGGGAGACTGGGAGCCGGCGGGCTGAGAGGTGTGTCGGGAAGGACGCCCAACCTGATTCCTGGGGTCCCCAGCAGGGGGCAGTCACAGCATCTCTGCTTCTGCTAAATTTGAGCTCTCCCGTAAGGAACCTCAGCAGGGGACCCAGTGTTATCCTGCCCAGGTGCCTGACTAGCTTCAGAACCACCCAGCAAGGCTATGATCCCCTCACAACTACCCAATCTGGACATCTGGACATGGGCCACTGTGTCTGTCCCCACTTGGGGACATCATCCCCACTTGAGATGATAGGGGACCTCCTGGCAAGGTATGCTCTCCCTTAGCCAGAGTGAAGATTACTGGGTTGGCTGTAATCCCAAGGTCTCCAGGACCATGATGGCCCATGACAGAAGGGACTTTGCTTCTCCTGAGTTCTCACCACACTGACATTTGGATTCTTCCTTTGCTGCATGTGTGACCAGGTTGGTTCCTGCATCAGGAAGATGCAGGAAGACATGACCAGCAGCTCATCCAGGGGATGTGCTGTTTTAAGGGGGACCTGTTCCACCTACTCTGGTTTTGTTTGTTCTGGCATCACTCCAGCAGTGCTCAGGGGTCACACCTGGTTGAGTTCTGTGAACCACATGGCCCATCTGGAGTGCAGGGATTGGACCTGGGTCTGCCGTATGCAAGGCGGGTACCTTCCCCTCCTGCCCCACCTTCCCATCTGTCGGACTGTAGATGGGATAAACTTGCCCTGTGATCACTCAAGTGATGGGTCACAGTATGTGTGTGGCAGAGCTTGAAGAAAAGGGGATGCCTCTAAGGAGGAGGAGGAGGAGGAAGAGGAAAAAAAGAGGAGGAGGAAGAAGAGGAGGAAAAAGGAGGAGGAGGAGGAGGAGGAAGAGGAGGAAGGAAGAAAGGAAGGAAGGAAGATGAAAACAGTGACTCACTGCCCTGTGGGAGGGACTCCCACCTCCCATGCTGCTCTATCCCGGAAGCTTCCTCCCTCAGACGGAGTACAGTGATGCTGGTCTTTTGTCTAGCCCTATCTGCCCGCTGTTGGAGCACTCTTTAATGGAGTTCAGGCACCCTGGCTTGACAGAAAAGCACCAGGCTACTGTGAAGAGGCCAGAGGCAGGACCAAAATCTGTCATTCTGGCGTCCTTCATAGTGTGTGACCAATCAAAATCCTGTGCAAGAAAGGGGAACAGTGAAGTATAAGAAAGGAATAAATGCTCACTTCAAAATTGTCCTCAGCTTCCTCCCTCAAAACTGGAAGCTAACCACAGTGTCTAGTGATAGGAGTGATTGGATGGATGGACTCTCTTTTCCACACATTAGGCACTGGGACTTGTGCAAAGGAAGCCCAGAACTTCTTATATCCCAGACTGGGGCCTGACTCTCCCTGTGGGAGACCTAAAATTCACAGAACTTGGGAACGTGGCTCCCAGCCAAAGGGCCTCTTCTTCTCACAGCCCAAAATAGGACCAAGTGCTCCAAATGAAGAGGTAGGTGCTTGAGGAATGATGAGATGGAGATGTGTATGTGTGAAGCAATGTATGGGTAGGTGAATGGATTCATAGATGGATGGTTGGGGAGTTGGAAGGATGTGTGCATAGATGTGTGCATGGATGGATGGGTGGGTGGATGGATGGATGGATGGGTGGGTGGGTAGGTGGGTGGGTGGATGGATGGGTGGGTGGGTGGGTGGATGAGTGGGTGGGTGGGAGGGTGGGTGGGTGAATGGGTCAGTAGATAGGTATATGGATGGATGGATGGGTGGGTGGGTGGGTGGGTGGGTGGATGGGTGGGTGGGTGGGTGGATGGGTCAGTAGATAGGTATATGAATGGGTGAATGGATGAATGGTGGTTGGTATATGATAGGTGGGTGAATGGATAGATGGATTGGTAAATGGATGGATGGATAGATGGATTGGTAAATGGATGGATGGATGGATGGATGGGTGAGTGGATGGGTGGGTGGATGGATGGATGAATGGAAAGACAAAACTGGGAACCTCTCCTCACTTTCCGCTGGCATTCTCTGAAAGTGGAACTGCATTGTATGACCAGTCTGTCCTACATGCAGCCCAGTACTGGCCAAATGACCTCCCGACTCCCAAGCACTTCTGATCTGTTCTTTGGACAGTGCCCTGGCACCAGAGCCACTTGTTTGCAATCAAGGTTGACCTCTTCCTGGAACTTCCTATGAGAATCCCAGCTTCATCAGCCATTGCGACCTTTGCAGCAATTGTTCTCTCAGTGACCATACCCTCTAAGGAAACTACCAGTACCAGGCCATGGGATGCAAGAGAATTTCCTCGATAATGAAGAATCAAGGTTGGCATTGGTGAGATGGACAGATGGGCAGATGTGTGAATGGATGGACGGATGAGTGTCAGTGTCGATTTTTAAGGCTGGTCCTTCATGCTAAGCACTGACCTTTGATGCCAGCAGGTCCCCTAGATCAGTGACAGACTCAGGGTGGGTCAGAGTTAGGTGGCCCTGTATAAAATAAAAATCCATAAGTTGTGAGACACCCCACATGCCGTGTTTCTAACACCTCACGCAGATGGGTCTGAAGAAGCAGGGTAGCGTGAAGAAATAATAAGCCAAGCCAATCAGGAGAGAGACATAGAGTCTATCTTTATCCTGTGGTATATCTGAGATCCAACCAAAATTGGCTTTTCTTTGTTATACCAATACCCATCCAAAGGAGGGAGAAGGTTGAGAGTGACATGAAAGTACCTATCCAGTGGGCTTTTGCATATCAAAGGAGGAATTTGGGGGAACACCTTTGTTTGGGGTTGATAGCTGGGTGCCACCTTACAGCCCTGAGCCCTAGGTGAAGGTCAGTGGCAGGGTGGCCACAGTCTGTCCAGCTCGCCATCAGCCATCAATCATCTCCCTCCTCATTAAGCTGCCAGCCTCACACTTCATCAAAGACATCAAGGAACCCATTTTCCATTTTATAATTTGATTCCAGAAGACGGGTTCTCTGCGCATTGCAACTTCTCCTGGGAGGAAGTTAAGCACCATTATTATCAACACTGCCGTCATTCGCATCAAAACGCATTTATTAAGCACTTAATTGTGCGTCTCTGAGCTGGTGGGGAATAGGGAATTAGGCAAACTGGGTCCGCCCTTCTCTGAACTTCCTGTGCAAGACAAGTGTGGAACCAGGGCCGAACAGATGGGGAGAAGGGAATCTGGGGGGCCCGATGGAGAAGGGCCAGGACATGACACAGGGTCAGGGTATGGGGTGTGATGGGGACAGAACTGGGAAAGTGACCACCAAGGGTGATGAGCAGAGGTAGTGGGTCATAGACTCATGTCTAGCAACTTCTGGCACAGCAATAGAGACATCAACTAGCAGAGATGGTCAATAGGGAAGGGGAGTGACTGGGAGCCCCTGCTTTCCAAATTGACCTTCCAGGGGATGTTCTGGAGTGAGCCCAGTGTAGGACATTTGCTGAAGCCCTCAAAGGGTGTTTAGGGGACATGGCCATTGTGGCCAGCCTGTGTCCTTCCTTCGAAAGTACCATGGTAGGTGGGCAAGGAGTCAACAGGAGTTAACAGGTGGGGCCCATGTGCTATCCCCAGGTCCCAGTTCCTCCCTGTGTTGGTAAGAGCTCACACCAAACCCTCCTCCCACAGGGACACCAGGTCAGCAACTCCAGGTGCCTGCTGGGAGACCCCAGCTGCCCCCACAAGCAGCCCTGACATGCTCTGTGGGTAGAAGCTTCCTGTTCAAGCTCCAAAAACACGAGCTGACCTCAGGCTACCCATGCTGTGTCATCTCTTAGCTAGTCAGACCAGCCCCAGGTACAAAGCAGCCTTCATTGTGCCCAGCGAATCTATAGTGCCTGATAAGTTGTGCTCCTGAAGAGCAGCTGTCTTGGTCCGGGTGATCAGGGTGGGACATGGGCACTTCAAAGAGACCCTTGGTGCTGGGGATGGCACAGAGGTCACTCCCTTTGGTGCTGCCTCAGCCTCTCTAGTGACAACCTGCAGTCCATGAAGGATCCTTGTCCTCGAGAAGGGAGTGTGGGGTGCAGGAAAGGTTGGGGACATAGATATGTGTGTGGAGGGGAGATTAGAGACATAGTTTTGGGTTTTTGGGGTGCAAGGAAGGTTGGGGACACATTTCTGGGTTGGAGAGAAGATTGGAGGCACAGGGTTGGGTCTGTGGGTGCAATGGAGATTAGGGGCACAGTTCTGGATCTGTAGGGTACAGGGAAGGTTGGAAACACAGTTCTGGGTGTGAAGGGTGCAGGCAATATTGGGGCCATGAGCACAGTGGGCACATGTGGGGGACCTGAGTGCTCCCCTAGATTCCCCAAGGCCTGCTCTGCTGAACTACTCAGCCCTGCCCTAGTGACTGAGACCCAAGGTCTGGGCTTGGGTGCATGTCGGCTGCTGTGGCTTCACCCTGGCTCTGAAGTGGGGTCAGGACAGGAGCTGAGCAAACACCACGTTTCTGAGTAACTCCCACTGTCCCCACAACATGAACTAGCAGGGGCAGAGTTACCCCTAAGATGCAGAGCTGAGCCCACCTCTGCCCCCACTCCAGCAGAGACCCTGGCCTAGGTGCCCTCAGAAGGAACAGGATGGACAAGTGACAGTCCCGGTCCCTCTCCTAGCCAGTCCTTGCATCATCACTGCCACCCAGGGGTCCAGATACTCAGGGTCTCATCTCACAACTGCAAAGCAGGCTGCTGGAGGGGACCTGGGGAGACAGGTGGGGTGATGGGACCCTGGGGAAACAAACATGACTGGGTACAATGTTCACAACCAGTATTCACAGCTGCCAGGAGTGGGGGACAAGCTGTATGGGTGTCCATGGGGTGATCATGGTCACCTGGGTCTCAGATCCCCAGCATGCACCACATGATGGTCAGTCCAGGTCAGTGACTGATGCTGGAACTGGTAAAATTGTCCTGGGAGCTCACACAGGCCAGGCCAGGAGCTCCTGTAGGAAAGCTGATCTGGTCCCTGTTCTCTGTTCCCAGCGCCAGGCTCCACCAGCGAGCACAAAGCAGATTGGGGGAGAGAAGGCCAGCAGGGGCAGCCTGGAGAAGGTGGGCAGTGAAGGTACAACATGAGCAGGTGGGTGCCCACAGGTGGGTGGGCACAGAGGCAGGTGAATGAGCAGATGTCCATGTGGACAGTGGGTACAAGCGAGCTGGGTATGTAGTCTGTGTCGGCTCATCCCGCCTTATTTCGTCAGTTGCTTCATTCTTCGCTTTGCAGTCTCACCTATTTGGTTTTGCCTCCTTGTCCCCTCATGCCCCTGGGCCTTGTCACTGCCTCTAGAGTAATGCCATAGCCCTTCTGGGCCCTTCCAGACTGTGGGGCAGGAAGAACCTGGTGGTCTTCCTGCAGGTGGCAGCCATGACCTGCCTCTGTCTCCCAGCTGCTGTCTATGCCCCTGAATTCACAGGAAGCAGCTGTGCTCAGAACTCTGGCCCTGTCCCCCACACTGTGGTGGGGCTCTCACCCTGTGTCCCCCAGAACCTCCCAGAGACTCCTGCAGGCTCCAAGCTGCCCTGTCCCTGCCCAGAGACACATGACAAGTTCCAGTCTCAGTGTGGCTTGCCCAGGGCTGTGGGCACCGGCTCAGTGCTCAGATCCCAGGCACGAAGGAGTGTTGACAGGACAGTCCTCAGCCTTACCGGGGCCCAAGACTCTGCTCAGTCACTCAGTGGGAGCCCGAGGGACAGGCTTGGGGGGGGGGGGGGCAGCGCCAGGCTGGGGCTGTGCTGGGCAGCACTGCCAGGGGGTGGAAGCTGTGGTGGGCAGCACTGCCATATGCCACAGGAAAGAAGCCCAGGAAGAAGTGGCTCCTGAATTATTGATCAATGATTAGCAAATGCAATTGAAATCGAAGACTAGAGGTTGTGCGGGGCTCCATAATTTATGAGTGGACAAAATAGAAGGTAGTGGGACTGTCGGCCCAGCCTCGTATTGATTACTCAGAACAGCAGGAGGAGTGCAGGACAGATGGGCCAGCAGGGGCAGGCAGGCAGGCAGCGTCTTGGGCAGGGGTACCGTCTGGGGGCACCGGGATTCACTTTGGTTTACAATTTATGGTTTTTTCCCCATCAGAGATAGACAAACTCAGCTCCACAATGTCTGTCCCTGTGACAGCCGCCCAGGCTAGGAACACATGACCTCGAGGTCCTGTCAGGGGGACCCCGGCCCTGCAGGAGCAGATCCAACCTCCTCCTCCCTCCTCCCATCTCATCCTCCTCTATCTTTCTCCCTCTCATCCACGCTCCTCTTCCCTCCCATCTTCCCACCTTCCTGTCAACCCAGCTACACTCCCGCTATCTCTTTTCTCCCTTATTATCTCCTTATCTCTCCATCTCTCTATTATTTCCCCCTGTCTCTCCATTTCCACTTGCACCTCATCTCCCCATCACCCTGTCTACTTCATGTTCTCCTGGAATCCATCTCCACAGCTCTGTCATAATCCCACCAACCTGTCTGACCAGGCTGTCACCAGTTTGCCTGCTCCTCGGCTGTCAGAGATGTGGGAGAGGGAAACAGGGCTGCTGCCTCAAGACAGAACACGTGTTGTCATGTGTGGCCTCAGAGCATGCCGGGAAGGGCCCAAGCCCAAGTTTGTGAGTCACCAGAGTCCATGAGGGGTGGCACTGGGCAGACAGGGCCCTGGAGCTCAGGGTTTTGTGATCCGTTGGAAACTCCTGCCCTCTATTGTTTTAAAAATGTAAAACAAAACATGGAGGTAGCTGCGGAAACTGGGAGCTTGAGCCCCCGCAATCGATGGGAGCAGAGCCCCAGCAACTGGACATTGGGGTGTTGCTGGGCAGCTAGGGGGCCATCCAACAGCCCCGGGGGTCCTGGCATAAGGTTCATCTAAGTCTTTGGAGAAACAAGCAGAAGGCATTGACGGTGAGCATGGGACTGGGAGCCCATGCCAGAGCACATGCCAGAGTCTCCCCAGGCAGGAGGCCCAGCAGGATACAGCCAGGACTATGGAGGGCCCTAGCTCCTGCAGACCCTGGGGGTCTGCAGCTTGGGGGCTGTGAGGCTGTGGAGATGGGAGCACTCATCTCCGAGAGACCACTGGCCAGTGGGTGCCTAAGGGAGAACCCAGAAGCCCTGGGACCCTGGGGAGGGGAGGTTGGGGGAACCTGCTTCAGGAAACCCAGCAGTAGGGATGACCCTGGGCATGAGGCCATCTCATGCACCCATCTCAGACCCAAGTCCTTGCTGGGTCTCAGCCCCACTGTAAGCCATTGGCTGATGCCACCTCCACCTGCTTTCCCCAGGTGCCTCCCCATTCCCTCCCTTGGAACTGTCCCATGGCCAAGTGTCCCTCTGTCCTGTCCTGGGGGGCCCTGCCCAAGAGTCTTCACACAAGTGTTACTTCACATTGCCTCACCACGATGCACCCTGTCCCTCCTGCTGTGGCCCCCCAGTCTCCCAACCCTGCTGAGTCTAAGGAGCTCAGCTAAGGCTTTCTCCACACTCAGCCAGGGCCCCGGGTCCTGCATGTTGCTTAGGGATGGCAGGATCCCCCAGAGTGGCCTCCCCCACTATGCTCTGACTCTCCTGCCTCCGGGCACCAGGCTATTGCAGCATAATTTGCAGTGACCCCAATATTAGGCTACAGTTTCCAGGGTCCCTTAAAGCTGCACTCCAGCCTTCCCAATAGAATTAGGGGGTCTCCTTCCCAGCCAACACCCCAAACCCTGGATTCCACCTGCCTAGGCCCTTCCCTGCACCCTACAAGAAGCTTCTCAGGCCACGGGGACAGAAACTCAGAGACTGTCACACACACACACACACACTCACACACTCACACACACAGAACCTGTCCCCTCCCTCCTCTGTACCTCAGCTCTCTGTCTCTCTCTGTTTCTCTGTGTCTTTCTTCTTCACAGATGTGCACTGAGCATGTAGCCACGGCCACCAGCATGGGTGAAGGGAAGTAGTAGGCTCATAAAGAGGCACCACCTCACAGACTGTGGGTGCTCCTCTAGGTGCTCCTCTGGGTACAGACCACCCACCTGAGCACGGCTGATTATGCAGGTCTCTGCTTCCAGCTGTGCCCATGGGTACTGCAGAGGGCCTAGGGGCTTCAGTCCCACATCTCAGATCCTACTCTCCTGCCTCACCTTCCTTGTCCCCCTGCTGACCCTGCTGACACTCAAGGGCACTGGAGACATGACGCACACACTCTCTCACACACACAAATGCCTGGCACACGGGACAAGGATGCACATCACACAAAAGTATGCACAAGTAGTGACATGCTCACACACTCACACAGTCTCTGCAAATATATTCAGACACTTGTGCACAAGGAGGCAATCTCCTCACACGCACGTTCAT
This sequence comes from Suncus etruscus, assembly GCF_024139225.1. Taxonomy (NCBI): domain Eukaryota; kingdom Metazoa; phylum Chordata; class Mammalia; order Eulipotyphla; family Soricidae; genus Suncus; species Suncus etruscus. The sequence goes on from NC_064849.1 coordinate 94,499,905, forward strand.
GCACAAGTATGCACTCTCCCCCCCACACTCACACATGTATCATGATCAAGGATGTACTCTCCCATACGCATTCGTGCATAAGCATATGCTCCTACACACACACACACACACACACACACACACACACACACACACACACACACACACACACACACACATGGGTTGGCACATCAGCTGCACACTCAGGTAAAGGATGCAAGCTCACCTATGGACAAGTGAAGCCTCATCCCCCACCCATATTTCCTAAGTAACTTGACCTTACCTGCAAGACCCCGCCCATTCCTGGGAGGGGTCTTGGAAAAGGTAGATAAAGCCTTTGACCCAGGGGATGGGGCTTTTGCCCTTTTGGTCTTTTGCTAGCATGGAGGTCAAAGGGAAGATAGCTGAAAGGAAGTAAGATGTAGGGCTAGCTAAGAATGACTGAATGCTTGAAAGGTTATGATAGAGGCCACACATGTGGTGGTTAGGGTATGAATAAAGCTGATGCTTCCTGATGCCTGTCTCTGGATGAGTCTGATTCCACCGTTCACCTAAACTTGGGACCCGCCAGCTGAATGGGGGTTGCAGAGCCACGTGGCCTGGGATGGCAGAAAAAATTCCCTCCATCCATCTCCATCCAGCACCATCGTTAATTATTTAATGCAACAGACAAGAAAGCACATTACATGCACAAATAGCTGCACAAGTACATGTAGTCTCCCACACTAATGTGCAAGTAGGTACACCACATATACACTCACACACAAGTAGATACAGCATACACGCTCATGCAGAAGTATTCACACACGTAGGTGAGGCATATCATACACATTCTCACATATATTCAGTTGCAGTCTCCCACACTCACACGTAGTCATGCACAAGTACACACAATCGTCCATATACTCATGTGTTCATGCATGTGTATGCACACTCACACACTCACATGTAGTGATAAAATAATACTCACACTCTCCCCGATACATAGAAATATAAACGTGTATGTTCCATCACTCGCATTCACACATACTCACGCACAAGTACACACACTTAGCCCACAGCACAATCACACATTCTCACGCCCAGGTATAAACACTCTCATTGCACACTCACACAAGTGCATGCTCCCCACACTTATACAAGTACACACTGCCACATCCCCACTCAGACATATTCACACTCACAACACACACATCCCCACACTCTCACCACTGAAATCAACAATGTGCACCCCCAGTTCCACACACCTGAAAAGCCGTGTGGCCGGTTGCTTGCACATGGGCTATATGTGTGCACAGTGACTCCTGCTGAGCACTGACATCTCTGGCCCATTGGGAGCACTGCATAGAGGAGCACCACATGGCTTCTTCCTGTAAGGCCTGATCTCTCCTGAGCCTGACACCAGACTCAGATTTCAGGGGAGTAAAATCTGATGGTTTCTGCATCTCCACCCCTGAGGCGGGCACCCCAGAGAGGCCATGAGTGTCTCCACCAGCACGTGATATCAGAGTCAAGGACAGGTCAAGACAATACAGTTAATACTGTATTCAGTACATGCTTGTTATTCATTGGTAGGAAATGCCTTTAGATGAAGCACCTTTGGATTGGTGCCTTAGACCACTTGCTCTCCACCCCAGGGTGTAGTCTGGCACTTCCTAATAAAGACCCCAGGTCTCAGGAAAAGGCTCTCTTACGTTTCCCACTTTCTACCACTGAGCTTCTTGCTTCTTAGGAGTAGAAGGCTTGCGCGTTGGAGTTGCTGAACCTGTTGTATCCCCTTAAACACGTGTGGATTCTTTCTTGCATCAGTGTTTGCTTCCAGACCCGTGTCTCCCCAAATGCCCTGGATTTTGGAAATGAGGCTGCCCTCTTCTGACTTGGCTGTGCTGATCAGCGGGGCCTTCCCAAGTCTGTGCTGTGAGGCAGAGGTTGCGTTGAGCTGTGGAGCTGACACCCTGGCCTGGGCTCTGCCTGACAGCTAATACAGCAATGACAGATAGCCAGACCCATCTCTGCGTGGCACTCTCCAGGTCACACACTAAGTCACACTCTGGGTCACACTTTGGCTCACACTACCAATCACACTCCAGGTCACTCCAAGTAACACTCTGTTTCATACTCTGGGTCACACTCCAGGTCACACTGCTGGTCATACTCAGCATCACATTCAGCATCACACTCTAGATTACACTCCAGGTCCCCTCCCTGCTATCACCCAGCCCTGGGCCCTGAGCTCTGAGGGCCATCTTTATATCTGCCCTCTTGTGCCTCTAGATATTGTGTTGACAGGACCCCATGGCTTCACCAAGTGAAGGAAGGGAAGGGCCTGATTCCAGGGGTGACTTGGGCACTGAGGACAACTAGGTCCAGTAAAGTCAAGGATGGTTGGGAACAGAGGCAAGACTGGTGTCTGAATTTGGGGCCCTCAGACTCCCCTATGGGCTCCCGTCAGGGCTCCCAGAGCTCTTGAGGAAAGGCACAGAGTAGCTGAAGGCTCTCAGTGCATTGCTCTAAGGATTGGCATGAGCTGTCTGCATTGGAGGCTGACAAGGCAGTGGGTGAGGCACAGTTCATGTGGGGTCCTCGGTATAGTGGGGCACCTGCTGTCTCTCCCCTCCTGGATACATGACAGCCGACAGTGCTTTTCCCCCAAACTCAGCTGGCAGTGCTCAGGATAAGCTCACTGAGCTGGTGGACATGGGCCCTGGACTTGGGTTATCCCATCAGAGCCCCCAGGAAAGTTGTGACCTGATCTTCTGACCCTCAGAGCACTGTCCCCACCATCCTCTCTGGCAGCCACCCCCATCTCAGCTCAGTCTCCCACAACCATCTTCTGCTCTGGTTCAATTCATTGTATTTGGAGCCACACCTGATGGTGCTCAGGGCTGACTCCCAGATCTGAGTTCAGGGATCACACCTGGTGGTGCTCAGGACTGACTCTTGGCTTTGTGCTCAGGGATTTCTCCTGGGGGTACTTGGGAGGGGGGGACTCTCTGGGGTGCAGATTCAATGGCATGAGCACCATCCCCTGTCCTATCTCTCTGAAGCACCACATCTCTGCCTTCATCTCTCTGCCCATCTATTGCTCTGCAGGGTGAAACATCGCTCAGCCCCACACTGCGCAGTTGAGCCCCCTGGATAGCTGCATACCTGTCCAACTGCCAGGGAAGCTCTGGCAATGGGATCTGAGTGCTGCAAGGGCCCACTTTACCCACACAGGCAGAGCTGGCAGGGCATTGCCACAGTTCAGTGCCCATTCTGTAGGTGCAAACACAAAGCCTGCATGGACCAGCATGCCAGGGAGGGAGTCTCCATACGTGCCCAGGAAACTCCACCTGCCCTCAGCTGAACTATGGAGTGTGGAGGCCCGGCCGTGCTCCCCTCCCTCCTCCCTCTTCTCCCTGGAACCTATATGAGGGGATAACCACAGACCTCTTCATCTCCTGCTGCTGGGGGAGGGGGCATATGGAGGCCTCAGTTGGACTATAAAGAGCAGAGGCTGGGCCGTGCTCCTCTCTCTCCTCCCCTCCTCCCTCCTCTCCCCAGAACTTGCATGAGCAGAGAACCAAAGACCCCTCCATCTCCCGTTGCTGGAGGGGTTGCATGTGGGGGCCTTTTTGGAAGATGTATTGGACTTTAATAAAATTTGATCAACGCATTTAAGTCCAATTGAATTATACGTAAGTGGGTTGAGCTGACATATGTTTCAATATCTGTGTGTGATCCATTATTCTCAGTGGGCATCAAATGTAATGAAATATAAATACCCATTAATCCTCAGGTTTCAGCCCATCCGTCACTGCAGCTGCAGCCTGCTGTGGCCTGAGCGGGCCCAGGAACTCATCTGCTCCGTGCACGCAGGCTCCGGCCTGGAAGGGCCTCCGCAGGCCGCGGGAGATGGGCAGACTGCCAGCAATGGGCTGGCTAGGCTCCTCTTTGCTGTGCTCCCACCACCCGGTGCTGAGGCCTCCTCCAAGCATGCAGAGGGTTGCCTGGTGCTTCCACATGGCTGTGTGGCTCTGCTTTGACTAGAAACTACTCAAGTGGATGTGGGGTGCCCAGGGCAGCCTTGGGAATTAGGGTGTTCTGCTTCTAGGCCCAGGGAATCTGGGGGAGCAGCAGTGTTCCCTCCACCTTGCTCCCACCAGGCCCCCCACATCCCAGGGCCAATAGGCGGGTGCATAGAGACAGAAGATATTTCCAACATGTCTGGTCAAAGCAGACACAGGGTGCAGGAGTCCTCTCGGCTCCCTGGGGATAAGCAAGTCTGAAATTGGCTGGGCTGGAGAGATAGCATGGAGGTAGGTAGGATGTTTGCCTTGCATGCAGAATGGTGGTTTGAATCCCTGCATCCCATATGGTCCCCTGTGCCTGCCAGGAGCGATTTCTGAGCATAGAGCCAGGAATAACCCCTGAGTGCTGCTGGGTATGACCCCAAAACAAAACAAAACATAAAGTCTGAAACTGGCATAAGGACATGAGGGTCATGCAGGTCACGTGCACAGGAAGCTATGGGGGACTGTCCCCAAGTCTCTCTAGCAACTTACTAGTTCCTCCGAGCACCAATGCTGCTGGGCTGGGCAGGGCCTGGGCAGGGGCAGAGATGCCATTTCTGGGCCCCTTTAGGGCAAGGGCAAATATGTCTGAGGGTTTCAGTGTAGGAACTAGTGTCCAGACTAGCAAGTGAGAAGCAGGGTTCAGGTGACCCCACCTGGGCTCACATGGGGATGCAGGAGGGGGTCCCAGGCAAACCTGTCTCAGGCCCCAAACTGGTTCTTAGCACTCAGAGCTTAGGTCTCAGCCTGGGGGGGCTGAGACTCCGAAGTGTGTGGATGCAGAAGCCAGAGACATCTTGGGGCAGAGCAGTCCCTCTCCCTGCTCAGGACCCTGAGATGAAAAACGAGTGTGAGGAGGTGCTTTGGGGCTCTGGGATGAGCAGGGAGAGTATATCCTGATCATACACCCACCAGCGCTGGCTAACTGGCCCAGAAGGTGCTGGCCTGTAGTCCCTCAATTCAGAATCAGTACAGGGCCCAGAAAGACTGACACCCAAGGAGGACAACCGCAAACTGGCCCGTGACAGCCACTCCATCCTGACAGCTGGGCTGGATGTCTACACAGTAAATTCCACTCTGATCCTGACACCTATGCTACATGTCTACACTGAGGGCCCCACTCCATCCTCAGACCCCAGTGCTGGATGTCTACATTGCAGATACAACTCCATCCTCAGATCCTGGGGCTGCATGTCTACACTGTGGACCCCCCTCCATTCTCAGACCCTGGGCTAACCCACTCCCTAGGCACATCTGGAGCACCCAGAGGCTCTAGGTCAATGAAGACAGGCAGGCAGACAAACAGGTCAGGGCAGAAAACCCTCATGTCTCTGCTGCACCTACCTCACTGGCAGCACCCACCACTCCCTTGGGGGGACCCAAACCCCACCTTACACAGACTCTTGGAACCCTGCCTTACTGTCTCCTTCACTCCAACCCACTTTCTCTATCACTTATCCTACTATCTCCATCACCCATCCTATGTCTCCATACCCTATCCTAAGTGTCTCTATCACCCCATTCTACTAAATATCTCATCACCCCATCCTGTGTCTCTGTCGCCCTATACTGTCTCCACCACTTCACCCTACTGTCTCCATCACTCCATACTGTGTCTCCATTACCCCATCCTAAGTGTCTCCATAACCCCACCCTACTGCTCCCATCACCCATCCCACTGCCTCTGTCCCCATCCTACTGAGTGTCTCTCCTCAGCTTACCCTAATTTCTGTCTCCATTATCTCTGTGTTCAACTGCAAGATCAAGCACCCTGAGAGACTGGAACTTTCATGGACATTTCCCATGGCTGTGACATCACTGGGACCCTCAGACTAGATAATGTGACTCTAGAGAGTCTGTCTGTCCTCTCAGAAAGCAAGTACCCCATATATCAGTAAATCTTCCTGTTCTGCTGACCAGTCATGGGCTCTGGACCCCATGGCATAGAGCAGAATGTCATTCCCGAGCCCTTTCCTGATGGGGCAGGGACTGGGCTGTTCACACAACCGTTAACAGTGACCCTACCCAATGCTCTCTGTGACCTGTGCAGCTCATGAGGGCCTCAGGCTCATGCCAAACCAGGTGCAGCTCCAGAACTGTGCCAGGTTTCCTCTGTATTGGGGGTGTCCTCCTTGCTCAGCACCCCTAGGGGGTAGACAATAGAATATAGAGGGGACAGGGTGAGCTCAGGCAGCCCGAGTGGGTGTAGGCTAGAAACACACTTAAGCAAGTGACTCCGAGTGCTCCTGTTGGCATGAGAACGTGGGTGTCATTGCCCTCAGCCCTGTGCCTTGGCCCTCCACGCAGTTGTTGTGGTTCCGGGAAGAACTGGGGTCTGTGCCCATCACCTGCGAAACGTAAAAGCAGGTTTTCTGGGAAACCAACCAACCAACCAACTTTCTACCAAAGCAAGGTTGGCCATGACTGAAATGGGGTGGGGGTGGGGGGTGACGGATAAGGGCCCTGAGAATGCAATTGGCAGCAGCAGACAGCGACAGCCCCAAGCTCCAATCCTTGCCAGCAGCTCTCAATGCGGATTAGAGGTAATTCAACTAACGCGCAGTATCCCCGAGAGGGACTCTCTGTTCATTCTCATCCATCACTGTCTCTGCTCTGCCTTCGAGGCAAGCCTGGCTCGTGGGTCCCCTAAACCCTGGTCCCATGGCCACAGTGAAGCATCGTGGCATGTGAGCCCCAAACCAGCCGCCACAACCCCGACCATAGCCCCTCCTTGCCCGACCCTTGCTCACCCGCAATGGTGGGCACTGTGCTGGTGGGGAAGAAAGGGTTGCAGCCCCCACCCTGGCCAGACACTCGCATTTCTATCCTCATTCCCAGCACGAAAGCAAATGAACCTCCCCCCCCCCCCCCCCCGATTGACTGCTCAGGAGAGGTTGGATGACTCTTTGTGGACTTTCCAGAACTGGACCAGCTGTGTGAATAGCTCAGAGTCAGTGCCCAGGGTCAGTCTCCCAGCCAGGTCATGTGGAGAATAGGCACCCTGTGCTTTCATCCTAGAGGAAGGACTGAGCAGCCACGCCTGTGTGAGGGTGACAGATCCCCGAGTGCCACAAACACCTTGCCTTAGAAAGAGGTGCCTCTGAAGAGGCCCGCCCTTTGGCTCTTCTCCACCCTGGAGAACCTTCATGCCCAGAGTGTTCTTCCTTGTCTGGTTCCTGGGCATAATCGCTCCTCACGGCCCTCAGTGCTCAACTTGCCCTCTTACCCTGGGTCTGGCCTGTCTACCCCTCTGTGCCATGTGTGCTTCTGAACTGCCCCCCTTTCAGCCCAGCCCTTCATCCAGAGCTCCCAGGAGTATGAGTTGGCACCTGAGAAACACCTATACCCCCCCCACCAGAGACACCCACTCCAAATGCCCATCCCTCTCCCCCTGGCATCCTGGGAACCCACCGCCATGCTAGAAGAGAATTGCTGGAAGAGAAATTCACATCCCATGGGACAGGAAGGCTTCTGGAAGAAGACCCTGGGTCCTCAGGGACAAGCTCAAGGGGAGACCTTCCTCCTGGCCTCAGTTGGGCATGTTGCTGAAAACTGGAAAGTTCCAACAAGCACCTTTTGCCATGACTCAGGGACTCCAAGTAAAGCTGAAGATGCTCCCACCACACAGCACAGGTGGCAGCGAGGCTGCAGGGGTCACTGGGAGACGCAACATGGGATCCTGGGCTGAACATTGTTGGTATAACTGGTCTTCACCCTATTCAGTATTATAGAATTAAATCCTCAGGTTCTAAAGACAAAATATTCAAGAGATGTGGGTCTGGAAGCAAATGTTGATCTAGGAAATCACACACACACACACACACACACACACACACACGGACAGAGGGAGGGTGGGAGAGAGGGAGGGAGAAACAGATTTCAGGAGTTCCCACACATTTGCCCTTTGCTCCTAAGAAGCAGCAAACTTCATGGAGGTCCGGAAATGCACCAAGGTGTTTTCATCAAAATCTGAGTATTTATTCAGAAGGAAAAGACCCTACCTGGAGGTGGGTGGTCTCAACACCCATCCAAGATGCTACATCCAAAGATGTTTCCAACCAATAAGTAACAAGGCATAGACTGAGTGGGGTGGGATCAAATCAATCCCACAATCCAATTAACCCTACAAATGTATCTTTTTTTTCTTCTTAATTTTGGGCCACACCCCGTAGTGCTTAGGGATTACTCCTGACTCTACACTCAGAAATGGCTCAGGGGACCATATAAGATGCTGGGGATCGAATCTGTGTTTATCCTGGGTCAACCGCTTGCTCTACTGCTGCGCTACCACCCCGGTCCCAAGCATATCTCTTTTTGTTGGTGCTTGGCAATGATTGGATGGAAGCATCTTATCTATTCTCTACCCCAAGGTGTGGTCTTGTGCTTCCCAATAAAGACCCCGGGTCTGGAGGGAAAACAGCTGGAGTTTTCAGTTTTTCCATGACTGAGTTATCTGCTTCTTAGGAGTGGAAGGCTTGCATGTGAAAGTTCCTGAACCTGTCTTATCAAAACCCTTAACTGTGTACGGATTATTTCCCGTGTCGGCATTTGCTTCCAGGCTCTTGTCCCTCCAATCCCCTGGGATTGGAACATGAGGCTTCCACTACAGGACTTGGTGAAGGTTTCCCTCCCACGGAAAGGCTGGCAGCCTTGGCCACAGGCTGTGAACACCAGCCAGGGTGAGGTGAATCTCAGGTTTGTGCAACTGAGGCTACGCATGGCCTGGAGTGAGGCTTGAGGACGAAGGAACCAAGACCCCGTCCACCGGGAACTGTGTGTGATTGAGGGCAGGAGTCCTCCTGCAGGGGACCTACAGTCCAAGTACCTCTGCTGATGACATCCAGGGACCCGAGCACCTGTCCCTGATCACCAGCCACCTCAGACCGTGCTACAGGGGACATGTGCAAGCCCCTGGGGGCCCGTTGGACCTTCCTGCCCAGCTGCCCTGCTGGGATTCCCCCTTCCTAGACCCCTAAAGCTGTGGGGAACTGTGGGCGACCGAGTACCCACATGTTTAAAGGAACTTTGTATGGATTTTTCACCGCTGCCTGATTCAAGCCAAAAGTTTGCATAGCCCTGAGCCAAAAGAACCCTGCAAATAAACTTAGCTCACCACAGAGAACCTGGCTTAACTAGGTTCCTTAATCTTTCCATGGAATCTGTTTTTGTAACTGCTCTCAAGCATAGTCATAAATAGATTTTTGTAAGGTTTAAACTGTTAGAATCTATTAAGGATTTGCTTCCCCTCCCCCCATCCTGCCAGGTTTCTCCTTATCCTTCCCGCCATCAAAATGTGTCTGCTCCCATTGGTTAAAAATCGTTGTACCTGTACAAATCTGATTGGTTTAAGTTTCAATCCTGTGTTTTTGCTCCTCCCACTGAAACAGGCTATAAAAGCTTTGCTTATTCTCTCAATAAATCTCTTGACAGGAATTCAGCTTGAGCTTTTATTATTAACTTCTACGGATTAATTTTCTAGGTGTTCACAAAAGAGCTTAACACTCGCGAATTATTTGTAGCTGCTTTTGCCTTCTGTTCCGGTTAAGAGAAAGCGGCTGGCCGGAATTCTCTCCCAGCAAAGGACAGGAGCAAAGGCTGATACAAAATGGCGCCCCACGTGTGTGTTTTGAATCCTATGTGATCATCCCGTCGGCTGGAGGCAGGCGAATCCAGGAGCTAACGTGGTAAGACGTCGGGTAAACTCCCATCCGGAGTGACGCTGCGTAAGTCAGCCTTTCTTATGTGTGCACACATTTATTTTTGTGCCGACCTATCGTCCCGCAATTGGCTTTGGGACTCCTGTGCTTTTTTATGGGCAGCCCCCCTCAAGCACAGAAGCCAAATTCAGTGCTTAATATTCAGTCTGCATTAAAACGCAGGCACATAGAAGTTACCAAAAAATATATTTGTAATTTCTTAATGTTTTGTTTATGATGTTTACCAAAAATCTAGTTTTCAGGTTCCTGTCGCTTTAAATCTCTCAGTTCCCTCCCTCCTTTAACCCTTTATCTTCACTTCTGCTGCTTCAACCTCTGTGCTAATCCTGTTAAAACCGCCGCCTTTTTCCCTAAGCAGCTCTAGCCGGCGGGCGGGCCAAAATTTCGCCGCTTTTTTTCCCCCGCGCTGTTAATCTCTAGCCAGCCGGCGGGCGGGCAAATATCCCAGTCTCTAAACTCTTATAAAAACAACACACATTTTCCAAATCCCAGCTTGTCAGCAACTCTGTGCCTGAGTCACTCTCCAGGTCTGTGTCACAGCAACCAACTTCTACTAACTCCCGCTGCCACTCCCTTCTCTATGCCTGCACCCCCCACAGCCCCCCGCGGGGCAGAATGCCGGCGAGCTAGAAGCTGTGGCCGGTTCTAGCCCGCCCCCATTCCTGAACGCCTAAAATTAGGCTATTCACACGCTTTTCCGGCTTTTTAACCTACCCCCAAGCAAAATAAATTACCTGGTGTTCAAACACACCTGTCTGGGTTAGCCAGTGGCCGTTGCCTACAAAAACTTCAGGCTGCTTCAAAGATTTAAGCGAGCAGAACGGTCCTCCCCCCTCCTCCTTCCATCCCTTACAAGCTTTCCTTTCTCCTAAGTCGAAATGCCTAAGTTAAAATGTTTTTCTAAAGATAAAGGCCACAGTTGGTGAAATTAAAAAGTCTTATATGTGTTAAAAAATGTCATAATAAGTTATTTAACCTATGCAAAGGTGGCGTATATGTGGTATACTTTGTACCTGTTTTAAAAACTGTAGGTTTCTGTGTAGCTAAGGTGCAAAACATAAAAAAAAAAAAAAAAAAAAAAAAATTCTCTAGAAAAAAAAAAAAAAAGCAACTAACAGCAATAAACACCCTTTGTTCATGCCTCTCAAAAATTTTAAAGCAAGGTCATAATTCAGTTACTTGTAATAACAAATTATCAGTAAATAAAAAACCTTTTCGTGTTTTAAAACTTAAACAAACACACAAGTATTAAAGTTTAAATCTTATATTTCTATTAAAAATTATTTTTAATCTTAAAAGTATATAAAGTTTGTAAAATAGTTCATGTCATGGGCATTTTTTAGTAGCTTAGGCTCCTTAATCTGCATTTAAATATTTCTTATATTTTGTCTTTTTAATTGCTCTTTCCTCTCCATGTCTGCTATTCAAATCTAATAGTCAAATAACATTTTGTAACATTTTTAACTTTGTTTTTAAGGAATAATTTGTAAATATAACACAGGTGTCTTTCTTACCTCTGCATTGAAAAAAGAGCAAAACTCCTTTGTTAAAATTACTGCACATGTTTATAAAGTTAATTTTTTAACAACTAAAATAATACAAGTAAGCAAAATAAGTTGGTCAGCTTTCCTTAACAATAGTGTGTAAACATTCCAAAACTCTAAACTAAGCCTAAGTTCTTTTAAATGCATAATAAATATAGCAAAATAGCATTGCCATTTAAAAAACTTAAACCTTAAGTAGCCTTATCCCTTTTCTCAATTTCAAGCTTAAATTTAAACTCAAAGGTAAGTACAAATAATTTTGCATTCTCCAAGTTTAATCTTAAATTGTCTCTGTTCATGTTCTGGTTAGCCTTTTTTAAAATAATATTGTTAATTAGCATTATAAAGGTACCTAAATTTTATAAGCAAATTCACAAGTACTAAAAATAATTTTGGTCTTCAGTTCTAGGTGTAAAAATGCATCAAATGTCTTTAACTATATTTTATAATGTCTACACATCTTGTTAATTTGGTATATAATTTTTACAAATTATTCACTTAAAATCTTCAAAGTACAAACAGTTGTTTTTTAAAGTCAGTTTTTTATACCTTTAATAATCATAGTTCATGCTCTCGTCTTTAATCATAAGAATTTTTAACACTTTATTACAGCTGTCTTACTATTCTACTGTGAAACCAATTTATAACAAACCTGTTCCTTTACAGCAAATGATATCATACTTCAAAGTGGAAACTCCTTCTACAGTGCTCATTTTTTAACTGCTAACATTTTACTTCATGTTTTAAACTTCAAATTAAAATTGTTTAAAAAATGTTTTGTGTTAAAGCCAACCTTAAAATTTATTTTCAGCAGTTCCATTCCAGCTACATTAAAATAATTTTTTTTCCTTCTTCTTTTCTCTCACAAATATGCCGGCTAAATACTTTAAAAGCGCTTGTCCATTTTTCTAATGCAAGTTTTCATTCAATCCTTTTGTTCAGGTGTGCGTGTTATCAGTGAAAGTGGCCACAATGTTGTGTTTCTTGTTTGTTCTGTCTGTCTATTTGTTGTTTTTGCATTTCTATAAATACAATTTTTATAGTCTTATCCATTTTTAAAATTTCAATTAATTTTTTACCTAGCTTAGTCTAGTCATCTATAAACTGTGAAATCATGCTAAAAATCCTGTGCTAAGCTAGCTTTGTTCTATCAGCATGGCAAAAAAGATAGGGGATGGTAAACCTCAAAAATTTCTCAAATGGCCATCAGGAATAACTTTTTCCTGGAGAATTTTTGAACTTTGCAATCCCCAGTTTTTCTGCTATGTATAGTTAAGGCCAATACAATAAGGCCAAATGTGGCTACAAAAAGAAGCATCTAGCTTTAAAATAATAACTAAAAAGTTTAAAAGAAATCATTTAAGTTCAGTTTAAAGGTTTTTAAACAATTGGCTATCATTAATTATAAAATTTTTTTTTGTGTGCTAAAGTCCAACAGTAGTCATAAGGCATTCCAGTGGCATTCAAAAATAACCATTTTTGCCTCCTGCCAAGCAGTTTCCTTAGCCTCCTGCAGTCCTCTCTTCATTCACTTCAAAACAGCCTGCCACCTCTCCTGCTGGCTACCATCCCTGCAAACCTGTTGCTGACTGACTCCACCTTTCACAATGCTGAATGGTACTCTGCCTGGCTGCCACCAACCACCCCCTTCAAACCAAGGCTTCATTAATTTGTTTGCTTCACTTCACTCTTCCTTGCAAGACAATGACAACACCTCTAGTTCCTTCCCTTCTCCTTCTACAATGGTGCCGAAAACATAGCCAACTCCCTTGGCAATGTCAGCTCAACCTCTCCCATACCCTCGGCTCTTCAAAACTCTGCCGGCTTCCCCACCCTTCCAGCCCATGCTGTCCTCGGGACCCCCTCCTCTTCTCAGCTCATCCTTGTCATAATCAACGCTTCCGCCCTCCGTCCAAACGCAGACGCCTTCGGTACCTGCTATTCACCTCGAACCTCATCCTACAAATGGTCAACGCCTCCACCATCACTGACCCAGCCTATCTGCTATTCATCTCAACCGCCCTTCTGCTTTGGTAACCCCCTGCCTGTCTCTAACCCCTTCGCTCTGCGATCCAGCCCCAAGCCTCACTTCAGCATCACCTTGTAACAGGTGGTAAAACTTGAACTTTGCCTTTTGGTACCCAATATTGAAAATTGTAATCAAATTCTTGTCATTAATTCCTCCTTTCAGTTCATGATTGCCCCCAATTTAACGTTTCTTGCCTGTTCTACTGGTTTATCTCCCCACATTGTTTCACATTTGTTTTTTCAGTCCTAAAACTACTGTGTTTTAGTTGTTTTAATGCCTAAATTAACTGTTACACCTGAAACTAATTTATTACCCCTTAAAAATAACTCTGTCTCTCTCCCTCCGCAGGAAACAGCCAGCTACTGCTCTTACCCTTGCCTTATTAATGGGCCTGGGTATTATTGGTGCTGGCACAATAATTTATTCATTAATTCATACTCTAAAATCTGTCAATGCCTTAAGTATAACTGTTGTTAATAATGTTTCCAAACTTAAACTAAGTTTACAACACTTAAAGCACATTGTTAAATCCCTAGCAAAAATAGTGCAGCAAAACCACCATGGTTTAATTTGGTTTCCTTTTTTTTGAAGAAAGGGGGAATCTGTGTAGCTCCTAAAGAAGAATGTTGTGTTTTTAAGGATGAAACAGGTTTACTTAGAGACAGCATTCAACGTATAGAGGATGATTTAGTAAATAAACAAAAAGATTTAGAGCAGAGTGAGAGCTGGTACAAAAATTGGTTTTCTACCACTCCATGGATAACTACAGTGCTCCCAGCTTTTTTGGGACCCTTCATTGGCTTCATGTTGCTAGTTTCTTTTGGTCCTTGGGCTTTTCGCAAACTCACCACCTTCGTGAAAAATCAAGTGGGTGAAGCAACCAGAAAGGACTCAAAAGTTTTATACCAACAGCTATGCACCTCAGAAGACCAGCTGACGCCTGACATCTCCCCTCCTGCCAACTCTCCACCACTTAAGTTTGAAGTAATCGAGGAGCTGGCGCATAGACCTCAATCTGTGCGCTCGCGCCTTGCCAAGCTTTGGAAACGACTGACTCAAGGGTAGCAGATGCGGTGACTGGAAGCCCCACACCTCTTCACCCAGTGTGGCCAGTCCACCGAGGCACATCTGTCCCTTCCATATTGTATACTAAACAGGGGGAGATGTGGGCGACCGAGTACCCACATGTTTAAAGGAACTTTGTATGGATTTTTCACCGCTGCCTGATTCAAGCCAAAAGTTTGCATAGCCCTGAGCCAAAAGAACCCTGCAAATAAACTTAGCTCACCACAGAGAACCTGGCTTAACTAGGTTCCTTAATCTTTCCATGGAATCTGTTTTTGTAACTGCTCTCAAGCATAGTCATAAATAGATTTTTGTAAGGTTTAAACTGTTAGAATCTATTAAGGATTTGCTTCCCCTCCCCCCATCCTGCCAGGTTTCTCCTTATCCTTCCCGCCATCAAAATGTGTCTGCTCCCATTGGTTAAAAATCGTTGTACCTGTACAAATCTGATTGGTTTAAGTTTCAATCCTGTGTTTTTGCTCCTCCCACTGAAACAGGCTATAAAAGCTTTGCTTATTCTCTCAATAAATCTCTTGACAGGAATTCAGCTTGAGCTTTTATTATTAACTTCTACGGATTAATTTTCTAGGTGTTCACAAAAGAGCTTAACACTCGCGAATTATTTGTAGCTGCTTTTGCCTTCTGTTCCGGTTAAGAGAAAGCGGCTGGCCGGAATTCTCTCCCAGCAAAGGACAGGAGCAAAGGCTGATACAGGGAACAGAGCCCTGCTGTCCTGGGGGACCACTGTGCCCACCCTGTATGCTGTCAGTACCACCTGCTCCCCTGTGCCAAGCAACTGACCAACAAGAGGGCACTTCCAACCTGGGAATTTCCAGTGCCAGCAAGTACCTCCACCTCTCAGGCGCCCTTTGATCTTGCCAGGACCCCAAACTCAATCCTGACCACCCCTGCTGGGAGAAGGGTACCCAGGGCAGGAGGCTGGGACATGGACTGTCCAATTCTGAGGCTCAGACCAGATGCAGACCCAAGGGTGCCCTACTGGCCACTATTCTTATGCTTCAGAGGGTAGAAAGAGCTTTTTGCTGAGGACTGTCTACTTCCTTGGAAGACACAGCCTCAGGACTGGGGAACACTGAGCAGCTCCCTCAAATAAACCTCCATGCATAAGATGAGCGTGAGGGCTACTGTGGGGGTCAAGCACAAGGCAGTGGCTCTGGGGGACCCCAAGAAAGGATCTGTGAGCCCCAAGCAGGACAAGTGGAGCCCCAACAATGGCCTGCCTTGGGACCCCCAGAGTCTGAGGAGTAGAGAGCAGAGAGTAGGGAGTAGAGAGTAGAGAGCACCTGTGGGGGTGCTCAACTCTCCTCATCACCTCCACATGCAGAAAGGATGCTCTTGGGGCATCTAGGAGTAAGATCCTGCAGTGCCCACACATGGCAGAAGGGCTGGTTACCCTGGGCTCAGAAATGTCAATAGTCAATAACCAATCAATAATGGATCAATGCAGGAAGGAGAGCCCGTCAGCTCTAGGGCCTGTCTGCCACTGTGAACTTTCTCTCCCAGGCTTCATTTTCTCTCTCCAGATCTTGTATCCAGGTCACCCTGGGGTGTTCATCGGCTTTGGCTGGGACCCCAGGCAGAACCTCACTTGCTCACAAAGCCACATTGGTTTGCCTAAGCAGGAATGGGGGTCCCACTATTAGGGCCAGCACCCCGCATCTTAGCAGGAGTCAGACATGTGTCACGCACGTCCCCAGGCCAGGACTTGATCTCTGTTTCCCAATAAAGCCCTCAGCGGGAGCAGAACTGCGCCTCCTCCGTCGGGCTGGCTGGCTCAGAAATGTGCCCCAGGTGAGTGCTCCTGAGGGCCTGGCGGCAGCCCAGGTGCACACCTGTCAGGTGCGCCCATCCTGCCCCTCATTCCTCACGTCTGTGTCAGAGGGCCAGCCCCGAGCCCAAAGCAAATGTTTCTCAGGGGAACCGACGACAAGTGCACTCACCCTCTGCCCACGCTCAGCTGGCAGAGAACCACAGGTGGGGGGAGGTGTTTCTATTTAGAGAAAGTCTCTGCTGTGATGGGTAGAGACCACTGCAGGGCTCCCACCTTGCACAGGAAAGGACCCCAGAAGCTGCTGCTCGGTCCTGCCCTGCTCAGCATCTCCCTTTGGTCACCTAGGAGGGAAGGGGGTAGGCAGAAGGATCCTGGTCTCCACAGGGCTGGTCCTTCTTGCTGCCTCTGTCTCAGTGCCCAGCACAGAAGCAGGCAACACCTTCAGCTGTGGGACTCGTGCTGGACATGCAACCCTGCTTCTCCCCTTCCCGGGGCCTCAGCCTTGCACTGCCCAGCACCTCACAGAAAAGCCTGTCCTAAGCATTTGGGTGTGTGGGGGTCACACTGCCTGCCCCATTACACAGCGCAATCATGTCACAAGATGCACACATCACAGACATAAAACACAGATGCACAACATAAATGACAGCTACATACAGCACAGATACACGCAACACGTACACATGGCCACACAATACAGAATCTCAAAACAGACAGATGCACATACATACACCAATTCATGCACACTCAAGACAGAGAGCCATGCCCATATAGGCACACAGGCATGCACACACAACATAGGCAGGAATGCAGAGACAAGCACATGTGTATAGCCATGTACACAGGCAGATGATATGCTAGCTTACACAAACAACACAGGCAGGCAGGTGTCCACTTTCTCTGTCTCTGTCTCTGTCTCTGTCTCTGTCTCTGTCTCTCTCTCTCTCTCTCTCTCTCTCTCTCTCTCTCACACACACACACACACACTGCAGGCAAGCAACATATAGCATTTTGTGGAAAGCAGCAGCATAGTGCAGGGTTGGGGATTCCTGCATGTCAAAACCAGCAGAAACTCCAGCAGCTTCTGACTCAGAGACACCCAAGACAGCCCAGTTCCAGAGTGACTGCAGGGCCCAATGTGTCCCTCAGCTGGAGTCCTTTCTTTCCTACACCCCCATAAGGGGCACTTATTCCAAAGCCACTTTGCAAAGCAAATGCCCACAAATACCCACAGGTGCCCACAGACAGGCTCACAGATACTCACAGATATGGGTGCCATACACAGTCTCACTGACATCAAATAAATCCACAAATGCCCCATCTCCCCTTGAAGCCCCAAAACCCAGCAGTGGGGTGCACAGACTGTCTCCAAAACCCCCCATGCTCTGCTGGCCAGTGCCTATTCCCTGTCTCCCTGGCATCCTTTGCCTGACACCCTCACCAGTTCTTCTCCTACTAAGCTCCAGCCCCCCAAGGGATCTGGGGAGTTCCCAGAAGGTGCCTCCTTCCTGCCTGGATCAGCTCAGGAAGCTCAGACCATTGTCTGCTTACCTGGGACCCTGTGCCCAGCTAGTGTCCAGGCATAGGCTGGAACATTCCAGAATGCTACTCTTACATGGGCCTTAAGAGGCAATGTCGACAGGCAACCCTAGCCAGCCCCTGGGTGAGCACAGCCATGCTGTGACCAGGGTTTGTCCTTTGTCCCTTCCGCTCAGCAGGGAGATGTGACAGTGCTTCAGAGCAGCGCAGGGAGATTCCCCGGGGTCCCCATGGGTGCACTCCACTTCTTTATGTTTGTTCATGGGTCACATCTGGTGGTGCTCAGGGGATACTCCTGGCTCTGTGTTAAGGAATCACTCCTGGTGGGGCACAGGGGACCCTAAAGGATGCCAGGGATGGAACCCCAGCTTCCCATCTGCAAGGCAAATACCCTCCCAGTTGTGCTATCTCTGGCCTCACCCACTTCCAAGGCAGATCTGAGAGGCTGTGCAGAAGTTTTCAACCGCCTCTGGGAGGCGCTGGAGAGAGGAGGGACCAGGGTTGCTGTGAGCATCACAGGCTGGCATGGACTCTGCTCTAAGGTGAGGGAGGCTGACACCATGACACCCCTCAGCTGTCACTGATGCAGCTGCCCCCAGTACTGAAGGGATGTCCCAGGCCCATGACAGCCTGTGTTCATGCTGCAGGTGAGGAAGGAGATGGAGGCTTGGGCCACTGTGCCTGGAGAATGCAGATGGGGAGAGAGCAGGGCTGTGCTGGGGGACTGTCCCCAGGTGTGGGTCCCTGTCCATCATGAGCTGCTTTGAATGTTCCCTTCACTGGGAATGGGGCCATGGGCCCAGGACAGTGAGTCTGATGGGCAGGGTTCTGATCAGAGGATCCCATAGGCCACCCCCTTCCCCACCCCCTTCTCCTGCAGGCAGCCCCCCTGCACCCCACAAACCCAACCCAGCCCAGCGAGCAGAGCAGCATCCAGCTGTGCTCCCACCCCTGGGCTGTTTTTATTAGGGGCTAGATCTTGCTTTATTGTATGTCATCGGGGATCTGTAGAGGGAAGTAATTTTGATTATTAGAGGAGCAAGACGGAGTTCATTTCTTCCTTCCTCCAGGGGCCACACGGCTCCATCGGAATCGGATTGTCCAACTGTGGGACTCCGCAGCCCCAGCTCAGATGGTGCATCCATGGGGAGGTGGATTCGGGGAGCCCCACACTCTGTTAAGCCGGCAACCCCCAGCCCTGGGAGCTGCTGCTGCGAGTTAAGTGTGCGTTTGCTGCCCCTCACCCCAGCCCTGCTCCACTGTGCCCTACCAGTACCCACAAGAGCCCTGGCAGCAGTGATGGTGCCTTCTCGCACTTTCTAGGTCCGTGAGGGCTGGCGGCGTTCCACTGCCTGGATTGAGGAAGTGATGTGAAATCTGTGACACAGAGACTTGACATTACCAACCAGCAGATGATGCCCTGAAGTACATGGAGAGGCAAGGGTGCGTGGTTCAGATTCACGGTGCTTGAAGCCCCAAGGTCCATACCAGCATCCCAGTTAGCCCCTCCGAGGAGGTCCTGAGGCGCCTTGATTGAAGGGTCTGAGCAGCACTGTGGATATCTCTATAAACTTTTTTTTCTCTTTTTTTCTCTTACCTTCAAACAGAAATACATAATTTGAACCATCTTGTTCTGCCTCTCAAATTGAGGGGGAAATAAGGAAGGGCACCAAGACTAAACAATCATATGAACATTGAGTAGAAATAAAAAAATGATCAGATTTGAACACCAAATCCAAAGCCAATTACAAAAAAAAACGATACCCAATCTACGACAGGCTAGACACAGAAGGGACCACTTGTACTAGCAGCCTGGGAGGCAAAGGAGGAATGGGATGCAGTCTAGGAACAGGGGTGGAGGGAGGATAACACTGGTGGTGGGAGTGCCCCTGATTCAATGTCACTATGTACCTGAAATACTACTGTGAATGATTTGTAAACCACTTTGGTCAAAATAAAAATTATTAATAAAAAACAAAAACAAAACAAACAAAAAAATGGCCCTTGGGCTCCCACAGACTGAGCACATCTGACCGAGCACAGTTGACAAACAGCTTCAGCCACACCCAGCAGGGAGTCCCGTGGTGATGAGGGAGCCATGGCCCCTGATTTGGCAGCTTCTGGAAATCAGGCATGCCCGGTACTGGGCACACAGTGATGCCAGGCACCAAGCACGGCCCGGCTCACCTCCTCGTTTGCACACACACCCCCCCCAGCACCAACAGAGCCACAGTCAGAGATGCTCATAGCAGCCAGCCCAGATAGCTGACAGTGACTCAGAATCAGAAGTAACAGCTGGAGGTGACCCTGAACCCTCATGCTGGAGTCAAACTTCTTTGGACAAGTGGAGTTTTCCATGTTCTCCACAAAGCTGCTGAGGAATAGAAAGGATTAGGAGGGTGAGAGTGGGGAGGGCACATGGGACATAGCAGCACTCTCTGTCTGTCTGTCTGTCTGTCTATCCATGTGTCTGTCTGCCCATCAATCTACTCCCAGTGACATTGGAGAAGTCAGGAGTCGTTACTTCCCACAAGTGCAGGTTCTTCTCAGACCCTCAAGACAGGCTGCACTGACCAGCCCTTCTGGCACCTGAGTCCCTCCCTGGCCTCATGACCCGTAAGGCTGCAGCTGCCTATGCAGAAGCACTGTGGGAAGCACTGTCTCTGGGGAGCCCTATTTCACGAAGCATAGACTCTGGGTAACACTGGTTTACTGGGGAGAAAACTCTAGGAAACACAGACTCTGGGGAGCACTAGTTCAGTGAGGAGCACTATTTGTAGAGGAACATCACCTCATTGAGAGCATCAATTTGGGAGCATTGTGTCTGTGTCCTCATCCGGTATGAATGTCTATTTGCCAGGCTCCGTGCTCCCCAGTGTTTGCATGACTGTGTCTGTGCTCTGTCCTGGCATGTGTACAGCAGCAAGCAAGGGTGCCCAATAGGCAGTAGAACCTCCCCCTGCTCTTTTCTCTCCTCTGCACACGGGGCATCGTCTCACCTTGTTTACACTGCAGTGCAGGGATCTGTCTTGTGACCAGGGTCGCAGCTGACCAGTGCCAAGGCTGCCCAGCATGAGGACCCAGGACATGGAGGGGCAGTACTAGATATGCACATAGGCATGAACAGGGAGCAGCAGGACAAAACCCCAAGGCGGAAGAGAAACGACCCTGGGCGGCTGAGGGGGCTGAGAAAAGGGGGCTGCGCTCCTGGGAACAACACTGCATAGGAACATGAACCTGACCTGCGTGCTTGCTTACATGTGCTCACATGTGTGGTACCAGTGTGTTCTGCCCTTTGGGGAAGTATTTCAAAGGGCTGGACAGGGAGGTGTGTATCCAGTCACACATGTGTGTTATGTGAGAGTGCCACATGAAAGAGCACATGGGTGTGTGTGTTTGTGAGCAAGCACAGATGGACTGTGTATATGTGTATATAATCAGTGTAAATATGCGCTGGATATGAGCACATGTGGGCATGCGTGTACATGAGTGTGTGCATATGCACATGCCTGGGACACAGTATCTCTCTGCATGCCTCGGACACAGTATTCCCCCTGCCCAGACTTACGTGGAGCCTGACTGAAGCCCGAGCAATCACTTTTGGGGTGAGAAGTGAGGGTACAGAGAACAAAAGATAGGGGTCAGAGAGAGACCTGTGACCACAGATGCTCCCGTACGCCTTGAAGCCCCTCCTACCACACCCCAAATGGGCCAAGGTCCAGATCTGCTTCCCAGCCCATGGGAAGTCACTCCTCTTCCTTTGTCCCTCCAATGGCCATGGGTGACAGCTCAACCCAGCCAGCCAGCCCAGCCCAGCCTCGCATGACCTGCTTCTCCCCCAGCAAACTTCACGGGTCATAGAGAGGGTCCCGTGACTCCTTGCCGTAGTCACCGCCCCACCAACCCTGGGACTGACACTCAGGCCACTTGGGCTGCAGCAGCCAGAGCCTTGTGCACCTCCTCCCAGCAAAGGTGTACGGGCCAGAGAGGAAACACAGCAGCTCTCCGAAAAGCCTGAGAAAATTGGCTTTAATGATGGAGAATTAGAAGCAAGTTGAAGTCGTTGGGAGCAAAAGTGTCAGCATCAAAATTGCCCGGTGATGGGGAGGAATTTGTTACTGGCCTGACGAGATTAGGTGGTAATTGGCGCAGCTTTTCTTCCACACATTGTGCGGCCCGAGCCGAGCCCACCCCGGCCATAAATAACGCTCACTTAGCCCCGTCGGGCAGCCCGGCCCTCCGCGCGCCTCCCCCAGTCGGGAAGATAAATGTGATCTAAATTAATAGCCGGTCCTAAATAACTCCTCAGCTGGTAAACGGCGCATTTATCAGCCAGACAGGCCGCGTCCTGTGATTCATGGGCCCCAGACGCCGGGAAGGGTGCGGACAAAAATTGTTATTACTTTTTAATAAAGTGTACGAGTCCATCTTCAGCCATTCATCAGCAGCGCTGGCATTCTGACAAACAGAGAGATCTTGCAGACGATGAATGAGAGGGGAAAGGACACATTTCTCAACAAAAATAATCACCGCCTAAATAATCTCATAAAAGTCTTTTTTTAAGTACCTGGAAATAAATGTATCCAGAAAGAAGCAGGTCGTGAGTGTGGAACACCACCAGCTCTGATCGCCAAACGTTACCAGTTCTGAACATGGATTACCACCGGCTCTGAGTGCAAAACACCTCTGGCTCTGGGCATGGGATACCACATGCTCTTAGCAACAGGCACCACTGGCTTTGGCTCTCCACAGTCGCCTTTGCAGGAAGAGAAGGTCTATGGCCTCTCGAACCCCATGTAGAAGACTCAGTCCACGAGTCAGACCAGACAAAGGGAGCATCTCCCTCACTGTGTTGGCAGCGGTAGGAAGGGACTGCTCCAGGATAGGTGTTGGATTGTCCCCTCATGGAGGGCCCTGATTACTCAGTGCCAAGACCCAGGGAATGAGGGTGTCATGGGCATGAACCAGAGCTGCTCATCGTTGAAGGGCACAGGAGCTTCCGCTGAAAGGTGAGAAAGAGATACTTACCTGGCAGGGGAGATACCATGATCACGAAGGTGCCATTCCCAAGGGTGAGGCTTATCCATTGCACTCCGGATGTGCTGGCCCCTGCGATTTCCCCAAATGTGGGAAACTCGACTGCATAATTTGTGGTAGTGGGGGACTGCGTTCGTGCTCTCCCCTGGGAAAAAAAAAAGAAAGAAAGGTGAGAAAGAGATTTCGAGAACAAGAGAGAAGAGAATGAAAGAACAAGAGAAGAGAACAAAAGAAAGAGAAGGAGAGATCAAGAGACAGGAGAGAATGAAATAAAAGAGAATGAGAGAAGGAAAGAATGAGAGAAAAGGAGAGAACGAGGCCTTTGCTCTTGTGGTCTTGTCAGATCTGCAGGTTGCCTCGGTTGTGGGGGCTGAGACAACATGGGGCAGGAGGCCAAGGATTTGCTCCCATGTGCTCAGGAGCAAAGACTCTCAGGCTATGCTCTGACCCTCAGGTGTGCCAGGAAAGACGGGCGAATGTCTGCAGGGCCGACACCTGAAAGGAGGTGCCCAATGGGCTAGGTACCCTGAGGGTCCTGGCTAGGGAACCCAGAGTCTCCACTGTGCTTTTCTTATGTCCATAGCTGCATCAGGGCACACCTGTAGGGAGATCTGAGCTGTGTGGGGAGGAGGGCCTGGACACTGGGGGGCCACAGAAGCCCTGATCGGCTCTGGGCAGCAGTGTTAGGGGGCTGGAGGAGGAGGCAGGAACTCAGCCAGGATCCCCCAGCCTGCAGACCAGGGTAAGTCTGCACAGATGGGCCGTTCATCCATGCTGCAGCTCCCAGGCCCAGGTGAGAGTCGGGGAACTGGCAAGCACCTTGGGTCTGCAGCCCTGCTATGGGGATTCTTGGCTAGTCAATACTAGGACTTTATTTTATTATATATATTGAGGCCACATCCAGCAGTGGTCAGGGGTTACTCCTGGCTCTATGCTCAAAAAATCACTCCTGGCAGGCTCAGGGAACCATGTGGGATCAAATCCAGGTTGGCCTGTGCAAAGCAAATGCTTTTCTCTCTGTGTTATGTCTCTGGTCCAGAGATTTTTTTTTTAGGAAGACACTGGGCCGTACCTAGGAGAACTCAGGGATCACCCCTGGCTGTGGTTCCAAAGGGCCCTGTGTGGTGCAAGGGATCGACCCTGGGTTAGTCTGAGGCACAGCCAGGCCTTACTCACTGAGCATCTCTGCTGCCTCACCAGGGCTCTCAAGGACACTGAATCTGCAGAAGGGATCTGGGGTCCTCCGGTGGACACATGCTCTTGCCTAGCTCAAGAGGGAGAAATTTCTCTGCCAGGCCTATACTCTGCAGCCCCCCATCCAAGACACGGAGTTTCGGCAGCCATGGGTGGAGGGGGCCAGGCTGGGGTAGGGAGCCAAGTCCCTGCACCTCCGTAGCCAGCGCAGCCCGGGCTCCACTGATTCTGTTTCTCTGCACTTTCTGGAAATTAACAGGCCACTGGCCTTCACCATCCTGCCAGGTGACCCCTCCCATGTATCCCAGGAAGGAGAGTGCGGCAGGCAGCCCAGGCAGCTGCAGGTCGCCCGCAATCCATTAACCCGTGCCCCCACCGTGCCCATGCGCCCTTGGCTTAATAGCTGCTCAGGAGAGCAGGACGGCGGTGCCTGGGGCTCCCCCTGCCTTTGGGGGGGGGGGCGCCCTGCTCTTGGCTTTCTGGGCAGCTAATCTCGTCAGCGAGGCCCCGCGAAACAGAAGCAAGTGCTCCTCCATTACCTGGTGGGCGAAATGTCAAGAAGGGCCGCGGGCAGGAGGGGATGCTAGGACTCCAGTGGAGGGAGGGGGAGCACTAGGATCCAGGCAGGGAGTGAGCACTGGTTCCTGGACAGGGGGGTGAGCAAGGGACCTGGAGGAGGTCACCACCTTGAGCTGCACCAGCCAGCCACCACCTTGAGCTGCAGTTGGTCACAGAGTCCTGAGAAGGTCAGTCCCCACCTCAAAGGTAACGTCCTTTACCAGCAAAGGCAGCACAGGCCACACATGTGTGCGCACAGGCACACATGCTTCCACAACACATGCAGCCCACTGGAAGACACACTAGCAGGAGACACATGTGTTTACGTAGTCTCATGTGCCCACATATATTAGGAAATATATTGCACAGAGCTGATGAACACATGTCCACATGGCATCAAACACACATGTCCATGTGTGCTAACAAACATGTTCTGTTCATGGGCCCACTTGCTCAACATCAAACACAGCTCACAAGAACATGTGTGTTGATGAACATGCATTGTGTATACATGTATTGTGTGTACACATATGCATGCTAAAACACATGTGCATGTGCCCTCAGGCACCATGTGTGCAAGGCAGGCACCATTGTTGCATGGTTTTTACATTGGTCCTTCAAAGACACACTCTCACCCACAGTCACTACAGACCCCGCAGACCCCGCAGACCCCAACAGAACCCCAGACTCTCCACATCCCCAAATAAAACCTCCAGATCCCCACATAAAGCAGTGGAGCTTCCAGAATAACTGACTTTGGGGAGACATGGTTCTGTTTGGAGTCTGAGCCCAGATTCCTTCCATGAGGTCCTATACCCAAAGGATATAGGGTAGCAAGGGGGACAGAGGGAGCCCACAGGACAGAGGGAGAGGGCAGAGGGAACCAATCCTGGGCAGGACCCCAGGATTGACTCTACAGGAAAGCCCACCCTACAGGCAGGGCCATGTCTGGCCATTATGAGAGTCACAGGAGAGCAGGTAGGAACCTGGTGCCCCACCCACCAGCCTGGCTTTCAGTGCTCCAGAATTGCCCTGCCCCAGGGGCAAGACTAGGACATGGAAGACACAGCCCCTTCCCCGTGGGCCAGAGAGGCTGTGTCCAGGCTAGCACTGCAGGGCTGACAGGAAGGAAACAAGGGGGCTGGAGGACAGGATGGGCTGCCATGGGTGTCGGAGCAGACACTGCCCGAAGAACACACCCATATGTCTTCTATCCCTAGCAGGGTCCCCAGCCAGCCAAACATCTCCCCAACCAACTGGGCTCCCATCCATCTGGGTCCCCACAGTGGTGGGATTCAGGACTGTCTTTAGCAGGAAAATGAGCTTTTCCCTCTGCCCTGAGCTGACCCTCCATCTACACCCTAAGCTGATGGTATTCCTGGGGGTTTTCTTCTTTCATTTCTCACAGCAGAAAAAAAGCCAATGATCCAGGGCTTGCTCAGATTGAGGAGAGGTGGCAGTGCCCAGGATTTGTTCTCTGTTCTGTGTAAATGAGGCAATGGAGACTCAGCATCTAAATCCCATCCCAGCACTTCCAGAACTCGAACAGTGTTTAATTTGGGGGTGATGGATTAGGATGTCCACAGAGTAGAGACAGCCGGTCATTCCAGGGCCTGAGGGCAGAAAGTGCTAGCTGGGGTGCCCACACCAGGCCCACAGGACAGGCCACCTCCCACCACCCCTCAACCCTGCAGTGTTTACTAGCAGCTCTATGTTCCCCGTTTATCTCCCTGCTCCCCAGCCCAGCCAGCCTAATTGAAATACAATCGTTATAAATGGGCCTCATCGCCACCAAGGCCCTGCAGGCAGCCCCATCCATTTCCCTGGCTTTGTTAACAAGCTTAATTAAAAGATTTCACCACGCTCAGGAAGCACCCGGCACTGGGCTTGGCCCCCTGGTCTCTCCAAGCAGCCTCAGGGCTGGCCTGAGCCTGCTGGCAGATGAGGGCATAGAATGGTTCTTGGGGAGAAACCAACCCCCCCCCAGTCAGAGCCCCACCCATGGCCTAGGGACTACAGGAGTGAACAGACTGGGTGGGGGTTCAAGTTCACAGCCATGGCTGGGTTGGCACCCACAAGGGCAGACCATAGGGCAAGAATCCACACTGCAATGAATTAGAGCCTGGTATCTACACTAGTACAGATCACAGGTCCAAGGGTCTACACTCACTGTGAGTCTAGTTCCTAAGTTCTACACTGATCTTAAATCCAGGCTTGTGTGCCTACACATGCAGTAAGCCCAGGCCCAATGGTCTACACTGGCATTGAACCCAGAGCCTGAGAATCTACAATGACGGTGAGTCAGCCCGTGTCTCTACTCACAGTGAGTCTAGGCCTCCAGTGTCTATACTGACAAGGCTAGATTTACTCCTGGCTCTGCACTCAGAGATCACTCCTGAATGTCTGGGAACCATCAGAGGTGCCAGCGTAGTGCCTACCCACTGTACTATCACTCTGGCTCCCAAAATATATTTTACCTTCTATACTATTCCTCTGCCCCAAAATATATTTTAATACTAAAAACACATGGGGGGTTATAGTAGCAATTTTTTTTAAGTCAGAGTAAGTAGCATTTAAAAGAAATCTGAAAGGGCCAGAGAGATAGCACAGTAAGTGGCAGGGCATCTGCCTTGCATACTGCCGACCCCGGACAGATGGTGGTTCAGTTTCCAGCATCCCACATGGTCTCCCGAGCCTGCCAGGAGCTATTTCTGGGTGCAGAGCCAAGAGTAACACCTGAGTGCTAATGGGTGTGACCCAAAAACCAAAAAAAAAAAAAAAAAAAAGAAAAGAAAAGAAAAGGAAAAAGCGAAAGAAAGAAAAAAGGAATATGGAGAGGCAATAATAGTATTCAGCAAACTGGATCCAGATCTAGGACTCTGACCAAGGACAAACAGAACCTGCTCATGGTGGTCAAAGATGAAGCCCTAAGGATTCTTTTTTTTTTCTTTCCTGTTTTGTGGGTCATACCCAGGAGTGCTCAGGGGTTACTCCTAGCTCTGCACTCTGAAATTGCTCCTGGCATGTTTGGGGAACCACAGGGGATGCTGGAAATCAAACCATGGTTCATCTGGGGTTGGCCGCATATAAGACAAATGCCCTAGTGCTATGCTATTTCTCTCCCTCCCCCAAGAATTCTAAATCATCAAGCTTATAGGACAAGAAATAGAAGCCATTGACCATTCTCCCAAAAGTCTGTGCTGGTTTCTGGAATGTGGACAAAACCCAGGTCAGGTGCAGTGTAAAGTAATAGATCCAGCAAGTGCTATCTTTGGTGCATGGATTCAGTCCCCTCAGCAGCAGGGCACAAAGTCTTCGTGGTCATATGAACCAGAACCACAGTAAACAACAGCCTGAACCATGACACACATTTTACAAAGTAAAAATAATCATATAAAGTAAAATAAGTTATGTATGCACAGTACATCTCATGCCATAAAGTAACTACATTTGAAATAAATAACAAAGTCATTATGAATAAAGATGTTCTAAATATTTGGCTAATAAAAACAACTTAATACATCATGAGATGAAGAAAATCACAAGAGATTTCACAAAACACATTGAAATAATTTGTCAGATATATCTGCCTACATAAATGGTATTGGAGCTGGAGCAAAAGCACAGTGGGAGGGCATCTGCCTCAAATGCAGTCAACTTGGACTCTTTACCCAGCACTCCACATGGTCCCCTCAGGTCACCATGAGTGACCCCTGAGTGCTGAGACAGGAGTAAGTCCTGAGAACCTCCAGGTATAGCCCCGGAACAACCGGAAGTGGAGCATCAGACACTCAAGGGATGCCTGTCAGACAAAAATGGTCCACTGTGGGACCAGTGTGATAGCATAGTGATAGGGCATTTGCCTTGTACACAGCCAACCTGGGTTCTATTCCCAGCATCCCATATGGTTTCCCAAGCCTGCCAGAGACAATTTCTGAGCACAGAGCCAGGAGTAACCCCTGAGTACCGCTGGGTGCGGCAAAAAAAAAATAAATAAAAAGACCAAAATAAATGGTTCACAGGACCAGGGGAAGATCTCCAAGCAGCGTTCTGAGTAACTGCTTAGAGAGAAGGAACAGAAGAAGGAATGCGGGCTTTGGGAGAAAATGACACAAAGCTACAAACTGGGGGTGGAGATGGGGGGAAAGCATACATGAAGAATGAAATAGTCCTGTTTAAAAATCTCACTAAGGGACAGGAGAAGTAGCATAGTGGGGAGGGTGTTTGCCTTATACATGACCAACCTGGGTTAGATCTTTTTTTTTTCCTTAAGACTCAACTTTTTTATTCTGGCAACACTGAGGACCCAGCCCAGGAACTTCCAGTGAGCCCCAAAGGCACCTCTACCTGATGGTCTGGCCCTCTCACTGTGCCATGTGACACAAGTCAGCACAGTCTATAGTCAATCAGTCACACTGGGTTTGGGAATGAGCAGCATCTGACCGTGTGCATCACCCTTACTAACCTAACACAGCAAAAGCATTTCCTAGTCAACAAGTTTAATTTCAGAATGAAACAAGAACTCCTAAAGGAGGTGAAGCAAGGAAAAAACTAAACCAAATTCAAAGCATGATGAAGTCATGACGGAAACTAGGTGGAGGCCGAGCAATGGGATCTATGGCCTTTTAGGTGATTTCGTCCCAGGAGCCGTCACTGCTTTTTTAGTAAGATGGAATTTTTCTAACATCAAATTTTAGCAGAATAAACAATGGACTCTCATGATTCTGCAGAACCAGCCGCCAAAAGCTACCAGGTGAGTCCCATGCAGAGCCATGACTGTGGTGTCAGTAGTAGCCATAGGGAGGGTTGCCAGTAGCCACAATGTCCGAACTGTGGGAGGTAGGAAGGGGCTTGTCTCTGCTGCTGGTAATTGTTACCCCAGGACCGGCCATGCCATTGTCTGTCGTTGGACCATCCCCGCCGGTCATCCCCTCGGAAATGCCTATTATCTTGTGACCAGTTCCCCCTGTTTCTCTGGTTCCCACCAGCTCTGCTATTCCACTCCTCAACAATTGGCGGGGTCTCAGGAGGGAATTCTTGGTCCTCTTCTGTGAACCTCTTGGAAAACATTTCTTCCAAATTGCGCAAAGTTTCTGAAGTGTCCATCATGTTGATATCCGAGACAGCCGCCACCCACACCGCAGACCCGCAACAAGCACCTGGGTTAGATCTTTGCCGTCCCGTATGGTCGACCAAATGCCACCAGGAGTAATTTCTGAGTTCAGAGCCAGGAGTTACCATTGAGCTTGACCAGGCATTGCCCAAAAAGTAAAAACAAACAAACAAACAAAAAGTTATTGATAAAATTGATGAATCCTGACCAAGCTGAACAATAGAAAATAAGAGAAACATAAATTTCCAAGACCAAGGAGAGGAAGGTGACTGTTGTTGGGCTACTGATCCTAATCGATAATTGTACTCCACCCTAGGATGTGATCTGGTGATAGTATATTGGATTATTCCTTACTTGGTATTCTTCTCCACCCTAGGGTGGGACCTGATTCTTGTCAATAAAAGCAAGGGTCTGAGGAAGGCTCATTCTTTGGTCTTCTTCCACTGAGCTGTGCTCCTTCTTTGGAGCAGAAAGCCTGGATTGTTTGAATTCCTTCCTTGAGCACTGGGGTGGATACTGCCCTAGCTCCAGCACCCCCAGAATAACACTTGGGACACTAAAGTCTCTGAACATGGGAACCAAGTGTGCAGCATTGAGGACATAACTCAGCCCAGCACTCAGGTACTTGTGGAGGCTCTGTACCAAGCACTCAATTTCCAACCCTGTATCAATAGTCTGTTCTGTTAACTCCAGGCCCTGGGGATGCTGAGAAGCCCTCAGCTATCTCCAGTGTCTATCTCTTTGTCTCAGCTCTGGCACATCCTTCTCTGGGTTCAGGATCTTCCAGAGAAACCCCAGCAGCAGCAGCAGCAGCAGCAGCAGCAGGAACCTGAGTCCAGCACCAGCCACCCCACACCTGAGTTGGACCCACAGAGTCCCAAACTTAGAGGGCACAGAGCTCTTCCCCTGCTACCCAATAGGTTGTGCCTTATGCAAATGAAGGTTTGGGGACCAGAATAATCAGTCACGTAACGCTCTATGAAAATAAGGTCCCAGGACAATAAATCCAAGAACCTGTTTAAAACAAAGGTCCAACTGGAGACCCAGATGTCCTCTCTTTTCCATTCTCCCTCTTCTTCATCCATTCTCCCTCTTCTTCATCCTCCCTCCTCTCCATCCTTCCTCACCCCCCATCATTACCAGTAGGTGTTTGGAACCTTCTGAGTTAACACTCCCCCCAGCTTTGCAGAGCACATGGCCCACCCCAAGAAGCAATGCTTTATTAGGCTTGTCCCTTGCACTCACTGGAAAGGAGGAACAGAGGGAATAAAAGGGAAGAAGGACAGATAGACTGAAGGGCTTGTGAAGAAGGAAGGGCAGATGGACAGAAGATTCTGGGAGGCCAGACAGAGAGAGAATCTGGGAGGGAGGTAGGACAGATTGCTGGTCTGGTGGCCATGGGCCAAGACACTGTGAGCTGGGCCAGCCCATCCCTCATGCTTTGCTGTGATTGTCCTGATCATCGTGGCTCTGATCTCCCTGCCCCATCCCAACTCCTGAGACAAGGGGGGGTGACACTGGGACCTGCTCTCCAGAGGTGCCGATGCCTGGAAGAGAGAAGCACAATCACGTTCAATTGCCTCAAGTTCCGCTTTCCAGGCTGATTCAGGGCACCCTGGGGAAAAAACAGCAGGAGGCTTGGCCAAGAGGGTGTGTGGATTCCAGAGCAGGGCTGGGCCCAAGTCCTGCATCCCTGAAGCCCTCCAGACACCCCCACCCCACCCCCCACCACCCCACCCCACCCCCCACCCACCCACCCCCCACCACCCCACCCCACCCCCCCACCCCGCCCCAGCACCAGGTGTGGAGATAGAAGGCGGTGCTTGCTGCCGGGACTGGCACTGCCGGGAGGGGAGGGGGCCACCAGGGGAAAGGAAGATTAGGAACAGTGTATGTGTGTGTGTGTGTATTCTGAGTTTGCTACATGTGATGAGTTCACTGTGTGTGTGCTGAGTGCATTGTGCATGTGCTCAGTGGACATTGCGTGCTGAATGTACTGTGTGTGTGCTCAGTGTATTTTGTGTGCTGTGTTGAGTATACTATGTGTGTGCTGAGTATACTGTGTGTACTGAGTGTGTGTGCTGAATGTACTTTGTGTGCTGAGTTTACTGTGTGTACTGAGTGCACAGTGTGTGCTCAGTGTATTTTGTGTGCTGATTGTGTGTGTTCTGAGTGCACTGTGTTGAGTGTGCTATGTGTGTGTTGAGTATTCTTGTTATGCTGAATGTGTGTGTGTGCTGAGTTTACTGTGTACTTGTCTGTGCTGAGTATACTGTGTGTGCTGAGTGCACTATGTGCATGATCAATGTACTTTGTGTGCTGATTGTGCACTGAATGCACTGTGTGCTAAGGGCAGTGTGTGTGTGTGTGTGTGAGTGTGTGTGTGTGTGTGTGTGTGTGTGTGTGTGTGTGTGTGTGTTGCTGACTGTGCTGCCCCCAGTCCCCACACAGGAAGGCACTTCCTTCCCCATCTCCTGGCTGAGTGCTCAGGATCCCATGTGCTGGCTGTCCCAGACACGCTGAGTTGAGGGGCTCAGGGTTTCTGGTTTATGGACTCCCCCAACCCCATGCCACCTCAGCCAGAAGGACTCTTCCTTCTCAAGCTCCTGCAGCTAACCAGAGGCCTCCTGCTGACAGTGCAACCCACACACACACACCCAGGTTGCTTTGTTTCAAGAATCTGTCCACTGAAGAGTCATCCCTGTGACCTGCAGCGTCTTGACAGGAAAGTCCAAGTTCGTGTGTCAGATGCTTCCATTTCTGAAGCTTCCTCAGTGCTGTCTCAAAGAATTTTCCCCAAAGCACTTCACACATTTTCACATGCACAAGAAAATGAAACATGGCAGCAGGGGGGTCCCAGGCCATGAGCAACACCCATTCCCCTCCCATCTCTACCAAGTTCACACCCAGTTCCCGAAACCTAGTTCCCTGCCCAGTTGTCCCTACGAGGCCCAGGTAGAATCTGGAGGGCAGAGCTGCACCCTGGAGCCATCCGGATTAGACCACAGCTCTTCCACATGAGCATTAAACCTAGTTTCTCACCCTAGACAACAAGTGTGGGAAGGTTCTAGAAGCCAAGCCTGGCAGGGCCACCACACTCCTAGGGCACAGCAGGGACCCATTCCTTTGGTGTGGTTCCCAGAGGCACCAAGGAAAGCCCAGTTCCCTTAGTTCCTGGGAAAGGGGGTCTCCAGGAGTCTCATGGTCATGGCTGGGCAGGGATAGAGCTGGGGTTAAAGGAATCGCGTGGAGGGGGGGTTGCAAAATGTCTCTACCACAGGGGTAACAACTGCTTGCTTAGGGCTTGATGGGACAGACCACTTTCCCCTCATACAGAGATGTCTGTACCCCTGATCCTCCTGGTCTTCACTGCATCCCCTGCCCCTCAATATTAATGTCTGAACCTCCTGCTTCCCCTCCTGTTTTTTCTCCTCCCATTCCTGCCCCTCACCCTTCTTCCCTTTGACATCCTTATTGGTCAGCTGCTGCTTCAGCTCAGGGCTTCTGTGACCCAGGCCCCTTCCCTGCCAGGAGATCCCATTTGTGTCTGCATCTGCCCAGAGTTCCATCATCTCAGACTTTCTCAGCACCACACTGGGTCTCTCCCACTGCACCCCTCGTCAGTACTAAGCAAACCTAGGGCAGTGGAGCTAGCTGCCCATCTACCATGTGAGGGACAGAACCCATTTCGCCCTTATTGGTGCCCTATGCATGCAGTTTCCCTGCACTTCCTGTGGTCTGCCTCAATCTCTCCTTTACCCTGAGCAGAAGAACCTCAGTTTCTAATGACATTTGCACAGCACTCAGCCAACCTCTGGCAAGCTCCTCCCATCATGGCCCCTGATCCCTGCTGCCTCTGGCCCTGTGGAGGCAGGTCCTCACCCACCTGTGTCCCCTCATTGATCAGAGGAGCAGATGCCTAGTACCCTTTGGACCCCAAGATTCTTGCTTTTCTGCTAAGAGGCTGAGCCAAAAGAGCCCTAAGAAGCTCACTTGACACTGTCAGGTCTGAGGGGCCAACACTGTCCCCATGAGAGTGTTGTTATTGATGGTGCTGGTGCTGATGGTTCTGATGGTATTGATGGTACCATTGGCACTGATGGTGCTGACAACATGCCTGCTGTTGTTGCTGTTGTTGATGAGTTTGCTGGTATTGATTTTGTTGGGTTGTTACTGATGTTGTGTTGATAATGCTCATGATGCTGCCATTATTGTTGCTGATATTGATTGTACTGATGGAGACATTGCAACCATTGAAATTGTTGGTGTTAATGGTATTTAATGTTGTTGATCTGGTCAACGGTGTTGGTGTTACCCAATGGTGTTACTCAAAGGTGTTGATGGTGGTACTGTTGCCCTGATGTTATTGCTGGGCAGTGTTTTTGATGTCACCTGTGCTGCTGATACTGATAATACTTAGGAGGTATTAACAATTGTAATCCTGTGGATTGTGGGGTTGGTAACTGCATTGATGTTGATAGAGTTTCAGTGTAGTGTATTGAATCTGTTTCAGTTGAGTTGATGTGAAACTGTTCTAATCAAGGTTCCCTGGGTTCATGATAAAGGCCCTGGACAAAATGAGCACCAACCTTAGTAAAGTAGTTTTTCCTGAGATATGTTAAAAGCAGTTCTTCAGGCAAGGTAAAAAGTGAGGTACTTTTCCACTCTTATCTAAGTTAACTTAGAAAGGGTTATCTCATTTCCACTCTGAGCCAAGGCGAACGGAGTTAACTCAGAAATAAATCCACAGAAAGAATTCAGGGGTGTCAAGACGCTCCCTATTCTATTAGGATAGAGAAACTAGGTGGGTCTGGAATATTCCACCTGATAAGGCCCCCTTGACAACCAATATTGAGTCATATGAGTCAGAGATAAGTTGAAACATCAATGCTAAGAAATAATGTTCTTTGTGTGCAAAATGATATAAGTCAATCATGTATGGGATGAAAGTTATTGGCCGATCATGTATGCTGTAAAGGTGAACTTTTTGTATTAACCAATGAAATTCTTATGCTGTTAATGCTTGTGATGTCTATATTAACTGGCTCAGATTTTGCTTTCGAGTTCTTGTCAAGACTCCCTTGGTTGTATGAGACTGGACCTCAGCTAGCAGAATAAACTCCCTTTTGCATCTTGCATTATCAGAGGTGGTCTTTGACTCTTGGCAACAACATGGGTGTCAACTGGGATCCTAACAACTGTTTCAGGTGTTGCAGTTGATGTGTTTTAGTGATGTTCATGTTCATGTCTTGTTAATACTGATGGTGATGATGCTTACAATGTTAGTGTTGTTGATGATTCTAGAGTTGATGATACTGTTGATTTTGCTGTTTTCCTAATGCTGTTAATGTTCTTAATGCTGCTCCTTGAGAAGGAGGTGTGGGAGCACCAGGGGAGCTGCTATCTGGGGTCATGAAGAGCTTGCATCTCACCGAGAAAATGAGACCTTGATCCTCCCTTTCCTCTTTGCCCAAGGCGTCCATGCTAACTTGAGTCCCCACCTGCCCAGCGGGCCCCTTAAATCATGGAAAGGAAAGCAATGAGCAGCTACAATAGCAGTGGGGAGGGGCAAGTTCTCAGCACTGTGCTTCTAGAGCATGAGTGGACTTCTGGCTGGTGGTTGTGAAAGCAAACCAACAGCAAAGTAGACATAGCATTGACATTTTCACCTCTTCAACCATCTACCAGAGCTCCTACCACAGGCAGCCCTTCCACCCTGCCAGTATCTGGCCTGTTCACAAAGGCATCTATGATGGGTAGGATCCCACTCATGAGTGGGCTCTGTGTGGGCAGGTTTCCCAAGGGATGGGCCTCTTGGGGTGGGGGACAGAAAGTCCCTCTTGGGGTGGTGGAGCCAAAGTCAGACTTTTTTCACATCTGTTTCTCTCATCGTTCACCACTAGAGAGTTGGTGCAGAGCCACACATACACAATAGCTCATAGAAATAACCCTGACTGGAGGTGGGAGCATTATGTGACCTTTGTGCGCATGAGTGAACAGGTGTGTGTGTTTCTGCATGTGTGTTTTCATGAGCTGAATGTCAGAGAGGTGAATCTTTTGACCAGCTTGCAGTACAGTAATGGTAGCAAAATATCTACTCAGGGTCCATGTTCCCATTATTTTTTAAATGTCCACACAAGTTTGTTTTTGTTTTTGTTTTTGTTTTTTGTTTTGGGCCACACCCAGCGGTGCTCAGGGGTTACTCCTGGCTGTCTGCTCAGAAATAGCTCCTGGCAGGCACGGGGGACCATATGGGACACCGGGATTCGAACCAACCACCTTTGGTCCTGGATCGGCTGCTTGCAAGGCAAACGCCGCTATGCTATCTCTCCAGGCCCCACACAAGTTTTTAATAGTGTATCAGAATGTAGTAGAAATTTGTCCTCAGAATCAGAATCAACAGGACATACAGATGAATTGATGAATAGATAGATGGAGATGGATGTGTGATGGGTAGATGGTGGGAAGATGGATGAATGGAAGATGGTTGGGTGGACGGTGAGTGGATGGATGGGTGGTTGGATGAGTGAAGGATAGATGGATAGAGGATGGATGGGTGCTGACAGTTGGATCTATCCTCCCAAGTGTGAGGATATATGAATGGATTGATTCAAATATAAGAATGAATTGATGAATGCATGGATAGTTGCATAGATAAATGGGCAGATAGCAGATAGATAGAGAGGCAGATCAATGGACAGGTTGGTGGCAGATAATGGGTAGATGGATGGATGATGGGTAGATAGACGTATTGGTGGCTGTATAAATAAAAGAACCAATAATTGAATAGATGGAGGTGCAGGTAGGTGCACAGATGGCAGAAGAGATAAATGATAAGGAACTGACTATTTGAGACAGAGACACTCCCCATACTTTTCTTGACTTTGTCCTTCGTCAAAGTCATGCTTCTTCAGCTTTCTGCACTTGGTTAGCCAAGTACTAGCTTCTTTCTGGCTGCTCACTCAGGTCTCCCATTGGTCTTCCTAAACTCCTGATTTTATCACTGGCCTCCACTCCCTGAGGAGTGTTCATGAATGCTCCTGTGTGTGTGAACCCTCCTGTGGGTGAATGAGTGCTCCTGGGTGCATGAGTGTTCCTGTGTCTGCCATGACTGTTCTACTCACAACATTCAGTGCTGACTCTTCCTCTTCCCTCACTTGCTTCACCCCTCATTTGGGAGCAACCATAGACCCTGGCAAAGGGGACTGAGAATTAATGGAA
Source organism: Suncus etruscus (assembly GCF_024139225.1). NCBI lineage: Eukaryota > Metazoa > Chordata > Mammalia > Eulipotyphla > Soricidae > Suncus > Suncus etruscus. The sequence goes on from NC_064849.1 coordinate 94,536,748, forward strand.
ATGACAACTCCTATCATAGTGGCATAGGCCCTGGTCTAGCCTTGGCAGTGCGTGGGGCCCAGGCTTTTACACCCCAAGTACAGGATTGGGGTGATCAAACCAAACCCAGAACAGAAGTGACCGGAGGCCCCAGATTCCACAACCCTGAACCCCTGACACTGTTTTGGGACATGGGTAAGAGAAGCAGCATCTGTGGTCTCCTTCCTGTCTGGGTAATTGTGCTCAGGCTGCTCTGGGGTGTCCAGGCAGAGTCTTCTCAGGACCCCACTTCTAAGGGCGTGCCCTGAGGCTGAGGCTGCTCCAGGCTGTACCCCAAGGTACGTGGGGGACATCACTTTAACCTGAAATGCTGCCAGCACCCTGCCCCTAAAAGGGCAAGGGACCCCCAGCCTGTGCTCCTACTGGGCAGGTCAGCTCTCCTCCAGGAATCTGGGAGGTCTCCCCTTTTGCCCTGAGCCTCCCCCAGTTCCCACCTCACTATGCTCCCCTACCTTGGCCTGCTCAGCCCCAAATCCCTAGCTCCAAGGCTGCTCAATTTCTAGCATCTGGGCCAAGGCTCATTTCAGCAAGGCGTCTGTGTCCCACAGATGAGGCCAGAAGAGAAGACATCAACAGAGGAGAAGGTGCTGCAGTTCCAAGCAGGGATTGGGGACAACACTTGTTCCCAAAGCCCAGGGCAGCCAGGCCAGAGGATCTGGCATTGAAAGTGAGGACTGAGGACCCTGGCATGAACCAACCAGGTCACAAAGGCACAGAGAATTCAGAGTTAGGGCACGAGATCCCTCCTCCCCCTTTCCCTGGGTTATTCGCACACCAGGGACCAGTGACATGGCCCAGCCAGGAAGAAGTGCCAACTGCAAGCCTGGCTGTCATGCACTCACTGGACACCCCTGGCAAGGAGTATGAGTCCCGAGGCAGCAGCAGGCTGGGATGACCTTTCAGTGATTATGTGCAGAGACCACCAGACGTGGGTGCAGGGCTCTCGTATGTCTCCAAACTGAGCCCCTCGAAGACATGGAGCAGTTACAGATAAAAGCAAAGGGGTTCCACAGGCAGAGAAGGAATAGCTGGGCCCTTCCTGCTGTGCTCAAGCTGCCTCCAGCTCCCTCACCCCAACCCAGCCTGCCCAGATTCAAACTAGTGGCATTACCTTCCCAGGCCCAGCTGCAGGATTAATGACAGGTTCTTGTCAGACAGCATCTGGGCTTCTGGCCTATCATGGTCACAGGCACCTTTTGTGAGCGGCTGCTGGCATTTGATAGGACATGAACTGCAATGTCCAGCCTGCTGGCAGCCACACCTGAGCCCAGTAGAACAGATCAGAGAAGAAACAGAGTCCAGCACTTGCCCATGCCTCACTGACCACAGATGAGAAAGCATGGCTGCCCCATGGCACAGGGGTGCTGCCCCAGAAAGGGGAATCCTTGCCCTCTTGACATGGCAGGCTCAGGTTGCAGCAAAGAAGCTAATAGAAATGACTGAATATGAGCTACACTTTAGCTGTACACAGTGCCAATCCCCACTGCCATGATCCCACCTTCCACGAGGAGGCAGGCCCAGGGTGAGCACTAGGAGATGAGCCACAGGTACCTCATTCTGCCTTTCTCTGCACACATGCAGGATGGGCTGGAGGGGGAAAATGGACACAGACAGGAAGAGTGTGGAAGCTTCTGCACAACTGAAGTGCTCAGGGTCCAGTATCACAGCTGTGTGCACAGGCATGTGTGTCCATGTGTGTCTACCTGTGTCCACATGCATGAGGGTATACTCTACACCTGTGCATATGTATTTGTTGAAGCTCACACATGGTCTATGTATGTGCTGTGGTTGGAGATGTGAGTTTATTGAGAGGTACAAATGTGATGAGTAGGTGATGAGTAGAAGGTAAAAAGGGTTGAGTAGAGCATAATTAGGTGGTGAATAGGTGTAAAAGGAGTGAGAAGGGGTGAGTAGGAGCATTGAATTAGTAGGATCTGAATAGTGGTCACTAAGAGTGAGTAGGGATGTGTAGGGGCAAATAGGGGTGAGTAGGGGGTGAGTAGAGGATGAATAGGCATAACTAGGGGTAAATTAGAGATGAGTAGAAGTGAGTAGAAAGTTAGTAGATGGTGAGTCGGTTGTAAGTAGGGGTGAGTAGGAGTCAGGATGTGGTGAGTAGTGGTTAGTAGAGGTGAGGAGGTGGTGAGTATGGCTGTATAGGTGGTGAATTAGAGTGAGTAGAAAGTGGGTGAGTAGGAAGGGTGTAGGAAGTGAGTAGGGATGAGCAGCAGATGAGTAGGCATGAGTAGGGGTGAATAGGGGATGAATAGGAGATGAGTATGAATAAGGAGGTGGTAAGTAGGGAGTAGAGGTGTGTAGGGGATGAGTAGGAGCTGAATAGGGCATGATTGCAGGATGAGTAGAACATGAGGAACCTGAATGTAAATACAAGATGATTCTTTTACTCCAAACATAAGTTGCCATTACCCTCGGCAGCTGTAACCAAGCTCTGGTCTGCCAGAAGTCAGCCCTTTCTGAGTCTGCAGCCAGCCAGAATCCAGGCATGTCAAGTGATATTCATCTGGGGCCAGGATGCCATGGAGTCTGACTGAAATCGGGCTCTAATTAGGATCTCTAGACGGCCATGTGGATGAACTCAGGACACCTAATTATGTGTCTAATAAAGGAGCTGGTGGCCCTGGCTAAGAACGAAGGTGGGAAGGCGGCTGACAAGGACAGGTTGGGCTGTGCTGAGGAAGCCCCTGCCCCCCAACGTGCATGGAAGGCAACCCAGGCCCAATTACGTTGGTGTGTGAGCTGCCGTGAGGTATCCCTTCCTTCAGGTCCAGTTGCCAAGTCCCCTTTGCCATGGTGGGGCTGTTCCCAAGAGGAGGCAACGATGAGAGACCCAGCTAATCTCTACAGCTGGGAAGGCTCCACAGCAATGGATCTGGGCTGGCTGATGAACAATCAGACAGACAGACAGAGCTCCACTGCATTAATGTAGAGATGGATGGACAGTATGCCAGGACAGAGATCCTAAAGGCCCTGGGCCTGTGAATGACAGAGGAGTAGATGGACAGATAGAACTCCCAGGGAAGTACACCTAAAGGCAGATGGATGGGCTGATGGACAGATGGAGAGAATTCCCACTAGAGCAAGCCTTTGGACAGATGACTGGATGGATGGATGGATGGATGGATGGATGGATGGATGGATGGATGGATGGATGGATGGATGGGTGGGTGGGAGGGTGGATGGGTGGGTGGGTGGGTGGGTGGATGGATGGACGAACACATGGACAAATAGACTGATCTCTGAGTGCCTTGTATCCTAGATCAGGAGAGGAGGAGCCCATGTTTACTAATTGGCCCTATGGTCTCCCACTAAGGTCTGCTCCTCCTCATAACACATGTGTGTAGCACACTCATGTATAACACCTGTACACAGCAGATATTACACACGTATAATATAATGGCATATGTTAATGCAGCAATAGTCCACATGTAAGCACTATACACAAAGATACAAAAATGTACTTGGCACACACTCATAATGCACAGATATACAGTTACATATACTGTAACTCCACCCTGGATTTAGGTGTACCTACTTGAGACCCGCCCATTTCTGGGAGGGGTCTTGGGAACCGGATATTACATGTAACCTTACCTGCAAGACCCCTCCCATTCCGGGGAGTGGTCTTGGAAGGTTATATAAGGCCTTTGACCCAGGGGATTAGGCCTTTTTGGGCTTTTGCCAGCATGGAGGTCAAAGGGAAGATGGCTGAAAGGAGTTAAGATGCAGGGCTAGCTAAGAATGGCTGAATGCTTAAAAGGTTATGATATAGGCCACACATGTGGTGGATAGGGCATGAATAAAGTTGATGCTTCCTGATGCCTATCTCTGGATAAGTCTAATTCCAACGTTCACCTAAACCTGGGACCCGCCAACTGTATGGGGATTGCAGAGCCACGTGGCCTGGGATGGCAGAGAAAAATCCCTCCATCCATCCACCTCCATCCAGATCCATCGCTAATTATTTAATGCAACAATATACCACATATTTTATCACACATACATATATACACAACACAATGTAATGAATATTCATGCACAAGTATGCTACACATCATACACTACACAGTTTACATATGCTCAACACATGTGTGCAACACATGCTAGACACACACAGACTACAAGAATATGTGGGGCACATATTAACATGACATACATGTACAAGCACACACATGCAATCTATCTCTATATACAATCTATATATTGCACATATATACACTACATGCATGTGCATAGCACACGTGTATCCACACATTACAGGCACATGTGCATATACACCACACATGTATACCACACCTGTATATGCAGAACACATCTTGATACCACACGGTGCACAGCAAGCAGCATACACATATGTGTTCCACACCCTCCGAGACCTGGCTCTGCTCTCCTAGGTCCAGATGAGGTGGCCACTTGCCCCAAGACAGGGCACTGCCTCTCCCACCATGTGCCACCTGCCCACCTGCCTTGGCCCATGGCCCCTGTCCATGCCACACATCCATGAACAGTGCCGACACAAGTTCAGGCAAGGGCACCATGTCTCTCCAGGCCTGGGCCCTGCCCCCAGGAGCCACCATCAGCAGGCACAGCCAGAGGCAACTGTGCCCCCAGAAAGTCCTCACAGCACAGGGAGGAACAGGATTGGAGTCACCGAAACCCCTGAATTCATGGAGCATCTGCATTTCCAACATTTTCCAAGACTCCAGTGTCTGAAACGGTGGCTGCTGAGAATCGGGGTGTTGCTCTAATGCCCCACATTGTGCCGTGGCTGCTCATAGGAACCTGCCATTTTCCAAGGGACATTCCAGCCCACATCCCTGCTGTCTGCAGCCCAGAACAGGGATCTTGAGTGTCCAGGAATTGGACAAGGAGCCTTTTCAATGCCCAATCCAAGCCCTTGGTTGCAGCTTTCAGGGATCATGGGCAAGTTGGCATCTGTCTCATCAATGGTATTGACTACTGCACCCCAAGGCCCTTACGGGGGTCTCTGCAGCCCCTGCCCCTATAGCCAGACCTGTGGTCTCTGGAGCCATGTTTGCCCCAGGTTTTCTGAATGACAAAGCTTGTGACTCAGGCTCTCCATGATCAGGGCATAGCCCCACCACCAATCAGCCCCCCTGCAAGCACCTGTCACTGGGGTTCTTTCCCAGGAACTCAGGTGGCCTCATTGTGATGTGTCTGCCGAGGCTGAGAACCTTGCCCACCAGGGCTCTTGCCAGCAGGACGTCCTCCTCCTCCCCCCAGGCTGAGCACCCACATGCCTGTCTGCTCCCTACATGCCCCATAGATGCCTCTGAAACTCCACGACTAAATTAATTACAGTTCTGCGGGGGGGGAGCATATTAGCTTCCCTGGCTGAAATAAAATGGAATCTCCTCTTCCCTCCTATTATGAGATTGTCATGGCCCGATGATCATAATTTCGCTTTTTGTCATTCTCTCCTGCCTCCTAAGTCAGGCCTCTCTATAGAGCTGGGTCTGAATCACCACTGCCCAATTCTAGAAGGTGGAGGGGTAGGGGTCAGCCCCAACTTGACATCGACCACAAGTGCTCACATCCCCTGGTCTCTTCACAAGACCTCTGCTTCCAGGGCAGAGGTCAGGTGGGGCATGCACAGCGGGTAAGTGAGAGTGTCTGTGCTAAGTCCTGACTGCAATCACTAAGGTCCATTCTGTACCTCAGTAGTCCTGTCACCTATGGCCTGAAGCCCTCCTAAGGAGGAGCAGGGGTGAGCTGCTGTGAGTATGTGCACATATTCCAGGAGGTCGCAGTGCCTGGGGGATGTTGCACCTTTCACACAATGTCTCAGGGCCTCCTCAGCCAACATCAGCAACACCAGCACATCTCAGCCATCCCAACACTCACCAGCAGCCAACCAAACCATCAGTAACTCCCAATCACCAACTACTCATCACCCATCTCACTGTTTATCTCTGGTCCACCCCCACCTCTTATTTCCACCTCTCACCAACTCATTCCTCTACCCTTACATTATCTCTTCCATCCATTAACCTACTAACCTATCCATCCCACCATACCTCTCTCATCTAACCACTTATCCAACCATAGCTCTCTCATCCATCCACACTCTCAACCATGTATTCATCAGTCCACACTCTGATCCATTCATCCACACTTTTATCCATCCATCCACACTCATCCATCCATCCACCAAAACTCATCCATCAATCCACACTCTCACCCATCCATCTACCAGTCCACACTCTCATCCATCCATCTACTCATACTCATCCATCCATCTAACCACACCTCTCATCCATCCATCTAACCACATCTCTCATCCATCCATCCACAGCTCTCTGATCCATCCATCCATATCTCTTTCATCCACATGTCCATCCAACCAACCACTATCCACTATCCCCATCACGTCTCCACCCACTTGCCCATCTCCCACCTCATTCATCATGCATCTTACCTGTCTGTCAACACAGTGTCTGCCCTTCCCCACATGTCTGTCTACCCTCCCTCCCTCACTCCCATCTTCCATTCACTCATCCTCTTCAGAATTTCCCCGAAATCCTTCAACAATGGGTCTCCCTGTGATGGGCACACCTGTTCTCTCAGGTGACCATCAGCATTCACAGTAACCAGAGAATCCTACATGCCCTGAGCCTCTCCCCATCACCCTTGCATGTCTGTGCTTCCTGGGGCTGGAGTCTGCCTGGTGAGGGGCAGGGTTCAGCCATGCTCACAACAGACATTCCCATGTTTTAAGACAAAAATGTTGCTTGCGTTGAGGTGGCTCTAGCTCTGTGCCCAGGCAGGACCCTGAGAAACCATCAGAGCTCCACATGTCTGGTCACACATACACACACCCCTTGCCTGCATGTGTGTCATTAGCTCCTGAGGAGAGTTGACAGAACCTCTGCTGCCTCGTGATGGCGCCATGATGAGCCTCGTTCCTCCTCCTGAGGCCCCAGATACTTCAGTCATGGGGCCCCCTGAGCTGTGGATAGCACCCATCCTGTTGACCTTTGAGCATGTGGCTTTAGAGTCAACGACAGGTGCCACGTCACCTCTGTCAAGACCAGCTGAGCGTGAGGCCCTCAAACTCGGCCCAGCCCACCTGAGTGTCCCCTCCCTGAACTCCTGGTGGCTGCACGTGAGGCTGCGGCGAGGGAGGGAGGTTAGGAGGGAGGGACGTGCATTACGAGAGTAATTGCTTTTCCTCCCCCCAGGTCTGCATATGATCTTCTATTGCCAAGTAATTATGCAGAGCCAGTAAAATGTCACGGCTCTGTGTGGGAGCCAACCCAGATGTGCGCCGCAGCCCGCACCCTCAGACGGCTCAATTCTCCGCCGGTCACACCCCACAGCGCGGCAGCACCCAGCTCCCCGCGTGCGGAGCCCGGGCTGGGCTGCCTTGTTGGCAATGATTGATTACCCAATATCTAATTAAACCTGATCCAATCACTTATTATGCAGAGCGGCACAAACAAACCAAGGTGCTGTCAGGGCGGTGATTGATGACGCGCCCAGCCCGCCTTGGTGGCTCCTGATGTCCCGACGCTTGTTACAACCAGCAACGCCGCACCAGACCCGCCTGTCACTCCGCGCCTGCGAGGTGGGCCCTAGAGCATGTGGGGTGCCGTGGCCTTGGGGCCCCGCCACTGGGTGGCTTTGACCCCGGGTCCTCCTCCTCCACATTCTCAGTCCGACCCTAGGTGGACACAGGTTCCCAGAAGATGAGTAGCGGCTGGCAAGTGTGATGTGTCCTCTGGCCTGGTGTCTGCCCTGTCGAGTTCGTGTGTGTGTGTGTGTGTGTGTGTGTGTGTGTGTGTGTGTGTGTGTGTGTGTGTGTTTGTGTGTGTGTGTGTGTGTGTGACAGGCCTATCCTGGTATATATCTCATGAGCATCTGTGTGGTGGGTTGTGAGTCTGAAGGCAGACCATTCTACATAGACACACATGCATATGTCTAGGTGCACTGTTAGCCTGTGTGTTTGCAGGCCTAGTGCGTGTCTGCCCCTTGTGCTGGATTGCTGTGTACTGGATGTCAGAGCCACCTGCAAAGGGTCAGCACATGGATGTTGTGTGTATGCTTGTGAGTTTGTGTGTCTGGGTGCTGTGAGGGTCTGGGTGAGTACATGTCTAGATATTGTGTGCAGAGCTGTGTGTCCAGATCTGCGCGTGTCTGGGTGTTATGTGTATAGTTGTGTATGTAGCTGTAGTTGTGTGTGTAGCTGTGTGTCTGGGTGTGTCCACATCTAGGTGTTGCACGCATATCTACAAGTTGTACACGCAATTGGTTGCTTGTGCATATGTGGGTCCTGTGTGCATCTCCGGATGTGGTGTGCATGCCTATGTGTGCTTCATCCATCATGCATGTCTCCTGGTAGGTCATGTGTGTCTGCATGTGTGATGTAACTACATATACAGGTATGTGACCGTGTCTGGCAGCATGTATCCTGGAGGTGCCACAGCAGAGAGAGCAGCTCCAGGAAATCATCATCTGTCAGACCTGATTCCCTGAGCAATTTCACATATAAATTTTTCAGGTTTAATTTTTTAATTATTTAAAATGCAAATAGGTTCAAGAGGGGAGTAGCAGAAAGGACAGATTCCCAAGGCAGATCTCCCTAGCAGGATGCTGTGCTGCGGTGAGGAAGTGGGCTCTGGGGAGCATAAATGCAGGGCAGAGGGGTGGGCAGTGCAGGGAGAGGATGACAGTGCTGAGTTTGAGGCACCCCTGCCCCCGAGACACCCACCACCAAATCATCCCACCCCCCAATGCTCCAGCACCTCGGGGACCTCGCACAATTCTCAGAGAGGCCCCAGAGGGAGCCCCTGGATCACACTACCTCAGTGGTGATGGCCCCAGAGCTCAAGGACAGGACAAGGGGCCTCATGGAAGAGACCATGGCTGGTGTCAGCACAGGAGGGTCCCTGGGTGGGAGAAAATCAACCTGGCCTGGTTATGCCCAGGTGCCTGCCACCATCAGCACCCATCTGAGTCTGGAACCTGAGAATCCTAGGGGTAGAGATCCACTATGGGCTGAGTCCGACACAACAACAGCTGAACACATGTGCTCCTGGAGTTTCAACTACAACATGATGTTTGTGCTATACACAAATGTCACAGAGGAGTCCCCAGGACAAACAAACCCTCCATCTTGTACACAACCTAGCATGCACACAGCCCACTATGCACACATATAGAAATTGTGCCCCTCCCATGAACTCTCATTCCCGGCATCCCCTTACCCCCACTGTGTGTCTGTGTGGCTCCTGTAGTGTCTGTGTGGACAGAATACACATGCAGTGGTGCTCACAGGCCTTCCCTGAGCTGTTCTGGTCATGTTTGCTGAGAAGCTAAATATTCCCAGCCAGAAGTGCAACCAATTTGCCCAACTCCTGGAAAAGTGAATGACCCAGACCCAGGACCAAGTTCGCAGAGTAGACACAGCCCTGTGCCCTGAGAGTCCGCTGTGGACCGAGAACCAGCACCTGAAAAGAGCCTTTGGTGCTGCTGAGGGCTGTGAGGTGAGCGGCTACCTGATGTGTGCTCCATCCCAATGCCGGGAGAACCCAGGATAGACACACATGTGCTCTCACAGCACAGGCATGACCACACAGAGCATATATGACCTCATAAAGCACACATGTGACCACACAAGATACATGTGTGACACAGTGCACATATGACCACACAGAGAATATACATGACCACACAGAATGTCCATGCAAAGCACATGTATGACTACAAATAGCACACAAATTACCACATGGTACACATACTTAACATACAGCACATGCATGTTTACACAGAGAAACGAATGACCAAACACAGTGTGTGCATGTATGATCACATAGAGCACACACATGACAACAGAGTGCACCATGACCACACAGTCCATACATGAACACACTGAGCACATGCATGACAACACAGAGAACACAATGATACACAGAGCATTACTGGTCACAGAGAGAACATGCATGAGCACACAAAGTATACACATGATCACATAGAGTAGATGTGTGAAAACACAGGAAACACATGCAGTTACATGGAGTACTTACATATGCTTGTGCAAAGCAGATAGGTACACACAGAGCACTGTGATCATGAAGCATACAAACACAGAACACATGTGATCATAGAGTACACACAAGCTTTCAGATGTGCTAACGCAGAATACAAATGACCACACAGAATGCTTTCAAATGTACACAGGGCTTACATATGCTCATGCCTATCATACACATGACCACATAACACATGTTCACACAGCACGTGCTCACATAGCACACCCACTCACAGAGCCTGGGGCAGCCCTCCCTCTCCTGGGATGTGTCTGTGGGACTCAGGCCCTGTTGGAGTCCTGAGGAAGCTTCTCACCCATCTCTGAAGAATCTACCTATGGACTCGCCGGACCCCAGAATGGTCTCAGCACTGAGCGGTGTCCCCATCAGGACAGGCTCTTCTGCAAGCTCTCTTGCAGAGGAATCCAGCAGGTGGCCTTGTTCTCAACTGTGGGGGTTGCTGGAAGACCTGGAGAGGCCCCCACTTCTATGGGTAGTGATACCCCTGGGCTAGAAACTCACACCCCAGGGACACAGTGTGGTAAGGCAGAGGGCACAGGTGAAGAAAGGCAGGGTGGCTGAACAGGCCTTGCACGAGGGTCCCCACATACCCTGGACCTCCATACATGGGAGGTCAGTCCACAGGGAACCAGTGCCCTAAGGGGTCTGTGTGTGAGGGACCCTGGACACAGTACCTGGGACACCCTGAGCCTGAGGTTTACCGAGCCTGGGGTTCACCCAAGCGGGGCCCCCAGACCCCATGCAGCATCCACAGTGCCTGCCAGCTTGTGCCAGGGAAGAGCCAGGAGGGTCGAACACGGCAGCCCAGAACCAGCCACCGCCCCAGAGCAGACGTGCATGCGCAGTGCCCGGAAGCTCAAGCCAGGCCGCTACCCAGCAGCTCTCTGACCCCGGGGAGGTGATGGCACTTTGCGCTTTTCTCGAAATTTTCACATCAATTAATCCTGAGCAATTGGCATCTGATCCCTGTGGCAGCTGCCTCTGGCTTCTTCAGAGTGACTGCGAGGAAAAATTATCTGACACACATCAAACAAGCAGGCTACGGCGGTGGACAGCATTAATCACAACTTTCTCATTTCTCGAAGAATTAAGCATTAAATAATTAATCCCCGCACTCCAGGCAGCTGTAGGAGAGGCCCCCTGCTCCCCGCTGGTAAGAATTTGTCCTTGTCTAAAAGACTAGATTGATATATTTATTATTTATCAGATTAATCACGGCTGGGAACATTAGAGATTGGCAGCAGCAGCCGGGAGACCCCAAGGCCCATCCTACCACCCCAGACCCTCAGGGAAAGCCAAAGGGCGGGAACCAGATAGGAAAAGGAGGGCAGGTGTGTGAGCTACAGAGGCGTGGCTGGGGTCTTTTCCCCTGCACCCTAATCTTTGCGGGATGCCCAGCTTGGCCTTCAGGGGACCCATGGACACAGCTGGGCAGGACCAGTTCTACCACTTCGGGGGTGTTTGTTCAACATGGCCTAAGCTCCAACGTGGGCAGCTGGAGTGGCCCGTGGGGTTCCTCACCCACTCCTAGAGTCATCATCCCAAAAGTGCACAGCCCAGGTTCCCTCTCTGTACCTCTGAGCTCCCCCCTGCCCTGTGTGCATGTCCTCACTGTCCCACCAGAATCCACTGGGACAAACACAGTCAGCGGCTGGGGGGCACAGACCCAGGCAGCCCCAACTCCCTTGAGAGACAATGCCCAGATAAGCCTGCTGTGCCCTGCTCTGCTCCCATCTCAGTTCACGTCCTCAGGCATAGCTCAGCACCAGTGACCACAGGTCAGATACCCTGGGGACCTGCTAGGAGGCAGACCTAAGAAAGCCGGTGGATGACCAGCTGCTGCTTGGTGCCTGGGTCTCCCACCTGCCTCTCCTGGAAAAACTGGGGCATTCATCATGGTCAGTGTAGCCACACCTCAGAGCTCTGGAGCTTCAGGCACAGTCTGGAGAGCTTCAGGCAGGGGCAGCTGCATGGAGTGTCTCATCCATGAAGCGAGAAGTTGTTAGCAACCCTGAGCCCTAGAGGGGTCAGATGGGACATGGCCCGCTGGCTGGATCCACCAACCTGGGCCTGCATTCCACTGACACACCATGTCCACGTGGACATGGGACATGGTGCCACATGGACACAGCTGTGGACACAGTACCATATAACTTCAGAGCAAAGTGCCCCACACCAGCCCTATAGCTACACATGCCAGCTCCATCTCTGGATCCTGCAGAGGTCTCCTGGTGGGGACACTTTCAGGTGAGGACACGCTTATGGTTCACTCTCAGGCTCCACAAGGGGAGCCAGATGGATGGACCTCAACACAGACAAACATAGACCTCAACATAAGTACAGACCTTAACATAATCCTTAACACAGACCAACAGACCTCAACACAGACCAACACAAACCTCAACACAACCTCAATACATACTTCAACATAGTCTTCAACTTAGACCAACACAGACTTCAACACAGACCTCAACACAGACCCACTCACCAGCTGATTACGGGATGAGGGGGGCTTTGTTTGCTTTTGGTACCTGAGACAACATTGGTACCTGAGACCCCATTCCACAGCACTGCTGTTATACACACCTGCCTTCCTATCCCCTGCTTTCAAAGGCAGTGCCATCAACGATGATTAGACTGGTGGTGATATTAGGAACTTATCACATTCAATCAGTGCCCACTCTCTGCTAAAGCATGGGGAGCTGAATGGGTTTAGAGGGAGGAGTATCTGCAGGAACCACAGTAGCCATGCAGCACCAGGGCACCCCATCTGCAGAATGCCCAGAAGAGCATCTGGCTGCCTGTTGTTTGGGTTTCAGAGAACTTGCTGGGCTGAGGGTCCCTTCAAATGTGGGGCTTTTCAAGTAGCCACTGGGGACCTCAGCTGCTGTCATGCCTTGCACCCCCATTGCTGAACCCCCCAAACCTCAGAACTGCATAGGAGTCAGAATCCACATCTGAAAGCTTTGGGGAGCTGTAGTCTTTCCAAACTCTTATAAATTCTGTTGTGGCCTTATGTAAAATGAACTTATATAAAAGCCTAACAAACAGAATAAAAGTGGGGGAAAAAAAAAAAAGCCTAACAAACAAAGGCCCTTCCCCCCAACTTCCTGCTTCCCTAACCTCTTCTATTGGTATGAAAAACCACACTGATAATTGGGCCTTCCCCCACCCTAGTGGTGGGGTTTTGGATAATAAAGAAAAAGTGAAAAAGTTTTGGATAATAAAGAAAAAGTGAAAAAGTCCTACTGCTGCACCACCATTCTGCCCCCCCTCCCAAAAAAAAGATAAAGTGCCGGCTTTAGAGGAGAGAGAGCTCATGAGAGAAAGGCATGGATGGGATAGGCAGCACAGGGAGAGCTTGGCAAAAATGAGCACATGGCAGACAGGAATAAAAGCAAGCTGACGGATGAAACTTTAACTGACTGCTTGTGAATTATTTCTCTGCTGTTACCCTGCATCTTCAGACCCACTGGCCAAAGGAGCTAGAGGTGCTGTGACTAGAGAGGCCTTACCCAACACATGGACTCTTTTTATTTTATATTTTTATTTAACAGCCTCATGCCACCTTGCAGACAGGAGTCAAGAGTTCTGCGTGTTATCAGTGGTGAGATGGTCTGAAATCTTGGGCTTGACACCAGGAACATCCAACAGTGTTGAGGCCCTGGGAGAAAAATCTGACACACTGAGGGGCAGGAATAGTCTAGGCCAAGGTCCTCTCAAGGCAATAGAATCACCAGGGAATTTTCTAGAAAGGGCCAGAGTACAGTGCTCCAGGAAAAGCACTGGAAAGAGAGTCCTCCATGCCCTTTCGCTCCTGCCCCTCTTTCCTTTCAACTATTTCCTCCTCTCCCCTGTAAGATCAAAGTTTGGCTTTGACAAAAATCTACCACTGAAAGAAGCCATAATCTAGCACTGAATTCCTGGCAACTAGGTGCTGCAAAGCATGAGCCTTTAGGAATCAGAGTAACAAAAATGTTGGAGAAGAATCATGCAGGAACTATCAGGGCGACATGGTGAGGCCTGTGTGGGGACCCCAAGGATTTTCAGACCTGTCATCTCACAGCTTTGGACTACAGCTACCCACCAAGCAGAAGAGATGCCTGACCCCCCATGCTGTTGACACTCACAGTGGTGGAACCAAGCACTCTAGGGAGTGTCCCTGCAGCTATGCCCTGATGGCTGAGGGTTGGGCAGCCTCAAGCACATGGTGAAGTTCTAGAGGCAAGAAGGAGGGAAACAGCCTAGACCCCAAAGAAAGGACTGATGGGGCCAGGCACACTAGGCTGGGCCCATGGCAAGTGTGTTCTATTGCAACAGTCTCCTCACAGGAGCAAAAGAAATGTTCCTGTTGTGCCGGATCTGGATTCTGATCCATCCCAGTTTCCCTGAGAAGGAGAAAGGGGAATAGCAGTACCTCAGACCCACTCTGCTTTCTCCCCACCAGGCATGTGAATGAGTGCACATTGTCCCAGGTGAGTGCGCATGAGTGCATGTATGAATATAGGTGTGTGGGCATGCACATGTGTTCATGTGTGTGCTGTGATCACATGTATGTAGTATATACATTTTTGCTGCATTTATGCTCATGCATATGTATGAGTATACAATGTGAGTATGAGCATGTATGTGAGTGAGCACAACTGTGAGGATATGCATTAGTGTGTAGAAGCATGAGGGTAAACATGTGAGTGAAAGCACTTGTCAGCTTCTGCATGTATGTTTTGCATGTACATGTGAGTATGTGTTTATCCACGTGTGAGCATGTAGTGTGAATATGTGTACATGTGTGCAAGTTCATTTACATCTAATCAACATAAAGGAAGGAAGGAAGGAAGGAAGGAAGGAAGGAAGGAAGAAAAGAAAGAAAGAAAGAAAGAAAGAAAGAAAGAAAGAAAGAAAGAAAGAAAGAAAGAAAGAAAGAAAGAAAGAAAGAAAGAAAGAAAGAAAGAAAGAAAGAAAGAAAGAAAGAAAGAAAGAAAGAGAAAGAAAGGAAGGAAGGAAGGAAGGAAGGAAGGAAGAAAGAAAGAAAAAGAAAGAAAAAAGAAAGAAAGAAAGAAAGAAAGAAAGAAAGAAAGAAAGAAAGAAAAGAAAGAAAGAAAGAAAGAAAGAAAGAAAGAAAGAAAGAAAGAAAGAAAGAAAGAAAGAAAGAAAGAAAGAAAGAAAGAAAGAAAGAAAGAAAGAAAGAAAGAGAGAGAGAGAGAGAGAAAGGAAGGAAGGAAGGAAGGAAGGAAGTAAGAAAGAAAGAAAGAAAGAAAGAAAGAAAGAAAGAAAGAAAGAAAGAAAGAAAGAAAGAAAGAAAGAAAGAAAGAAAAGAAAGAAAGAAAGAAAGAAAGAAAGAAAGAAAGAAAGAAAGAAAGAAAGAAAGAAAGAAAGAAAGAAAGAAAGAAAGAAAGAAAGAAAGAAAGAAAGAAAGAAAGAGGGAGGGAGGAAGGAAGGAAGGAAGGAAGGAAGGAAGGAAGGAAGGAAGGAAGGAAGGAAGGAAGGAAGGAAGGAAGGAAGGAAGGAAGGAAGGAAGGAAGGAAGGAAGGAAGGAAGGAAGGAAGGAAGGAAGGAAGGAAGGAAGGAAGGAAGGAAAATTTACTGTTGCACAAGACAACTTTGTGAAACAGTTATCTGGTGTAAGACTTCAGTAATGCTAAGGTTACTCTGAGTAAAGCTGTAAAATAAATGAACTCCAATAAAAAAAAAAGATATAAAAAGAAATTCACTGTCCAGGGAAGGGGAGGCCTGTAGGTCTGGGTTCAAGAGAGAATAGAGAATGAGGGATAGATACAGAGCAGGCAGCATTTCGCCAATACTTTTTTAATCTCCAGAGCAATTCTGGTCTCTAGCCTTGGGTTTCCCAAAAAATGCCAGTCCTTTGCAGGGGTCTTGTCCAAGGGGCGTGTCCAGGTCCAGCTGCCATTACAGGGGATTGTCATTACTCCTTAAAGGTACATTGACTAATCCTTTTAAGTACACCAACAAACTTGTGTGCGAAACACATGTCTATGAGCACATATGTAGCCTTTCTACCTGTGCACATCAATGTGCCGGTGTGCACAAACTTTAGTGTCTTGGGTCCACCTCATCTTCTTTTTTTTTTTTTTTTGGTTTTTGGGCCACACCCGGTAACGCTCAGGGGTTACTCCTGGCTATGTGCTCAGAAGTTGCTCCTGGCTTGGGGGACCATATGGGACACCGGGGGATCGAACCGCGGTCCGTCCAAGGCTAGCGCAGGCAAGGCAGGCACCTTACCTTTAGCGCCACCGCCCGGCCCCCCACCTCATCTTCTTAACAGCACTGAGCTGTGAACTCCAAAAAGTGTCCTGGTGAAGGGCTGACAGTGCACCCCTCTCATATCCCCTAGGAACCCCTCTCAAATACCCTCTCATCTGCTCTTACATCCCCTCTCCACTGCCAGAATATGCTGCACCCCGAGTGGGCAGCTACTGACTGCCATGCACCTGCAGCCCTGGAGCCTGGCCCATGAGGTAACATGCAACCAACTACTGCTGGCCTCACATCTCAGGAGAGACACTAGAGAGACTCACTCCCCATAGTCAGCCCAATGCAAGGAACAGGCTGGACAAATTGAGATGCTCAGCTCCACTTGTGGGGCCTTCCCAATCCCCACCAGGCTAGGAATGAGCCATGAGTCTAGAATGTTTTAGTCTTAAGCAATAGGACATTCATCTTATTAAAAATAAATATTTCATGCATGTTTTCCTAATTTCCTCTGTCAGTGGTTGCTGTTGGGGTGCAGCGTCTCCCTGACTTGTGTTGGGGGCTCTTTCCCTCCCTGAACCTGCTCCACCCGGACCCCTAGTTCAACTGGGTCATTCCTGTCATGCCTGCCCCTGAACAAGGTCTTAATGAATTAAGGCAGAGCTTCCTCCCATGCAGAACAGGACAATGAGCAGCCAGAGACCATCTGATCCCAGTCTACCACACACCCCATGATCCGTGTGCAGGCCCCCACAGGATCTCACAGGCAACTCTGCCCTCCCCTCTCTCTGAGCTCTGCTGAGTATACAACTGGATTCATGAGCAGAGAAGGGGCCAGGCAGAGGGCAGGCATGGCCGAGTTCACATCTGCCCCCACATCAAGGACAGAGCTGGGCAGGTGGAAGCTTGGGGTTCCAATCTCACCCTGACCTGCCCAACTGTGCCCCCAAAGGCCTTCCAGACATCACTGCTACTTCCTGAACTCAAGACAGGATGAGGGGTGTCAGGGCAAAGAGGTGAGGGGAGTAGACAGACCAGTACACTCAGGACAGCAGGGACCATGGCTCTGCTCTCAGGGCCTGGCCAGGGTCATACCACAGTCACATGACCAGGACTAGGCAAGAGAGTAAATGTCACTGGAGCCATATTCACATATTCACATTAGCTCATATGTGCACCATAGGGTCACTCTCCAACTCTAGGAACACACATGCACAAGTTCATGTGTAGACCATGGGTTCATTCTCCAGCTCTGTGAACATGTATGTGTACAAGCCCACATGTGAACCATGGGTCCACTTTCTAGCACTGGAAACATGTGTGCACTGGCCCTATGTGCAGCCCCTTAGCTCCCTCTCCCTCACATGTGTTCACACTTGCTCATTCACACACCATGTACATGACTCGTACAGTTGTTGGGGACATCCCTGGTTTCTGTCTGGCAGGCAGCCTGTAGGTGGTGTGCTACAGCGAGCATTGTGAGCGTCCCAGTCATGCCTTCAAGTGACCAGACCCCCTGGGCCTTGGTTTGCAGCCACTGGAGCCCTTGTGACTTGCACTCAGCTCTGAGGGACGCACCTGTGCACACGGCTCCTTCTCTGAGTCACCTTTCGTGAGGGAGGAGGGTGAGAGCAAGCTGCATGTCACCTCACCCTCTAATGCCTGGACACAGAACATGCCCAGGAGGACCCATGACAGCCCTTGAGGTCATTTGTACTTTCAGTGTCTGAACCATAGTCCTAAAAGTTTCGTTGTTTTCATGGAACAGTGTGTGTAAGGATAAAGAAACTGCACACCACGGGCCCGGAGAGATAACACAGCGGCATTTGCCTTGCAAGCAGCCGATCCAGGACCAAAGGTGGTTGGTTCGAATCCCGGTGTCCCATATGGTCCCCCGTGCCTGCCAGGAGCTATTTCTGAGCAGACAGCCAGGAGTAACCCCTGAGCACCTCTGGGTGTGGCCCAAAAACCAAAAAAAAAAAAAAAAAGAAACTGCACACCAGAGGCTAGAGAGATGCAACTGAGGAGAGGACCCTCTCCTGGCTAGGGACCAACCCAGGTTCCATCCCAGCACCACATATGGTCCCCCAACTTCCACCAGGAACAATCCCTGAGCACAGGGCCAGAAATAAGCCCTGAGCACTCCTGGGTATGACCCAGGAACAAATATATATATATATATATATATATATATATATATATATATATATATATATATATAATGTTCTAAGAAGGGCCAAAGTGATAGCACAGTAAGTAGGGCATTTGCCTTGCACTCAACCAACCCAGTACCAACCTGGGTTTGATCCCTGGCATCCCATACAGTCCCCTAAGCCTTCCAGGAGTTATTTCTGAGCACAGAGTCAAGAATAACCTCTGAGCACTGCTGAGTATGGAAAGATGATGGATAGACAGATAGATGATAGACAGACAGACAGACAGACAGATAGATGATTGATAGATAGATAGATAGATAGATATTAAAATTAAAAAGTTCTAAGAAATGGCACTTTGTAGGCCTGAATACAGTGAATAAGTGCTGGCCTTGCACGCAGCCAACCTGAGTTCAATCCTGGGCATCCCATACATTCCCCTGAGCACCACCAGGAGTGATTCTTGAGGGCAGAGCCAGGAGTAACCCCTGAGCACCGCAAGGAGTAACCCAAAATCCAAAAAGAAGAGGAGGAGGAGGAGGAGGAGGAGGAAAAAAGAGGAAGAGGAGGAGGAGGAAGAGGAGGAAAAGGAGGAAAAGAAGGAGAAGGAAGAGTAGGAAAAGGAGGAGGAAAAGGAGGAGGAGGAGGAAAAGAAAAACAACAAAAATGACAACAACTTTGCACAGAGCCTGTCCTGGCTGCTCCTGCAAGTGTCTGCAATAGGACAGGCCAAGGCAGCTGCATCACCCACCAGCCACAGGCAGAGCTCCAGCTGCCCTCTGACCCTGTTTGACCTCTGCAAACTGAGTCGGGGACCCCATGTGACTTTCTCCCCTCTTGGGGCAGCCCCAGCTCCTGGCACAGAGACAGAAGCAGCTCCAGCCTCAGTGAAGAGAATGCCCAGCTGTGACTGGGATCCTGCCTGTGCTCTCCGCGGAAGGTTCTAGAATGAAAAGCAGAGGGCAGTCTTCTACACGCAAAGGCAGCTGCACACAGAGAAGTATGTCAGGGGACTGGGAGGGAAAAGAGGAGAGAGGATGCGCCTGTGTGGGCGCTTAGACCCCATCTGGCACCGCTCTGACAGCTGTCACTCCACTTTATGCCACCAAGCACAGCCGACCCCATGGCTCGGGAAGGCAGAACCCCAGTTTCCATTCAAATCTTCTCAAAGAGCCTTTTTTCTTTCCTCCTGACGAAAGAACCCATTTTGCTAGATGATTTGAGCTCGAACCCTGCTGGGACTCACCCTTGACATAAAGTCATATTGTGTGGGTGTTTTAGTCCCTAAATTCATACATCAATTATTTACTGTCGACGCAGATTGTAGAAGTGTAGAAAATTACTGGCGATGCCATTTCCTCTCGGGCAGAAAAGCCGGGCCCTGTCCGGAGCTGGGATTAGTTATGCATTAGAAAGCGGGGCCAGCAAGCACGGGCTGTGGCCAGACACATTATTTTAAACCTTTCATAACACCCATCAATATTTCATAACAAATAAATAAAGGATGTCGGGCGTGTGTGGGGACAACGGTGGAGGCACGGCTCAGTGCACCAGGGGCTCCAGGGACCCCTACGCACCCTGCAGTTAAGCTCCCATTTCTTTTTAATCATCCACTTAGTGCATTGTGGGTAGATAGTGCTCCAGGTGGACTGAGCCACCCCTCCTGCTTACCCCAGCACAGAAGCTGTTGTGTGCAAACAGGGTTGCAGCCAACGCCCTAAGGAAAGACAGCCATGTGGGTGCAACTGGCATGTGGCAGCATAAAGAGGAGTTTCAAAATCCATGGAAGCCACAGGTCAAGATTGAAGCCTTTGTAGCTGGGCTGCAGGTGCCATCCGCATTCTCCCTAATTGAGGGGTTCATTGACTAAAGGCCTACAATTTAAAGAGGAAGGAAGGAAGGAAGGAAGGAAGGAAGGAAGGAAGGAAGGAAGGAAGGAAGGAAGGAAGGAAGGAAGGAAGGAAGGAAGGAAGGAAGGAAGGAAGGAAGGAAGGAAGGAAGGAAGGAAGGAAGGAAGGAAGGAAGGAAGGATGGAAGGAGGGAGGGAGGGAGGGAGGGTAGGAGGGAGAGAGGGAGGGAGGGAGGGAGGGAGGAACGAAGGAAGGAATGAAGGAAGGAAGTTCCTCTCAGAGTTTCTGGTCTCCATCTCCTCTGTCATTTAGCCCTGGCACATGTAGGTCTTCAAGAATGACCCTGAGAGCAGAGCCAGGAGTCAGCCCTGAGTACTGCCCAGTATGGCCCTGAAAAATCAGAGAACTATTTCTCTAGTCAGCACTGACTCACCTTCTTCCTACTTCTGCCTGTCTCTGTGACCTCCTCAGCACCCAGCTCAAGGGGGGCTGGCAAGAGGAGCCTCTGGTGACACCAGGTCTACAGGCAGTTCCCAGCATGGACACACTCCCCAACAGCCCAGACGTATCAGTAAGAGCCTTGCCAGGGTCTCTGCCTCCACCTTCTGCTTCTCCCGCTTGGAGACTTGTCTCATCTGTCCAGTGTCTCCCATACTGCTCAGGAAAACTGGAGGTCCAAGGTGCATGAGAACTGTCCCTTTCTTCTGCTGTTCCTTCATCAAGGGTACTAGCATGTGAAGAAAAGACAGGAGGTCTGGATGCTGCCCTTTCACATCGCCTCAGCATTTAGAGGGGCAGAGCTACCTTTCCTCACTCCCAGCCCCTCTTCTGTATTGGGAGTGGAAGCTGTTATGGCCCATGTCAGAGTGGCTCTGACCCCACAACTATGGCCCCAGGACCCTGTGAAAATGCGAGAGGGCTCTGAGCTCTTCAAGACCCACAGAACCTGAAACCTTCTGAGAGACCATGAGACCCAGGCAGCTTGGCGGGGACAGCCCTCCTTGTGTGCTCTGTCAGGAGGCCTGGGAGCTGCAGCCCAACCTGGATAAGTGGGTCCATGTCTAGATGAGGGGTACCGGCCCCCAAGTTTCCAGACACAAGAACTAGGCAAGGTTTGTGGCCAAGTTCCTGGTTGTTCTTGGTGGTCTGTGGCCAAGTTCCTGGTTGTTCTTGGTGTCTCAATCTCTATGGGCTCTGAGGATGGATCTAAGGCAGGCTCTGCTCAAAGAACTGCTCTGCTTCCCATACACACCAAGGGTGAGTCCTACAGTGCTCATTAGCGTGATCAAGTGGCCCAAGGTGAGTGGAGCATCCACAGCCTCAAAGCTGTCAACTCTGTTGCACACATATCTGTAGAGGGCAAACCTGAATGTGGCCAAGCTTGACTATAGTGTAGCCATTATATTGGTAGAAACCAGCCACTTTGATAAAGTAGGCAGAGCTAGCAGTGGAAAACTACTGTAACCTAGACCTCTAGTCTAACCTGTAACACCTTTAACCATAATTGTCCCTTTTGACTAAAGAATTAGCTTACCCTGCAGCTAAGTTAGAATTCCTCCGACCACCAGACTATGGTTTTGTGTATGTGTGTGTATTGTTTCTATGGTTTTTTTTTCTTAGTTTTTGGGTCACACCCAGCAGCACTCAGGGGTTACTCCTAGCTCTACACTCAGAAATCACTCCTGGCAGGCTCGGGGGACCATATGGTATGCCAGGATTCTTACTACCATCCTCCTGCATGCAAGGCAAATAAATGCCCTAACTTCATGCTATCTCTCCATCACTGTTTTTATGTTTTTGTCTGTTTTCTTTGTGGGGGTTGAGCCATACTCAGTGGTGCTCAGGAGTTACTCCTCGCTCTGCGCTCAGAAATCATTCATGGCAGGCTTGGGAGATCATATGGGGATGCTGGGGTTCAAACCCAGGTCCTCTCTGGGTTGGCCGCATGCTAGGCAAAGGCCCTACTACTGTGCTATCACTCCAGCCCACCAGCCTACAGTTTTAAGAAAAAGAAAAACAAGAGAAGGACTTGACAGTTTCCCAAATTCTAGGAATGAACCTTCTCCAGCTGGGGTCACTCTCTTTTACTGGGATACAGCCCTGACCGTCAGCTTTGGAACTATTTGTTTGCTTGACTTGTGCTGAATAAAGTTCTTTGATTCTTTTTGTTTGTTTGTTTGTTTGTTTGTTTTTGGGCCATGGTGACGCTCAGGGGTTACTCCTGGCTATGTGCTCAATCGCTCCTGGCTATGTGCTCAATCGCTCCTGGCTTGGGGGACCATATGGGATGCCGGGAGGGGGGTCGAACTATGGTCCATCCTAGGCTAGTGCGCGCAAGGCAGACGCTTTATGCCTGCGCCACCACTCTAGCCCCAGTTCTTTGATTCTTGCTTTGAGTGGTCTTTCAGATACTGGACCCTAATTGTGCCCAGTCCTCACTCTTTCCTTGAAGCCCACTCAACACCTGCCCAGACTGAGGATAGGGCCATGGAGGCTCTGAGGGACCCGAGTCTTTGCCCTCTAGGTGGCCAGAAGGAAAAGTCTGAGGAAGCAGGACCCAAACTTAAAGCAAAGTTAAAAGTGGGTCCTCTTGGGTAGCCTCTTTGGTCCTCACTGGGGACTCAGGCCTACCCCAAAGACACACTGTGATGACATGACAAGCCATGACATGAAAGAAATGAAAAAGAAAGGAAGAAAGAAAGAAAGAAAAAGAAAGAAAGAAAGAAAGAAAGAAAAAAGAAAGAAAGAAAGAAAGAAAGAAAGAAAGAAAGAAAGAAAGAAAGAAAGATAAAGAAAGAAAGAAAGAAAGAAAGAAAGAAAGAAAGGAAGGAGGAAGGAGGAAAGGAAGGAAGGAAGAAGGAAGGAAGGAAGGAAGGAAGGAAGGAAGGAAGGAAGGAAGGAAGGAAGGAAGGAAGGAAGGAAGGAAGGAAGGAAGGAGGAAGGAAGGAAGGAAGGAAGGAAGGAAGGAAGGAAGGAAGGAAGGAAGGAAGGAAGGAAGGAAGGAAGAAGGAAGGAAGGAAGAAGGAAAGAA
The DNA here is from genome assembly GCF_024139225.1 of Suncus etruscus. Lineage (NCBI taxonomy): Eukaryota > Metazoa > Chordata > Mammalia > Eulipotyphla > Soricidae > Suncus > Suncus etruscus. The sequence goes on from NC_064849.1 coordinate 94,560,119, forward strand.
AGAAAGAAGAAAGAAAGAAAGAAAAGAAAGAAAAGAAAGAAAGAAAGAAAGAAAGAAAGAAAGAAAGAAAGAAAGAAAGAAAGAAAGAAAGAAAGAAAGAAAGAAAGAAAGAAAGAAAGAAAGAAAGAAAGAAAAGAAAGAAAGAAAGAAAGAAAGAAAGAAAGAAAGAAAGAAAGAAAGAAAGAAAGAAAGAAAGAAAGAAAGAAAGAAAGAAAGAAAGAAAGAAAGAAGAAAGAAAGAAAGAAAGAAAGAAAGAAAGAAAGAAAGAAAGAAAGAAAGAAAGAAAGAAAGAAAGAAAGAAAGAAAGAAAGAAAAAGAAAGAAAGAAAGAAAGAAAGAAGAAAGAAAGAAAGAAAGAAAGAAGAAAGAAAGAAAGAAGAAGAAAGGAAGAAGAAAGAAGAAAGAAAGAAAGAAGAGAAAGAAAGAAAGAAAGAAGAAGAAAGAAAGAAGAAAGAAGAAAGAAAGAAAGGAAAAGAAAGAAAGAAAGAAGAGTTCTATAGCCAATAAAATTAGCCTACAGGGGCCGGAGCAGTGACACAGGCAGTAGGGCGTTTGCCTTGCATGCGCTAACCTAGGACAGACAGTGGTTCAATTAGCCTTCAAAATTGGGAGCCAGAGAAATAACACAGCATGGAGAGTGTTTGCCTCAAACACAGCAAATCCAGATTAGCTCCCCAGTCCAACCCATATGATCCCTTGAGCCCTCCAGGAGTGATTCATGAGTGCAGAACCAGAAGTTTGGGGGTGAATTAAGTGTCACCAGGTGTAGCCCAAAACAAACAAAAAAAATGTAAAGGTTACACCAGGACAGAAAAACATTCATTCCAAAGGACATATGCACATCACTATTCATCGCAATACTTAGTACAATAGCTAAGAGTTGGAATCAAACTAGATGTCCAACAACAGATAAGTGGATCTTGAAGATGTGGTACATATTCCACAATGATATAATACTACATAGCTGTAAGGATGATTGCAATCATGCAATCATCGCAATCATGCAATTTGCAGCAACATGGATGGAACTGGAAGATCTAGTGTTAAATGAAGTGATTCAGAAGGAAAAATATAGGATATCACTTCTATGTGACATAATAACTGCATGAAAGAATGCAGTGGTTTTAATTGTGTTGCCTTGAACCAAGAGTATATGAGGAGAAGGAAACAAATTGAGTAGAGTAGAAGAAAGATGGATGTGAAATAATGGGAGACAGGGCTCAAGGGGATTCAGGTGCATTTGGTGGGATTAAGGAAGAATAGAACTAAATATCCAAACCAGAGTCACACCACAGAAATCAGGAGACCCAAACTTTAAGCACCAAACTAAGAAGGGTACCTGTTTTGATGGCAGGCCAAGGTAGGGGGTGGTGGCAATGAGGTGGACTCTGGATACATTTTTTTTTTGATGGAGGGAGATTGACACTGGTGGGAGAGATCAGTGCCAAAACATTGTATATGCTAAAAACCTAGCTATAAATAACTTTATAAATCACAAAGTTCAAATGTTTTATTTTTAAATTTAAAAAATGCAATTAAAAAATATTACCCCAGAAATTTGTACCCTCATTTTGATTATTTCAATGACATGGGCCTCTCCTTAAACATCAAAAGCTCCTATCTTCCATTCCAAGAGAAATGGATACCCAGATTGCTCTGTGTCTACAGAACCATGATAATTAGCAACCTAATAAAATCCTCCAAACAATTTGGCTTCAGATGGTCTCACTGAATCCTTCTACCTTAACAATTACCCACTATATTTTCCAGAAGATAGTAGTGGGAGGTACATTTTATGTTCTTGCTGTGAGGCCAATTCCAGAAAGTAGAAATGCAAACCTCCATCTCTCATGAGCCCAGATGCAAAACTCCTCTATAAAGTATTATCTAACCAAACCCTGCTGTGTACCCAAAAGCTTTTATCCTCCAAAGCCCAATCGATGTTGGCCCCGATGTACATGGCTGACTGGGCATTTGGAAATCAGTCAGTGGCACCATCTCTGTGGGCACTATCTCTGCCATGGCAAGACCCTCCCCAGCGGCTGCAGAGGCACAATCCATATGTAGTAGGAAGGACATCTAGATTCGATCTAGTCTGTGAGAACCCCTTGTGCCTTGCACTCTGACAGACTCATCAGCTTCCCCCAGACCCAGGACAAGACACAGCCCTTGATGCAAGCACTCCCCTGCAGGATGCTTACCCCAGCTGGGGCACCACTTCCAGCACCTAAGGAAGATCACCCATGCCCAGAAGAGCTGAATAAGAGGAGCGAGGTGGTGGTGGGGGTAGGCTAATCTGTGTCCAGTTCCCTTACTGCTGCCTTGTAGAGTCTGTGGTTAGGTCCAGAACTTATACTAAAAATCATGGGCCCGGAACGATAGCACAGTGGAGCGGAGTCATTTACCTTGCAAGTGGCAATGCAGGTTCGATTCCCCACCATCCTATAGGGCCACCAGAGCAGCAAACACAAGAGTGATTCTTGAGTGCAGAGCAAGAAGTATCCCTGAACACCACTGGGTGTGACCCAAAAACACAAAAACTCCCCCTTTTGAGACAAAAGGTGCAAAAATGTACAGAGACTGGATGAGGAGAAAGTCAGAGAATTGAAAAACCAAAAAGTCCAATATGATCTAAATATTCTTCATCCATGCACTGGAATGTCCATAGTCTCGGGCTGGGCTGCACAGGCCTGAGAGCCTCTGTATTTGCACATAAGAGACAAGGACTGGACAAGCCTGCAGAGGCTGAGAGCAGAGTGAGAGCCAGGATGGTATGTTGGTTTGTTTTCTTAAGTTAATGGAAAAATGTTTTATTAAAAGTATTCAACTTGGACCGGAGAGATAGCATAAAGGTAAGGCATTTGCCTCACAAGCAGAAGGTCGGTGGTTCGAATCCTGGCGCCCTATATGGTCCCCTAAGCCTGCCAGGAGCGATTTCTGAGTGTAGAGCCAGGAGTAACCCCTGAGAGCTGCCAAGTGTGACCCAAAAACCAAAAAAAAAAAAAAAAAGTATTCAACTTGAGGCTGGAATGATAGCACAAGGGGGATAGCATTGCATTGCAAAAGCAAACTGGGTTCGATCCCCCAGCATCCCATATGGTCCCCTGAGCCTGCCAGGGGTGAATGATATCTGAGCACAGAACTAGGAGTAAACTCTGAGCACTGCCAGGTATGGTCCAAAAAGCAAAACAAATAAAATTATTCAATTTGCCAGCTATATCTAGATATTTTTATTAATATCTGTTCCTTATATGTTGCTTTGGGAAATTTCCTTTAAATTATCAAGTAGAAATAATCTATATTTTAACTTTGTATTTAAATAATTTATACCAATTTATACTTAGCAATTATTTTACTGATTTAGTATATTTTCTTAATTACTTTCTTTAAACACCGTGATTTACAAGGTTGTTCATAATACAGTTGGGTTTTTTTCTTCACAGTTACTAAGTTGTTCCTGGCTGAATTTCAGTCATACAGTATCCAACCCTTCTCTAGTGCACATTTCCCATTTACAGAACTGCTTAAGACACCTTGTCTCTGCCAAGCAGTGGGTGGGCATAGATGGACACCCATGGGTGCCAACAGAGCTTAAAAACTGGGCACATTCTTGAATTTGAAGAAATGAACAAACATTTCCTCAAAGAAGAAATACAAATGACCAAAAGGTGCATTAAACATGATCCACACCACTAATCATCAGGGAGATGTAAATCAAAACAACAATGAGGTACCATCTCACACCACAGAAACTGGCACACATCACAAAGAACAAAAATAATCAGTGCTGGCAGGAATGTCCGCTGGTGGGAATGCCATCTAGTCCAACCTTTATAGAAAACAATATAGAGATTCTTCAAAATACTGGAAATTGAACTCCTATATGATCCAGCTATTCCACTCCTAGGTAAATACCCCAAGAACACAAAAACACAATACACAAATCCCTTCCTCACATCTATATTCATTGCATCACTATTTACAGTAGCCAGAACCTAGAAACAACCCAGATGCCCTTCAACAGATGAATGACTAAAGAAACTGTGGTACATATACACAATGGAATATTATGCAGCTGTCTGAAGAGGTGAGATAATCAAATTTTCCTATACATGAATGGACATGGAATCTATTATGCTGAATGAAATAAGTCAGAAGGAGAGAGATAGACACAGAAGAGTCTCATTCACCTGTAGAGGGCAGGAGCCGAGGGTATCACAGGGTCGCCCCTGGGTCTGGTGAAGCTCCTCACTCACAGACCAGTCCCAGATTCCAGGGATCCTCTACACTAAGTGCCCAGGTCATGGCCCCCTACGGCCCCAGCACCTCCAGGAGCTTCTGTTGGGGGTGCAGAGTCTGCAGGATATACAACCACTCATCTGTGAGCAAGACCAGAACAAAGGAAGTTTCAGGACAGAGCAGCCCCAGGGATGGCATCTTTGGTCATTGCCCAGTGCTCCACAGATGTACTTCAGAGAGGCTGTTCCCTGCTGCTCTGCAGGGAGTACCTGTCTAGGCCATCTGGGGTCCCACACCAGTCTCAGAGGACCCTGCTATGGACACATGGACTCTGCCCAGCCCCAGCGGGGTGGGTTCCAGACCAGCTCCCAGGACTGCAAGCTATGTGGAAAACCCACCCCAGCTAGTGGCCCCTCCCCAGGGCCCAGCAAGGGGGCATCACAGCCCCAACACCCCTTTGCTAAGTGGGGAGCTCACTCAGGTGGGGCCAAGCTACTGAGCCCCTGTTGGTAGAGGCCTTTGGATAGGTCCCCATATTGCCTTCTAATTAGATGTCTCTCAATTGGTTCCCTTAGGTTTTTGTTGTTGTTGTTGTTGTTGTTGTTGTTGTTGTTGTTGTTAAAAAGATGTTTCCCCATTGCCTCCTCATCTTTTCTTTTCCCCTTCCCTTGTACTTTATTTTTCCTGATAAAGGTTATTCTGGAGACTTGGAGGAGGAGCTACCATCTTGGCTCATGGTTCCATGTGGTGGAGCAACTGGTTTGTGGGTGAAGAGCTTTTGGGGTGAGTTTCTGGCCTTCTATACCTTCCCAACCATGTGTAGATTATTTCCTGTGTCGGAGTTGCTGCCAGACCTGCATCACTTGTCTTACTTGGACAGGGGACATGGGGATTTCTGTCCCATTTTGGGGATTGTGGAACTCACAACCCACCATTTCACAGGCCCCGACCCTGGCTGGCACCAGTACTCACCAATAAGTGACCACAGGGCAACACTGTGCCCTGCTTTGTGGGGTCCTTTCCACTTTAGTCCTTTCTGGATGCCCTGAAGCCCCACCCCTCACGCACTTCTGGGTCCATGGAGATACCCAAGGATTTAGTGTAGCTATGCAGAGACATAAACACAACAGCATCCAGAGTACCAGAGAGCAGAGCTTGGGGGATTCTGCTCCTATGGGTCCTCCTGGGTGGGTGTTCTCAACTATATTTGCTTTCCAGGAGCAAGACCTGGTCCCAGGAGCCTTAGAGTGTTCAAGTGCAAATCTCAAATGTGGAACAGAAGATCATAGACAGATGAAGTGACATACAGATGACAGGTGTGGGACAGGACATCACAGGACAATTGTCACTGTAGTAATAGGGCATCACAAAACAGGTGACACTATAGTGATAGGGTATCATAGTACAGGTGACACTGCAGGGCTATCTCTGGCCACCTGCTGAAATGTGCCCCTGAAGTAGGGGACCCCAGCTCATCTGGGGCTGCTATGGGCCAGAGTGATAGCACAGAAGTAGGGCATTAGCCTTGAATGCTGATGACTTGGATTTGATTCCTGGCATCCCATGTGACCCCTGAGTCTGCCAGGAGCAATTTCTGAGCACAGAGCCAAGAGTAACCCCTGAGTGCCTCCTGACATGGCCCCCATTAAAAAAAAAAAAAAAAAAAAAACAGAAACATCTGGGGTCTAGTCCTCAAACTTGGCCACTTGCCCCTACCAAGAGAGGTTATGGAGTACAGCATCTAGGTAAAGGTGGGCTTCCCACCCTGTCCCCCAAGAGCTGCTTTTGCCCCTCACTGCCTCTAGCCCATCACTCTGGGGGGACCTCATGACATGCCCGGACCCAGGAACCAGGTGCAGTGTGGGTGAAGGAATGTTGGACTTTCAGCCTCTCACACACACAACTCCTTCAGGACACAGCCCCTGCCAGATGGGGTCTGTTCTGCCTCCTGAGAGCCAGAGCAGAAGAGAGGGCATCTGTACCTAAACCCTCTAAACCCTGTCTGAGTGATCCTTTCTAGGAAACACTCGGGGAGGTGCAAATTCCATGGAACACCTCCCCCCCCCCACCTCCTGGGGAAAGCTAATTTGATGGGCTTTGTGCATGCCTGGTGTCACTCCATGTCCATGGCTCTACTGCTATCACAGGAGGGGGTCACCCATCCTGCCTCAGGATGCAATGGGTACACAGGAGCCACAGGGCACGTGCAAGGCAGGCGCTGTGGCCATGTCTGCAGCCAGGAAAGGGCCTTCCCAGCAAGAGCCAAAGGCCGGTGCCTCCAGGATTCCCCCAACGGGATCCCAAAGGCAGACACGCCTCTCCACGGCACGTTGCAAGAAGCCGCCGCTTTTTAAATTAATTTTTAATAATGTGTAATAAGTGGAGTGTCCTGGTCGGCACGCAGAATTAGAATTCCTCTGACAGAAAGAGAAATATTTGTGCAGACTTTTATGAGCAAAGTTGACCCGAGGCTTCGGAGGCTGATTGAGAAATTGTGCGAGCAGCCACTTAACCCTCCCTGCTCCGTGCCCTCCACCCTACCAGCAGCGGCCACTGGGCTTTATTGGATCCGCCACAGTGGGAGGGGCTGAGGCTGAGCCCAGGCTTTGTTTCCAAGGGCACTGGGACCACCAGGGCACAGGGGAGTGGCCAGCTGGGAGGCAGCAGAGGGGCAGCCTGCACCCATGGCAATAACACCAGCTAGGGTGGCACCAGGGCCTGCCCCAGGCGGTACTTGCATCATGCCAGGATCCTGCCCCTTCCTGGAGCTGAGACCAGTTCAGGGGCCTCTCGCATCTCAGGGCCTAAAGCTGAGGGACCCTCTCACCTCTTCCCCCTGCTTCTTCTCTACCGCCTTCTTCTTATACCTCCTTTTTTGAAGGGGATGATTTTTGGGTCACACCTGGCAGTACTCAGGGATTACTCTTGGCTCTGTGTTCAGAAATCACTCGTGGCAGGCTCAGGGAACCATATGGGATGCTCAGGATCGAACCCAGGCCTATCCTGGGTCAGCCGTGTGTAAGGGCTGTGCTATCACTCCAGCCCTTCTTATACCTCCTCCCTAATTACGTCCTCCCTCTGTTCACCTCCTCCCTGCTCACCTCCCTGCCTTCCTGTGCCATTCTTGAATCCCTGTGTTCCCTCTCTGTGCTCACGTCCTGCCCTCAGCATGTGGAACAGAGACACCTGCTGGCAAGGCCACTGGCTCCACCTTAAAGCCAGACACCAGCTCAGGGTCTGCATCTGACCTAGAGGCTCATGAACGAAGACTTTGGAGCCTTCCAGGCCCACCAGGACCAGTGATGGCCACACTGACCCACACCCCGCTGAACTACTCCCAAATCTACAGCCACACACTTACCCATACCACATCCACACCCACAAGACACCCACATTGCGCCCATGCCACACCCATGCTGACACCCACACACTCACCCATGCCCACGCCAGCCGACAGTGACATCTGTGTCAGAGCTGAGGACCCATCTCTGGTGACCCTGGGAACCGAGATCTCAGTATCTAACACCTTCCAGGAAATGTGAGGCTCCTAAGCCCTGGCCTCCTGTCTGTCTCTGCAGGACCCGCCCTTCACAGGGAGGATGAGACGAGACACCAGGCTCAGCCCTCTCGGTCTTCTCTACGGTCCCCACTGTTCATCTCTGAGTTCCTGCTCTGTCCAGTTAAATAGACCCCCACTGCCTCCTCTGCTCCACGCTGGGACTCCCTAAAGTCATTACGTAGACAGCCACCACCAGGACACCAGCACTTTGATGGAAGACTTGAGGTGCAGGAGTGTGGAGCAGGCAGTGGAGTATCTGTGAGGTCCGGCCACTCTAGCTGGCCTGGGACCAGCTCAGAGTCCTGATCCACTGAACCTTCCCTGATGTGACCAGCACCCCCGTGAAAGAGTCCCCTGCAGCTCCATGCAGTGGACATCGGCCAGAGGCGGCTTTGAGGGGCCTGTGACCCCAGGCACAGAGGCCTAAACAGCCCCCGCTGCGCCCAGCGGCCTGAATCGACTTGCCCAAGACCCAGCGGACGGGCAGCCCAGGGTAGCCAGCTGAGCGCGGGCAGGCCCGGAGGCCCAGCGCCTTTGGGGGTAGCCGAGTGCTGGCTCTCGCCTGGCTTTTTTTTCTACTTCTGCCATGCAAAGATAATCAGGTTTATGTAAAGTCTGTGTGCTCTTTTGACAGCGCTGGGTAGCTCATTAATTCTAGCACAGCAAACCCCATTGTTCCCCAAGTGTTTGAAATGCGGATGGGGCCAGCCTTTCTCCTCCTGTCACTCACTGTTAACATTTTTCTCGCAGTTGCCATGGCGGAGGCCAGAGTTCATGAAAACACAGAATAAGACCCAACAAAACAAGAGAAAGACTTATTTGAAATCCTCTTTTGAAAGGACATCTACCATGCACGGAACATGGGCCGTGAATGTAGACAAGTTTGGGCGCTGTGCACCGCGAGGGAGGGGAGGAGACGATCTGAGACAAGGGCCAGAAAACTTGACTCTGGGAAAACCTCAGCGAATCGGGGCAGGAAGACAATCGCTCCCTTTCCTCCGCTCTCCAGGGAACAAAGCCCAGACTCAAGCAGCCCTCGGCCTGGGAATGCACAGAGAGGCAGTGGGGCAGCGGGCACCAGGCGTGCAGGACACATCAGAACAGGGACAGCTCCTGGGACATGGGACAGACAGAATGTGGAACCTGTACACACAGGCAGGGAACACTGGGACAACTGTCATTCTTGCACATGGAATGGGGACTCTGGAACACTATCATTTATGCTTATAGGACAGGGGAACTGGGATACACATCCTTACACATAGGACAGGAGACATGAGGACATTCACCTTACACACATACACAGACTCTGTCCTTCTCGAGTCCACAGAGGCAGCCCCCTTGGCTGTCCTACATCCTGTTGCAGACAGCCTCAAGCCCACTGAGGTGGCACAGTGCACTTGAGCTGGGCACTGAAGATAACCATCCTCTCCTCTGCCTGAGAGCCCACTCACCTGAGAAACCATTCACCTAAAGGCTCATTCACCTCTGAGGCCCCACTCACAAAAGCCTCACTCACCTGAGAGCCCACTCACCTGAGGGACCACTTACCTGAAGGCCCACTAACTGAAGGCCTCATTCACCTGAGAAGTCACTAACCTTGAGGGCTCACTCATATGAGGGCCCACTCACCTGAGGCCCCACTTACCTAAGGGCATACTCACATTAGGCCCCACTCACAGACACTTCATTCACCTGAGAAGTCACTCACCTGAGGCCCCTTTCACCTGAGGGCCATTCACCTGAAGGGACACTAATCAAAGGGCCCATTCACCTGAGAAACCACTCACCTGAGGGATCATTCACCTGAAGGGACACTAATCAAAGAGCCCATTCACCTGAGGGCCCACTCATCTGAGAAGTCACTCACTCTGAGGGCTCACTCACCTGAGAGTCCACTCACCTGATGGAACTTTTATCTGAGAGCCCACTCACCTGAGGGGGCATTTATCTGAGGGCCCACTAATAGAAGGTCTCATTTACCTGAGTGCCCACTCACCTGAGAAGTCACTCACCTTGAGTCGCTCACCACAGGGCTCATTCACCTGAAAAATTACTCACCTAAGGAATCTCTCACTTGAGAGCCCATTCACATTAGACCCCACTCACTTGAGGCCCCACTAACGGAGGCCCATTTACCTGAGAAATCACTAACCAGAGGCTTCACTCACCAGACTCCACTCACCTGAGAGCCCACCCACATTAAGCCCCACTTACTTGAGGCCCATTTACCTGAGAAATCCGGCACCTAAGGGCCCACTCACCTGAGGGCCCACTCCAGATGCTCCACAGCTCTTTGAATCACACTGTGGAAGAATCTGGCAGTCCCCATGGCCCTGCATGTTTTGGGTTTGTCCTGGTGAGCAGTTTGCAGTCATGTCTCTCAGCTCTGGAGAATGACCCCTGGAGTCACAGCCCCCAACCATGCACACCTCTTCTGAGCATCTGTTGCCCAATGCTCCCAGCTCTGAATGACAGACCTCACTAGCGAGCAAGTAGGCCCTCTCACCCATGCTGTGCCCTGATCACATGCTGCCCTCCTCAAGAGCTCCCTTGTCCAGGACTGGTGCCCTTGGATCTAGAGCCAATACCGTCTGCAGCCCCTGGTGTCCCGGGACTTGGACAACAGCCACATATAGTGCTGGCAAAGTTGCATAAAGGCCACGTGGATGACTTGAATCCTTTGGCCTCTGGGTCCATCGCTGGATGGGGAGGCTCCCTCAGATCCACAATCTCTATCAAACTCACAACCTCCATCAGACTCAAGTCCCTGTCAGTCTTGCAACCTCCATCAGACCCACAACCCCCTTCAGACCCTTACTCCCACCCAGCCCACTGTGTGTACACCATGCAGAAAAGGTTAAGATGAGACCATGATCTGCATCCCTGTCTTTCCTCTCCTCTTCCAGGACAGCAGAACTCTGGGCCTCTCTGTGAATCCTCCTGACAGACCTGCCTGTGGAACTTTCCAAGCAATCAGTCCTGGTCCCAGGAGGCAGGCCACTATACTCATAAAAGCAGAATCAAGTCAACAAGCATAAATACACTTACAACACACTCATATACATGCGCTCACTTGCGGGGGCCCACACAGAGACTCCAAAAGTAGCAACCTGCAACTTAGCCCAAGCAGTGGGAGAGAGGGTTGAGGAGAGTAGAAACATCCTTGCCTTTATTTCTGCACATCTCCTGAAGTCTGCCCATGGAGTGTAAGCTAGAAAGAGAAAGAATGCTGGCTGGAGAGCCAGGAGGAGGAGGAGGAGGCCTGTAGCTTCAGGTTCAAGAGAAAGAGACTAAGAGAGGAATAGAGGCAGAGCAAGCAGCACCTTGCCGATGCTTTATCTCAGGCCCAGGACCAGCCAGGCAGGAAGGAGACCTGGGTCTCTAGCCCCTGGTGGGCCAGCAGGCTCTGCTCCAGCATTAACCTGGGCCCCTCCTAACTGCCAGGCTCACCCTTTTTATACTCAGGGCAGTTACAGGGGGGTATGTCTCAGTCCAACTGCTGTTATAGGGGGTTCACCCCTTAAAGGTACATTGATTAATTCCCTTAAATACATCAACACTCACATATTCACACACAAAACCTCACACACACTCTCGACACCTTCCGCCTTAGACCCCATGTTTCATGTTGGTCCCAAGCACAGGCATGTTGAGGGCAGGTCTGAGAGTTCCAGGCTACATGCCACCTTCAGGCCAAGCCCAGGAGGACCAGGAAAGTCATGCCTTCACATAAGAACTAGTGCTTCCTTATTCTCCGGATCTTTAGAGTCTATTGGGGCTAGCAAAGAACTTTCCAGAACCTTGCTGCTGCTCCTCCATGGCCTTTGACCTGGCCAGGGAGGCATGCTCGGGGCTCCTCTTGGGTGCTCCTTCATCTCCAGCTGCCAGGCTGTGGCCAAGGCTGCCAGCTCCATCTTCCTACTCCTCCTCTCTTGGGCAGTCAGAGCCATTGCATGGTCCCCAGACCGTGCCATGCCGAGGACACCACAGATAAGATGAATAGGTCCTGTCCGCCGCCTCCAGAGGACCCACACGCCCTCACCAGCAGGCTCCACTGAAATGAAAACATCATTTTTCCTTCCGTCCATCTCAGCGAAGTCTGGAGCCAGGCCCGATAATGAATCCGCAGAGAGAAATCAATACTACAACTGGTTGGAGATGAAACCACCCATAGCAAAATCAACTTCCCAGGGTGCCCGGGTGCCCTCCGCAAACACAGCCTGACAGCACATGTGGAGTGGCCATCAGTGTCACTCTTTCTCCCCAAATAATCCCACCCTAAAACTCAATTACCCCGAACCATTTTATGGCGTGGAGACTTTTGTTATAAATGCAGCCTTTGTTGGTTGGGAGTGAGTGCTTCCCCGTCGGGGTTGCAAACGAGCCCTCCTCTCGCTCCCGGCCGACACGCTGATGGTTGCAAATACCCCTGGCTCATGAGTGATGGGAGATGCAGCTGTGCAGGGACCTGTGTGAATCCCGTTGCTTTTGTGGAGTCAGGGTCCCTTCTCTTGATCTTTTCTAATCCTGGGGTTTGTCTTACTTTCTCTGGATGGAACTTACCTTGGCAAAGGTGGTGGCTGCTCTTCTGGGCTCCTTCAGCTACAGAGGTGGGGGAACAGGCAGGGTTAGAGTCTAGAGGTAGGGTTCACTGTGGAAGACCATGGCTGGGAAGAAGGAACCTTGACCTTCTGAGCAGATCCGATATGGTGCACAGTTGGGGCCAGGGCAACAACACAGTGGGAAGGGCATTTGCCTTGCATGTATGCAACCTGGTTTCAATCTCTGGCATCCTATAGGGTGTCCCCTAGCCTGCCAGGAGTGATTCCTGAGTGCAGAGCCAGGAGTGACCCCTGAGCACTTCTGGGCATGGCCCTAAAAATATAAAATATAAAGATGGTTTTGGGCTGGAGTGGTGATGCAGAGAGGTAAGGTGCCTGCCTTGTTCGTGCTAGCCTAGGATGGACCACAGTTTGATCCCCCAGCAACCCATATGGTCCCCCAAGCCAGGAGCAATTCTTGAGCGCATAGCCAGAAGTAACCCCTGAGCATCACCAGGTGTGTGAAAGAAAGAAAGAAAGAAAGAAAGAAAGAAAGAAAGAAAGAAAGAAAGAAAGAAAGAAAGAAAGAAAGAAAGGAAGGAAGGAAGGAAGGAAGGAAGGAAGGAAGGAAGGAAGGAAGGAAGGAAGGAAGGAAGGAAGGAAGGAAGGAAGGAAGGAAGGAAGGAAGGAAGGAAGGAAGGAAGGAAGGAAGGAAGGAAGGAAGGAAGGAAGGAAGGAAGGAAGGAAGGAAGGAAGGAAGGAAGGAAGGAAGGAAGGAAGGAAGGAAGGAAGGAAGGAAGGAAGGAAGGAAGAAGATGGTGCTTGGGCAGCCACCAAGAAAGAGAGCAGGACCCAGGCAAGCCCAGTCCCACTGATGCCACTCGCTACTGCCTGAAGGGGCTGAGTCCAAGGGTGGCTGCTTGCTAGATGTCAGCACCTGCCTCCATCCCAGGGGCTCAGACAACCACACCAGAGATGAGCAGCCCAGGGCCAGCCGCACTTCTCTGTGCACTGCCACAGTTTATGTCTGAGTGGTGCCTGGTTCCCAGTTATGGGGGTGGAGGAAGCAGGGGACCTTGGACTTAGCTCAGCCAAGGAGGAAGGGAGGATCTGGGAATGGTATCGGGGCCACTGAGGCTGCAAAAAGATGGGCCAAGTGTTCTGACAGCTGGTCAGCCCCTGCCCACACTTGCCAAAGCCTCTGACTGAAACCAGGTTTCCCCAATACGAGTCTAGCAGGAAACGATAGTGTGGACGGAACTGGCAAGCATGGCTGGTGACAGGCATGGTGCTGGGAATCATGTCAAAGGCAGGTTAAGGCTGCCCTGTCTGCCATGTGTAAAGAGTGGTTGCCCGCAGCCCTGACGTTTAGTAAAGAGCAGGATTACTCCTGATTCTGTGCTCAGGGATCACTCCTGGATGGGCTCAAGGACCCTATGTGGTGCCTGGGGTTGATCCACTGCATTTAAGGCAAATGCCCTTACAGTGAGGTTCCCTAGGGTGTCCAGTCACTGCAGTGTTCACCCCTCAAGTGCCTAGTCATTGCAATGTTCTTCCAGTATGATTCCAGCACCTCCAATACTGGGTCCTCCTCCCACAGGTGTCTCGGCCCTCCTCCCACGGGCCCCGCCCTTCTCATGAGAAGCTCATTCATCACCGGCCTGGTTCATAGATCAAGCGGCCTCACTCACTCCACGGCGGGGTCGGTGCCCACAAGTACTTAACGGCCTCCCAGCGGGCGCTGCTCAGAACCAGGGAGGCAGGACCGTCCATCAGGAGAGCCCCCAGGCTCAGCTCAGACTCCACCGACATGCCTGCAGCCTTTGTGTTAACAAACCCTGTTCATTTCAGGCTCCGGCGGCTCCAGGGACTTTAGACAGGCCCTCAAGACAAATGGGGATTTGATAGAGTCCTGAAGCGGTGGCAGATCCCAAACCCATGGTGGGGGGGGGAGGGAGCAAGCGGGGCCAGGCCTGCCCAGGATCAGCCTCAAAGAAAATGCAGAGTCACAGAGTCAGTGGGGAAGTCTGGTCTGGGAAGAAATGGGACCCAGAGCAAAGGTGGGATCACAGTTTCTGTGAGCAGAGCAGGCAGGAAGCCCCTCACATCCACTGGCGCACTTCTGCCTCTTCACAAGGACGGCCTGTTGAAAGATGGTCCATTGCAGGATTTGATTCAGAGAGCACTCAGAAACCCCTTGCCTAGGACCAATGCCTGACCAGAGGTCATGTGTAGAGTCATACAGGGATGCTAAGCCTTTCCTGCAGCTCAGGGGTACACCTTGTGGGGGTCCTACCTTGTGGGGGCACACATAGCCATAGGGTCCACTGTCATGGCTAAAAAGCCCCACATCCATCCCTGCTTGCATTTTCGTAATCCAGCATGACAACCGCAGACCCAGAAACAGTAGGCCCCAGATGAGGGAGGAAGGAGGAGCAGGAAGCAGCTTGAGTGAGGGAAAGTCTTACAGGTGAGACCAAGTCTCCTATCAGCTGCCTCACAAAATGGGAAGAAGCAAAGAGGAATGGTGGAGAGAGGACTAGAGGGAAGAAGGAACATGGATGGGTGAGTGGATGGGTGGGTGAATGGATGAGTGCGTGGGTGGGTGGATGGATGGATAGATGGATAGATGGATGGATGGATGGATGGGATGGTCTATGGATGGGGTGATAAATGGTGAATGATGGATGATGGATAGATGATGGTTAGATAATAATGGATAGATAGATAATTGATGGATAGATGATCGAAGAAAGATAAATGATGGGTGGATGAAGGATAGGTGAAGGATAAAGAAAAGATGAATCAGGGATAGACATTAAAACAAGCAGATAGGTAATGAGTGGGTGGTTAATTCAGGAGTGACAGGTGGGAGAGTGGAGACTGATATCATGTGTGTGTCAGGTGTATCTCAACAAACAGAAGAATCCCCTGCTGTCCAAAGAGCAATGACAAAGGTCATCTAGGAGTGGATGGTGAGAGACCAGTAGTGCCCTCTGACTCCCAAAGCTTTTCCTTTCTTCTCCCTGCCCCATATCTAGGCAGTCCCATTGAGGGCTTGCTCTGATTTGAACAAACACTAGAGGCCTCGCCCCTCCCATATCTTCCCTCTTTGGAGCTTCCAGGCCCACTGAAACACTGCCTAGCTGTCCCCTGAGGACCAGGGATGGAGAACAGGAATCTTCCAGAAATTCAGAAGATCCTGGTGGAATGTGTTCTGAGGCAATGGGGAAAGGAGCACTCTGCCGCTCCAGAGTGAAGGAGAAAGGAGCACTCTCCTTTTAGAAGCAAGGGACACTTCTAACTTGCATTTGAAGTGGGTCATAGTGATTCCTCAACTTCTCTGTCCTTGACCATGTGTCCTACTGTGACTGGGCAGCCACAGAAGTCACACACATCTTCTGTCATGACAGAGTAGCTACAGAGATGTGCTCCCTGCTTCCTGTCAGCAGTTCCCTCTTCCACCCTCACTGTCTCGCTTACTCAGGCTACAGCTCCTGCCACCACAATGCTGGCCCATCAGCTTTCAGCGGCAGGCACCTGGGCCATGTAACAAGTGTGGAAAATGACTCCTAAATGCAGCAAAAATTATTAAAGCTCAATTATTCATGTACCCTCAGTCTGCTGGGCCACCCACCCAGGGCCCCTAGGGCTACTGAATAATTGAAGCCAGGTTGATGATAATTACATGATAACTTTATTGACTGGTCTCCTGTGGAGGGACGGGCACCATGTCGACTGACGAAAGGAAGGTGCTTCTCCTTGGAGCACTCCTCGAAATCCCAGAAATATGCTGAACCCCCCTTATGGGCCACACCCATCCCCAACCTTCCCACCCCCAAAGACCTTGTAAAAATAGTCTGTCACTATGTGCACAGACACAAGCACACATAATCACACATGCACACACCACACATATGCTCATGTATGTATATAAAACCAAAATCACACATAAACACACCACACATGTGCATACACATGTTACACGTGTGCTCACACATATTTGTGAACCCTCAATCACACACAAATACACTATGCATGTGCACGTACGAACCAACAATTATGCATGCACATACCACACGCATGTATACAAACCCACCACACATGTGCACATATAATAGCAGGCATGTGTGCAGGCTCATGTAGATGTGTGTGTACACTCATATACACATGTATAAGTGTGTGTGCGTGGATGTCTGCATGTGCACACACTTCTGTGTTCATGTACGCAGCCTGTCTTCTTTCCCTCCTCCTGAAACTTTTCTGCACCCCAAGGCAGCCTGGGCCTTTGCATGCTCAGCATCCCCTGCAGACAGGCACTACATCCCTCCTGCCCCCAGCCCAGGAACCCTAGCACAGCATCTATGGGCCTTTGTGACCTACTTCTAGGCTCAGGAGATGTGGCCACTGCACTCAGAACCCTCGGGGATAGCCGGCCAGGGGTGGACAGTGTGGGGACCAGACCCCTGGCTGTCTCTGTCCCTCTCACTCCTTCCTGAATGCCCAGGAAGTCATGGAACCTACTCACTGCTGGTCCCCCAGGCCATCCCTACTCCCAGTTCATAGGCACCCTAAGAGGTCAGAAAAAATTGAAGGAAGGAAGGGACAGGAGGAGGGAGAAATGGGCTAAAGGAGGCAGCCATCAGTCCCATCAGGAATATCTGGAGGACCATAGGAAGGAAAATTCAGGTCAGAGTCAGCTGGACTCCAAATTCAGGGCTGAGCATCTCACATTTATACCCACCTCCAGCTGTGCAGTGGTTGGGGGGGGGGGACAGGATAGTGGACCACAGAACCCAGGAGGGACAGACAGGCCCGGGGGTCAGCTGCTGGGGGATAGGATGTTCAGGACAGCACCCATAGGTCCCAGGGGGCAGTGAAGCAGCAGAAATGACCTTGAAGGATCAAGCATCTCTCTGCAGTTCTGGGTGGGAATGCAGAGATGAGATTTAATGATAACTCTGTGACACTTTCCAGGCTGGTCCATCACAGAGGCTGTAGAAACGAATGCATGAGGGAGGAAGGGAGGTGTGAATCAGTGGATGAGAAAGTGAGGGAGTGCAGTTACATGGTGTAATGGTTAGCACTCTGGACTCTGAGAAAGTAGAGGCAGTGAGCCAGGTTGTAACTACATGAAGTGAGGTACCAAGAGATGTAGAATGAAAGTGAGTAAAGGTAGGGAGGTGGGAGGGAGAAAGGAGAGTGAAAGAAGCGGGGGAGACGGAGGAGAGAACTGATTATCAGGTTATCAGAGAAGGGCAGTGAGAGAGGGGGGGGGAAGGAAGAATGGAGAGAGAGAGAGAGAGAGAGAGAGAGAGAGAGAGAGAGAGAGAGAGAGAGAGAGAGAGAGAGAGAGAGAGAGAGCAGTGAGCAGGTAAAAGGGCGAGTTGGGCCAGACTGAACTGAAGTTCTTGGGCCCAGGACACATGTACCTGCAGTTTAGAGACTCTGCCACTAGATGTCGCATGTCCATCAGGGTCCAGATCGAGCAAGGGGTTCCAGTGGGCAAAGCGGGGGGCCAATGTGCTGATTATGTCCACTCCCAACCTGGCCGAGAAGGATCCATCCAGGGCTAGGGAGGCCTTTCTGTTGGTCTAGGCTTCACCCGACTCTGGCACCTGCTTTTAGTCTAGCACCTGCTGGCCTGCCTGACTGCAGGAGAATCAGGGCTTGCTATTGACAGGCGTTGGGAACTGTGGACTGGATGAACCCATGTTACAAGGGCCTAGATCCAGAAAAGAAGCTCACAGCAGTGATATCAGAGGAGTTACAGGGCATTGAGTAGCCAGTCTTTCCTCTACGGGGGGGGGGGGGGGGGGGAGTGTCTGAGCACAACCCTTTGCTGTCCCTTGCTCTGTGGACCTGCCCAAAGGGGTCCTGAAACTCAGCTCAAAGACACCTCAAAGCCCTGCTAACAAGGGGGCAGCCTAATTTAACCTACCCTGTGGGGACCCCACATGGTGTTCTTGACCCTCTGCAGCCCTGGCTCAGTGTCAGGAGCAGTAGGGGCAGATTTGGGAGCACCTGACCATGCTATTCAAACCCCCAGGCCTCCCCAGAAACTGAGGGGACAGATCTCACCACAAGACTAGACCAAATGTCCAGTACATACCACAAATGCCCTCTGCCTGCACACAGCCATGCAGGACTGACCTGGAGGACTCCCAGGTCCCTAAGGAAGGGCCCAAGGGCCCAACGGGAGAGGACACATGCCAACCATGTCATTACCAGGCTAGAGCGTGAAGGAGTCTGGGGTGCCATGGTGGCTTTCTGGCTATGGAAAGCTCCTCCCCTCAGCTCATGGGGTCCCTGTGAATAAGGGGAGCCACCATCATGGGGATGAGGAGAAGCAGCCCCCCACACCTATTCAGCTCATTCTGGCTATGGGAGGAGGGCCCACTAGAGATAGAAAGCTCCCTCAAGTGCAGCCCCCACCCCCTGAGAACCAGGATTCTGCCTCTTGCAGCCCATCCCTTGACTAGCCCCTGCCCTATCCCCCCACTCCCCTCCTGGGTATACATCAGGTCAGCAGAAGCATCAGTCACACCATCAGACTTGGAAGAAGACTTGGAAGATCAGATGGTGATCTGATCAGTGATGACCTTCACTTGGCAGGACCTGCTGGCCTGGGCACAGTGAGGCCACCACTGAGTGCACAAACAGTGAGTGGCTGGGCAGATGATTGGGGGTGGGCCCACACAGACATACAGACACTGATGCTGCATACAAGAAAGTGGATATATATATGCTACAAACACAGATGTTAGATATGTAATGGAGAGATGCATGGATCAATAGATATTAGATGAATGATACTTGATCATTGTGCTAGATGGGTCGATTATACATAGACATAGATTATATGCAATAAGTTGTTAGATATTACATGAATATCTGATTGATTAATGAAATATTGGCAGATGACACACATAGATATATGATTATTGAATAAATGGGTAATGTAAGGATGAGTGGATGGACAGATGGATAGAGAAGGACGAATGAAGGATGAAAGGTAGATGGATGGGTGGATGGATAGATGGATGATGGGTGGTGGATGAATGATAGATGATGATGGACTGATAAAGAATAGATGGAAAATGAATGGCAGACAGATGAGTGGATGGATGCATGATAGATGGAGGATGGATAAATCAATGATGGATGGATGAATGAAGGATGGATGGGGATGGATGGAGGATGGATAAAGAATGGATAGATGATTTGGAGGATGAGTGGAGGATGGATAGAGAATTGATGGAGGATGGATGGGGATGAATATTTGGATGAATGTATGAATTAATATACAAATAGATGGATGGTAGATTTATATATGAATGGATGAATAGATGGCTGGGTAGTGCATGATGGATGATGGATGAGTGGACATATATATGAATAGAAGAATGAATGGTAAATTTATGGCTGCATGATGGACGGATGATGGATGGGTGGGTAGATAGTTGATTCGAGGATGGACGAATAGATGAATGGGTGGTGGATGGAAGTTAGAGAGATGACAGTTGATAGATAGTTAAAAAGCATTTAAAGTATTAATGTTCTTAAGGAAACATGGGATTTTCATCATTGCTTTTGTCTGCTTAAAACTTGAAGGAATCTGGAGAATTTGGTGCTTTTATTCCTCCATGTGGGTTAAGTGGTGACCCTGGGAACAGTAACCACCTAGACTCTAGGTCCTAGAAAGTCTCTAGACACACGTGTGAGAGCCTCACAGTGAGGCTAAACCCCTATATTTGATCTAGCTGGAACCCCGAACTCTGCAGCTTCAGGTGCCTGGACTCACTGCCCAGCCCCACCAGGGAGAGCCCAAAAGTGCTGCCCCACTGGACACTTGCTGGATGGGCAGTTTGGCATAGTGTTGATGCTCAGGGCTTTCTCACCCTACCAAGTGGGGCATCCACAGTCACCTCTGTGGGGGCCACAGGCCCCTGTGTCTGGCCACCAGTGCGGTGAGAGCCATCTGTGAGCTGTTGTGACTTGAGAAAAAGGGACATGGTTGGCCGAGGTGCACGTGTGCTAATAAACTGGAGATGGCTTCTTTCTGGACCCTTGGACTCAGCCCTGCCCGTATCTGTCACTCATATCTAAGCAGCCTGGCTGAGGCGTCCAGACGTGAAAGACTGAGGCGGCCACGGGAAGCACACGGAGTGTGGAGAGCGGTGGGATCAAGATTCCTTCGTGTGTCGCCGCACTGGCGAGGTGGGGAGCGACCTCCCTTCCGCACGTCCTTCTGCCTTCACAATCCCGATACTTGATCATAAATTGTCGGCCGCACTTTGCAGGGGCCGGGACAGATTAAAGCTCGTGCCGCGCCCGGCCTGGGCATACCATTAGCATATATATGAGATTCGCGACATCTCTAATATTCTCCGGCAGAACCCATCTGCCAGCCAGGTGATGAATTAGAAAAACTCTTCACTTGTTTAGGAAACTGAAGGGGTGTGGGGGAAGGCGGGGAAAGGGGGTGGATGGGTGTGCATGTCCGTGGGGCAGTGGGCATGCCTGGCTGTCTGTCCCGAGGGTTCCTGTCTCCACTGGCTCCAGCCTCAGGGACCTGCCTGTTGGGGCAGCCTCTGTGGTCTCCAGCTGTGTAACTGGAATGTTTCAGAGCCCCAGCCTCCCTTCCAGAGCAGCTGGACGTGTTCTCGAACATGGGGTGGCACAGAGCACTTGGCGGGCTGGATGGTCCCAGGTCCTCACAGGGGTTCTGGGGACCCTCATCCTGTGAAGGTCCACAGCCCACAGCCCTGCAGGGGAGGGGAAGGAAGGACCCAGCCAGGAGAGACCCCCCCACATGCCACCTGCAGGGTCCTGCTGACCTGGTCATTATAGCTCTCATGGGGCTCCTAAGGTACCCACTCCGGCTACTGCAATGACAGTGCCCCCTGCTGCACACTTGCCAGGAACCCCAAAGACCTCACCCTACTCCCAGACGTGACAAAGACTAAAAAATCTCTGAACTCTCTACCCAAGCTGTGTGCAGGGCTGATGGCTGGGCAGATGAATAGGATGAGACTCACAGGGCATTTACTCCACAACCACAGCCCAACATACTGACTCAGAGGCACGCTCACACACTCAGTAATATTTAGACACACTTGCACTCACATATTCATATGCTCACTCACACAACTCACTCATGCACTTTCACACTCAAACACTCAACCAGGCATACTCATACAAACACAGTCACTCAAATTCACTCTCAGTCTCCCACATTCATGCACACTAATACACTCACATTTACACATCCCACTCTCATGCTCACACACTCATCCACACTTATTCAAATTACATATTCATACATAGTCACACCATACACTCACACTCAAACACACATTAACTCACACACATTCATAAATACACCCCAACACACCTCACATGCCCCAACACACACTTAGACCCCCAATACACACCCACTCACACATTCACAATTCAACATATTTATATACACATATATACATATAAAGCCACATTCGGGCCCGGAGAGATAGCACAGTGGCGTTTGCCTTGCAAGCAGCCAATCCAGGACCAACCAAGGTGGTTGGTTCGAATCCCGGTGTCCCATATGGTCTCCCGTGCCTGCCAGGAGCTATTTCTGAGCAGACAGCCAGGAGTAACCCCTGAGCACCGCCGGGTGTGACCCAAAAACCAAAAAATAAAAATAAATAAATAAATAAAGCCACATTCACAACACAATCACACCCAACAACCACAATCCCACATGCACTCACACATCTACACTATCGCACCCTGCACCATATACTCACAACTCAACATACAACTGACACCACATATGGAGAATGACACAGCCTCTCACACCACCCACCTGTGGATGGGATGACTGGGAGGGGGCTCAGTTCCCAGGTGCTCTCAGGGGCTGTCACTCTCAGGGACCTCTGTACTAAGAGGTGGAGCAGCCTAGAAGCAGAGTCGGAGCACTGGGCAGACTTGACAGCCGACCACATATCTTCTAGAAGACCTGTGGTGCCCAGAAACGGGTCTGAGTGTCCCACAGCACCTGCATTGGCTCCTCATGCCCTCGACTGGGCAGCCCCGGGTGGGATTGAGGCCAGGCATCCTCCTGGGGCACAATCAAGTCTGGGGAGCAGAGCCAAGCCTGTTCTCACAGCAACCTACCACTGCTGCTCTGGCCTGTGCTGGGATCAATGTACCAGGAGCCCTGACAGTCTCCTGCCACAGCACAAACTGGCTCAAAGGTGCCGGGCATGCAGGTGCAGGTGTGAGCGTGATATGGTCTACAGGTGTAGGTGTGGTCTGGGGGTGTGGTGTGTTTCGAGGAGATGGATGTGGTGTGTGGGTGTGGTTCTGGATGTGGGTTTGGTTTTTAGTGTTGTGTGGTTTGTGGGTGTCAGTGTTATTTGTGGGTGTGGTTTGGGGTGTAACGGGGGCATGGGTGTGGTTTGTGGGTGTAGTTTGTGAGTGTTGTGTTTTGTGGGTGTAAGTGTGATTTGTGGTTTGTGATTTGTGGCTATGGTTTTGGGTGTGGGTGTGCATTCTTCCTGCTGACTTAAAGAAAAGTCAGACAGTGTGGCTGAGCCCACTCCAGGTAGACCTGAGTTTGCTGCCCAGTGAAATTGGGGGTCAGAAAGTGACCTTAGTGTGAGAGGCTGCCTGGCTGCTCCTGAGGTGCAGAAAGCACAGGTGCATGGCTCCCACCAGACCTGTGTGAAGTATCTGGGTAATGAGAAGCCCAGAGGAGAGGGTGCCACCCAGGTCACTGCCCAGACTCTGCCAAGGGCACTTGGGGCAGGTCTGTGTCATTCCATTTTGTGGTCAGTGAAGGATCTGGAGGTAAACCAGGCTTTTCTGGAACAGGGCTCTGGAGGGAGTTGGGGTGACCCCGCAGTGCCATGTTGGAGGCCGGACACTCTGCGGGAACCTCACAGATGGAACCATCTCCCCCAGAGCCCTAATTTCAGGGGCTGGACCTTCTGTGATTATATTACTGGGGTTCTGTGACCTTCAGTGGAGCCCTGCCAGGGACTGGGCATATGCCACCTGCCCTCTGCCACTGCTCAGTGGCCCTCAGCCTTGGGGACACAGCCAGCACCTCTGCCTACCACTAGGGAACTCCAGGACTGGACAGAAGGGAATACTCCCTGGGTAAGAGCCACCGGAACAGGCCCCACTCACCTATCTTTTCCACAGTGAAGGTGGCTCTGAAGTCACAGAAAATGGCCTGGCCCAGGGACAAGATGAGAATGGAATCTCTCAGCCTGGTGGATCAGGGCGGAGCCTGAGGGGGTCACACTATGCCCCAAACAGAGGCCAGGGTAGTGGACTGGGGGACTTATCAGCTCTGTTCCCCAAGACTGGCAACTCTGACTATCCCCAGAGACTGTCTTCAGTCCTGGCATTGGCCAGGACAAACACCTCAACTCCATAGAAGTCACTCATAGCCCTCAGAAAACCTCTCAGGCCCCTGCTAGCAGCCCAGTGTCCATCTCCAAATGAGAGGACCTTGCAGGGGTGAACATTGAGCTTCCATCAGGCTGGGTTCGCCTCTGTGGGTGCCATTGGAAATATCAAGGAACAATGAAGCGTTTCCTTTTAAAGATGATTGATCACTGGGAATTAAAAACAGTTCAAGGAGAAACAAGGAGAGCATTGATTAGGTGAAGTGGCTTCAACTCCGGGACGTCGATGTTCCGCAGGCTGGCCCACACCTGCCTCCCTCCACCTCCAGGCCAGTGGATGGGTTTGAGAGTTGCTGGTTGATCTCCCTGACAGGATTCAGGGGACAAACATGCAGAATCTGGGGGGCACTCGAGGCTGAGAACTGGCAGGAATTTCGGGAGAACAGCTGCAGATTTTGTCCATGTTTGCTGGACTGTGTCAATGCTGGGTTGAAGGGCAGGTGTAGAGAATGTACCAAAAAAAAATAGGATTGGGGTTGGGGGGCAAAGCCATAGCACAGTGGGGAGGGTGTTTGCCTTGCACACAGCCAACCCAGATTCAATCCTCAACATCCCATAGACTCCCCCAGCACTGCCAAGAGTGATTCCTGAGTGCAAAGCAAGGAGTAACCCCTGAGTACCACCAGGTGTGGCCCAAAAATAAACAAACAAGTCAGAGGTGACCCAAAGAGAAGAAAATCTCTGCTCAAGGCTCAGGACAGCCAAGCAAGAAGACAGAACAGGGACAACCAGAGGGATCTGCCCCTGATGACCAGCCAAAAGGTCCAGACCCACACAGAGAAGTGACAGCCAGTCCCACCAGGGCTTCTTTTGAATGCAATGATGGCAGGTAAGGGCTGGGGGACTCTCGGAGCAGGCAGGCTGAACCATTCCCCCCTTTTTATTAAATGACCGAGGGCAGCAGCCTGTGTTCCCATCCGGCAACTTGCATTGTCTTCTCGTGCATTTTGATTGAAGTGATGTCACGGCCAGATAAAAGCCGGGCCCACACCGTAATTGAATCAGTCTAAGTTGTTTATTCTCGGGCCCGAAGCCGGGCAGGATGTGTGTGAACAGCGGGAGCACAAAAGGGCCCCCCTTGTTGAACACACGCTGATTCGATCCACTCCTGAAACGGAATTGAGCTGAGCAGGGTCGGTGAGGATGGGGGGGGGGTCTTTCCGGGGGCTATTGGGAGAGAAATTCAATGAGATGCAGCCACAGCTGCTGAAATTCCCAAGTGTGACCCAGGTCAGTCATGACACAGGTGAGCGTTGCGGGGGTGGGGGGGGTGGTGTGTGCCCAGTAGACACTTCCTGCAGGCCGGGGTGCACTGATCCCCATGGGGCCCAGGCTCACCTTGCCTGCACCCAGTTGCACTGGTCCAGGGGCGGCTGCTTTGTGGAGGAAGTTGGTGGCTGGTTTTGCGATGACCCCAATGTTCCGCTCCCCAGTGCTATGCTGATATAGTGTGGGGTGAAGCTGAACCCCGAGAGGGCAGCTAGTACCCCTGAGCTCCTGTCCTCAAAGAAAAGACTCGAATTTACTAAACAAGAGCCACTTTGGGCTCATGCAGGGCAGAGCCACGAGCCCGTCAGCTCTGAGGAAGGGGGCAAGTTCTGGGATCCTTCCTCCACAAGCTGAGCACAGACTACAGCATGAGCCAGATTCACCCCAGGGACATGCATCACCCCTGCACCACTGCAAGGGACCCAAGGCAGGAATAGCCCCTGCCAACCACCATGGACAGAGGGAGGGAGGGAAGGAAGGAAGGAAGGAAGGAAGGAAGGAAGGAAGGAAGGAAGGAAGGAAGGAAGGAAGGAAGGAAGGAAGGAAGGAAGGAAGGAAGGAAGGAAGGAAGGAAGGAAGGAAGGAAGGAAGGAAGGAGGGAGGGAGGGAAGGAGGGAGGGAAGGAGGGAAGGAGGGAGAGAGAAAAGGAGAAAGGGAGAGAAGGAGAAAGGGAGAGAAGGAGTGAGGAAGAAAGGAAGGAAGGGAGGGAGGAAGAAAGAGAGGGAGGAAGAAAGGGAGGGAGGGAAGAAGGGAGGGAGGAAGGAAGGAAAAGAGAGAAGGAGAAAGGAAGGAAGAAAGGGAGGGAGGGAAGGAAGGAAGAAGAGAGGAAGGAAGGGAGGGAGAAAGAAAGGGAAGGAGGGAAAGAGGAATGGAAAGAGGGAGGGAGGAAGGGAGGAAAGGCGAAAGAGGAAAGGGGGAAGAAAGGAAAGGAGGAAGGGAGGAAAAGAGAAAGGGAGAAAAGGAGGAATAGAGGAAAGGAGAAAGAGAGGAAAGGAGGAAGAAAGGAAAGGAGGAAGGGAAGAAGGGAGGGAAGGAGGAAGGGAGAGAAGGAGGAAGGAAGGAAGGGAGGGAGGGAGGAGTGGAAGAGAAGAAAGAGAAGGAAAGAAGTGGGATAAAAATCTGAGAAAGTGAAGGGAAAGAGGAAATGAAGGGAGGAAAAAGTAGAGGGAAGAAGGAAGTGGAGGGAAAAGTGAAGAGTGTGAAGTAGTAGGAAGAAGGAAGTATAGGGAGGGAGGAAGTAGAGGAGGAAGAAGTGGAAGGAGGAAATGAGAAGGAAAATGTGGAAGAAATGGGGAAGTGAAGGGAGGAGAAAGGGAAGGAAAAAAGAAGTGGAGGGAGAAAGTGAAGGTGAAAAGTATAAATAGGTAGAAAATGGAGAAAGGAAGAAAGTGGTGGAGGGAGAAAGTAGAGGAGGAAGAAAGTAGAGGGAGGAGGTGGAGGGAGGATGTGGAGGAGGAAGTGGAAGAAGGAAAAAAGTGGAAGGAGGGAAAAAGCAGAAGAGAGGAAGTGGAGGGAAGGAGGAAGCAGAAGAGGAGGGAGTGAGAGAGGAAAGAAGTGGTGGGAGGGGGAGTGGAGGGAGGATGGGAAAGAAGTGGAGAAAGAAAGGAAGTGTAAGGAGGAAGAATAGGGAAAGAAAGGAAGTGGAGGGAAGAAGTGGAGGGAGGGTGAGTAGAGGGAGGAGGGAGGCAGAGTCTGGCACTTCCTGCCATTTTCCTGTCAGCCCAACTCCTCTCCAGTGAGGCAGGCCCCTTCCCCCTTACAGCCACCTTAGCTCCAAGCCCCACAGATGAGGTGTGTTACCCACCTTGAAGCCTGAGGTGGGTCTGGGCAGCCTCAGGGTTTCTTGGTGGGCAGGCAGCAGCTCTTCCCCATCTCAGTGTCCCTCCTGCAGGCCCCAGGTCCCCTTCCCTGGGAAGTGAGAGCAGTGATGAGTGTCTTCTCTCCCAGCCCCCAGGCCCCATCTATCAGCACAGATCTGGGATTCCCCAAGACCCCAACAGCCTCTTCCCCTGGGGTGTCATCCCATGATCCTCCCTCATCCCTGTCTTGGCGCA
Organism: Suncus etruscus; assembly: GCF_024139225.1. Classification (NCBI taxonomy): domain Eukaryota; kingdom Metazoa; phylum Chordata; class Mammalia; order Eulipotyphla; family Soricidae; genus Suncus; species Suncus etruscus. Next base: position 94,587,245 of record NC_064849.1, read on the forward strand.
GCCTCTCATAGTCCTGTACCTTCAGTGCCTGGCCCTAGGGCCTCCCCCAGACAGCCCTACACACATGAGGATGTCAGTATCTGCCCCCACAGCCAGACCCACACCTCCTAAGAGCAGGTGGCACATGGAATGCAAAGGAAGTCCTGGGGTGGGGGCTCAGGCACCTACCTGTATGCAGGTGATATTGTATACAGGTGTGAGTGTTCGTGTCTGTGCAGATCTGAGTGTGTGTCCATGTACAGGTGTATGTGTCTGTATACAGGTGTGAGCATGTGTGCCTTTGCGTGAGTCCACTCACCAGAGACTCTGTGTGTGCAGGTGTGAGCATATATACCTATATGCAGGTGTGTGTGTGTGCTGGTGTGAGCATGTGTGTCTGTGTGTCGCTAGGAATGTGTGCCTATGTGCAGATCTGTACCTATGTGCATGTGTGAACATCTGTGCCTTTGCACAGGTGTGAGTGAGTCCACTCACTGGGGTCATGAGCTCATGACCCCTAAGGCCACACACCGGAGCCCAGTCACTGCTCTTCTCTTTCTACAGTGGATCTGGTTGGAACCTGGTTTGTGTGTGTGGGGTTGAGTGTGGAAGTGCGTCTGCACATGGGAATGAGTGTAGCCATGTGTCCAGTAGCAGCATGCATGAGTGTGGTTGTAAGTCTGCCTGTGCAGTGTGTGTGTGTGTGAGCATGATTGTGTGTGCATGACACGTATGCATGAGTGAGTCTGGTGGTATGTGCAGTCAGTATGTGTGAAAATATGTTCTGTGTAGTGTGTGAGTGTGCATCCGTGTGGTGATATGTACAGTGTATGTAGGAGCACAGGGATGCATTTAGTTCATGTGTGAGTGTAGCAGTGTGTGCAGTGAGTGTGCCTGCGTGTGATGGCGTGTGCTGTCTTGTGAGTGTGTGTAAGTGGGCATGAGCGTGGTTGCATGCAGTGAGTGTGCCTGAGTGTGCTGCTGTATGTAATGAGTGTGCTGGCATGTGCACTTAGTGTGCCTGAGTGTGGTGCGAGCCAGCCTTGCATGCCGTGCTTGCAGCCATAGAGCACAGCATGTCTGGAGCTGTGTGCCTGCCTTCCTCCCTCAGCAGAGCGAGCGTTGACAGAAACAGGAAGCCAATGTGCTGAGCGAGCCCCTGGGCTGTAGTGGCCCCAGAAGTGAGCCTGGAGCCCCCACCTGTCTCATTCCCAAAAAGTCCCTTCCCCAGCTCCCCCCTACCTGTAGACCCCACTGCTATAACTTCTGCCCGCCCCCCCCCCCCTGGGCCATCAGCGTGGATGGCTCTTCTCCGACAATAGTTTGTGGGCCGAACATCAGGAGAGGGCGCGTCATCCCTCAGTTTTTTTTAAATTAGCCATTTATTAGCGTGGGGGGCAGACACCAACATCTCCATGAATCCCGCTCCCAAGTCATGAAAACGAAAAATGAGATGAACTCTGCCCATCAGCGGGTAATCGCTTAACTGTACACCGTTATTCGTCCACCCCGGCTGCACGCCTGGCAAGCCCGATCGGGTAACAGGGACTTTTAAAGGTGCCAATGTTTCTACACAGGGAACGTGGGTCAATTGCGAAAGGGATAACCATAATGATTAAATCATTAAAATTTTGTCTATGCTTCACAGAGCATAGAGAAAATTAACTTCCCACCAACCTCATTTTTCTGCTGAACATGAAATAATGATTTTCTGCCAGTATAATTACAAAGCTAACATCTGATAGAGTCAGCATCCAGCGGGGATTACCACAGGCATGAGTATTAGACCTCATTACCAGCTTGACTGCAAAATTATTACATCTTGTAATTGGAGGGTGAGATTTATATACAGATTGGCCAGGTTTCTGTAAGATTGTAATTACAAGCTTCGTTGGTTCGCTACTTATCACACAGTGCAGGAGGAGGCCGGGACAAGCCCAGGAATACCATTTCATTAAGCTGTAACCCTATCAAGGGAGAAGCGAGAACGTCTCTGTATTTATTAGGCCAAACAGAGCTGTTTGCAGAAGGCGAGGCCATTTATTACCGCCTGACAAATGGGATTCCATTTATTTAACCCCGGCGATCTATTTCAGTAAAACGTACAAACGAGCTATCCATTTTATGATTCCGGAGTCAGCGCTCAATTATCTACAGGCTAACTGAGTGTTAAAGTAGCCATCTGCTAGGACGGACGGACGCACTGATTTAATTTGCTCCACGTTGCAGAGCGAGTCAGGTGGAGCCAGCCTGGGAGCGCGCCCCACGCCCGCGTGTGTGTGTGTGTGTGTGTGTGTGTGTGTGTGTGTGTGTGTGTGTGTGTGTGTGTGTGTATGCGCGCGCAAGTGCAAGCATGTGCACGCGCCTGCCTGGGTGCCCGGCTTAATCCTTCACACAATGGAAGCAGGCGATCAATAGCGGCTTAAATTTTATGAGACAGGAGTTAAGTTGCTGTGCCCCGGCCCCAACACCTTTGTTCTCCCGTAACAAGTCTGCTCCGCGCTGGAATGAAAATCGACAGGCCCAGCTTCTTGCTGGCTAATTTGGAGGGCGCATGGGCCGATGGGCGGGTGGGCGGTAATAGAGCCGTTATTAGGGTTCATTATGAGGCCACGGATCGATGCGGCCTCCCTTAGAGGCTCTGCTCTTGGACTTGGCGAGGAGGCAGCTTCAGCGGGGAAACCTGCAGAGCCTGGTCCCACACCCCACCCCAACCTTGGTTCCATGTCCTGGGGTGGGGGCCAGCTCAGATGAAGAGTGACAACACAGAATGATGGTGCTTGCCTTGCACGCTGCCAACCCAGAATCATTCCCCATATCTCATATGGTCCCCAGAACACTTCCGGGAGGGATTCCTGAGTACAGAGCCAGGAGTGAGCCATGAGCACTACCAGGTGTGGCCCCAAAGCAAGAACACCCCATGCACAGCCTCCAGGGTGGCCTATGTGGGTAGCTGTGAACCCCAGAACGGCTCCATTCAATGGTCCTGCCAAGCGCCCCTGCACCCCCGCTCTTGCAGACCCAGGGAACCCCTCTTTCCTGCCAGTTCCCCAGAGAGGCAGACCCCCCCCCAATGCTCCATGGAGAACTATTGACTAGGGAGGAGATCTGCCCCCCGCAGTGTTCGTGGATCCAGGACTTTCCTCCCCATGGGACTGAGGGATCCTCAGGATGTCCTGTAGCAGCAGAGGAGGTGAGCTGGGAACACTTTATCTTGGCAGAGCATCTGTGAGGACAGGCCCTACTATGAATAGCAGGGCCCCACCCAATAAAGGTGCCAGCCACCCCACTGGGCCCCTCCCTACTACTTCCACTGCTCCCCCTTTTCCACACTTCCGTAGCCCCTGCACCCCGCTCACCCACAGCACCCAGGAACAGGGCTGCGAGACACTCACAGCAAAGCAGAGGATAGGTATAGGACCATCTCCCAGTACTGTCAGGCACTGCCCAAGTAGACCTAGATGCAATCACCAATCTACTGGTACCACTGAGCACTGGGCCCCCCCCCCCCAGACTCAGCCCAAAGGCTGGGACAAGAACCCAGCTCTGCTCAGATGGTGCATGAGATGATCACATGGTACCTCATGGGCACATCCTGGGAGAATCCAGGAAGAAAAGTGTTCAATGAGCTCCTCAGCACCCCTAGGAAATCTGGGTATAGGAATAGCTACCCAGGCCAGCTGTGAGTATCCTGCCCAGGACCAGAACCCACCACCCTCCTAGACTCGGGAGTCCTAAGTCCATCCTGGACTCACCTGGGTCCTAGGTCTCTGTCCAGGTGAGAGCTATGATGGAAGATGTGCCAAGATGGACCCTGAGCAGAGATCCAGTCAGTGGGCATGAGCTTCCCGCTGGGCAAAGGTCTAGGAAGGAGCTCAGGTGTCCCCCACTTGAGCTCTGGACCCTTCAGTGTCTCAGAGTCTCCCCCCCCAACCTGCACTCTGTGCCCCTCAATTCTTGAATCTTCGAGACACAATCAGGAATGACCAGTTGGTTCACCAGTTGGAATTTTCTTCTCTTTTCAAATGAAGAAGTCTCTGGTAGAGTGATGGTACCTTGATATGACAGTACCTTGTGGATTCCCGACAGCCCATATTCTCCTCTGAGCCTGCCAGTAGCTAATCCCAGAGCATTGACCCAAGTGAGCACCCACAAAACAAAATTCTAGATTTCTGCTGGAAATGGTGGTGAAGAAACATATTGTGTTTTCTGCCTTGAGTGTAAACTCTGTTGAGAAATTCTGGCTGATGGCAGATCTGCTCAGAGCCCAGAACCCTAAGACCCAGAGAGCTGTAGTGGCCCTCTGCTTGTTCTTGGGGTGCTGATCAGCACATTCCCAAGACAGCCACATGGTTGGGGATTCAGATGTGCGTCAGTGGATCCTGTCAGGGTCTGGGTAAATAGGATCACCTTGGTGCCTGATGGTTTCCAGGTCGGGCTCACATGCGTACCCTAGCACTGATTCTATCACCAGGTGGCCGTGTGTTGAAAGGGGCCCCAGAACACAAAACCACAATACAAAATTGCCTTCTGTGCACCCATATTCATTGCAGCACTATTTACAATAGCCAGAATCTGAAACAACCCAGATTCCCTTCAACAGATAAATGTCTAAAGAAACTGTGGTACGTATACACAATGGAATATTATATAGCTGTCAGGAGAGATGCAGTCATGACATTTTCCTATACATGAATGGACATGAAAACTATTATGCTAAGTAAAATAAGTCAGAGAAAGACACAGAATAGTCTCACTCATCTGTGGAATTTAAGAAAAATAAAAGACATTATTGTAATAACACCCAGAGACAATAGAGATGAGGGCTAGAAGGACTGGCCCACGATATAAAGCTTATCACAAAGAGTGGTGAGTGCAGTTAAAGAAATAACTAAATTAACAACTACAAGGTTCCCCAAGGCCCAGAAGAGGCTGAGTTGTCCATCCTGGAGCTGATTCACAGGAACATTCAAAGAGAGCCCACAGGCACTCAGCCACCTTCATCACCCCCTTCTTAGAACCCCTGTGTCCTGAAGGGAATGCTAGCATTAGTAGCTAAGAGCCCACCTCAGGGATGCCAGGATGCTACTCAGGTCCCATCATGTGCTTCTGTGAGATGGCTTAAGGCAGGGTTGAAAGGGGGGCTACAGCCCAGGCCTCCCTTCTCCTCAGACACTGGATGTTCTGGCTTGTGGAGTTGGGCACAGGAGAGGATAGCAGACAGCACTGGCCCCAGGAAGGGAAGAAACTAAATCCCCCCCCTCCCAGAGAGCTGGAGAAAGCAAGTCGTGTGGAGAGCTGAGGGAATCTGAAGAAATCTAATACAATCTAACAGAATTGGATGGCATTTGACAGAATCTGAAGAAATCTGATGGAATCCAATAAAACCTGATGCAATCTAATGGCATATAACAGAATCTAATGGCATCTGACAAATCTGATGGAATCTGACAGAATCTGATGGAATCTAATGGGATCTGATGAAATCTGAAGGAATCTGACAGACTCTAATATAGCATCTAACAGAATCTAAATAAATCTGGTGGAATCTGACAGAATCCAACAGAATCTGACAGCATCTAACAAAATGTGAAGGAATCTGACAGAATTACAGAATCTGAAGGCAGGATGGAATCTGGAGGAATCTAATAGAATCTGATGGCATTGAATGGAATCTGACAGAATCTGATGGAATCTGAGTCCCAGAACGGGAACAGGCTCTGGTACTGCTAGGATGTGGCAATAGAGGCCATAAGGCAGCCCAGAGCACCTCGTGTGGAAGGCCGAGCCATCTGCTGAGACACCAGGAGTAGAGCAAGTCCCCAAGCTCTAGAACTGGGGTGGCGAACACGCGGCTTTTGAGCCACATGCGGCTCCCGGCCAAAATGAATGTGGCTCTTTGCCTTTTGTCATTATTTTGTATACTGTGGCTCTTTGCCAAGTTTGGATTTTGTTCTGCTGCTTCTGAGGAGGAGGGACCTCTGAGGAGAGATCTTTGAGGGCATAGTCCAGCCCCCAGGCCAGCGAGCAGGGGGTGGGGGGGTGAGGGGGAGAGGACCGTGTGTCACATGTTGGGTCACGTCTTGCCATTAGTTCTTAGTGTGGAGGACACAGACAGCACACCCTCACCATCACTGCAGGATTTTGACCCTCACTCAAAATGGCAAAATGCAATATGTGTTTAATAGATTATTGTTAAAATTATATGCTTTTGTGTGTTTGTTTGTTTTGGCATGTCACTGCGTGGTGTGGCTCTCTGACTCTCACAGTTTAAAATTTTGGCTTTTTGTGTTGAACTTGTTCGTCACTCCTGCTCTAGAACTTTCCATCCTCATAGCCCCAGGAAAGTCTAGCAAGGGTAGAAATGCTGTCAGAGATGGGACTCTCAGAGGACAGGCCCCAAACTGTCCCAGCTCTGCTCTCAGGGCTTGGCAAACCTGGCTCTGCTCAGGACTGGACAGTGACACATGGGGAGGGGATTCTGGATATGCCTCAATCTCCTCACTGGTCATTTCTATACATCCCACTCAAAATGCCGCTCATTTCTAATTTTGGGCTAGGTGAGCTGCCTGGGTCTGTGTGAATTGTGTCTTTAACCTGAGAAGACTGGGAAAAATTTCAGACTCTTTTCCTCCTAATCTCTTAGTCCCAACCATTGATTCTCAAAGACACCCTGTTCTCATCTCCACCCTTCTGTACCTCTGCAGCACTTTCGGGCCTGGAACGTGGCACTTTTGCTGGTGATGTTAAAGTTTGAAGCAGCCGACAGCATGGCCTGTGTGACTCGAGTCTTTCCTGCTTCTCCTGTTTCTTCTCCCAGTGGCAGAGAGAGTGGAGATTCGTCCTCGTCACTGACAATTACTCCACTGCTTGTCTGTATTTCTTTTTTTTTTTTTTTTTTTTTTTTTTTTGGTTTTTGGGCCACACCCGGCGATGCTCAGGGGTTACTCCTGGCTGTCTGCTCAGAAATAGCTCCTAGCAGGCACGGGGGACCATATGGGACATTGGGATTCGAACCAACCACCTTTGGTCCTGGATCGGCTGCTTGCAAGGCAAACGCCGCTGTGCTATCTCTCCGGGCCCTTGTCTGTATTTCTGACTCTTTGCTCTAAATTTCACTCTCCTGCAGGTTCCACACTCTTTTGAGGTTTGCCTTACAGACATCACTCTACCCCCTGGGGAGGGGGCATGGTAGGGAGGAGTTGGGGAGCTAGTTTAGCCCCACTGCTAAGAGCCCCCCTACGGACAGACCCTTTGTCTTATACAAATGGCCCCCATGTAATGAGCTGATGAAAGCAGACAGTCCTGCTATGGGGAGAGCTCCAGGCAGAAGCCTCAGTGTGCCCCCCTGTGTCCTGTGGTCCTTGGCAGCCATCTGTGTCAGAAGCAGAAGAGAAACTGCTTCCTGGCCTGATGATTCTCCATAGAATTTCTCTGTGGAAGTGAGAATTTAATCCACTTCTCTCACAGGGACTCGTGAGTATCGGATCTAATCTCTCTGCTGCTACTGAGGCAGACAGGACTCCTTTCAGGTTCCTGTGACAGTGCAAGATAAGCAGCGGCCACCAGGGGTCTTCCGAGCAGCTCGCTCTTCATCTTGCAGCTTGAGTGGGTGCATGGGAAACTCTGTGGCCCAGCACTGAGGGGAACCCAGAACCTTGCCACACGGTGAGAAGCTCCAGCCATGGGACACCCATGCCCGGCCTCTTCCCCTCACTCCTCCCTCTTCCAGCACCTCCTCCCTCTCCTAGTCAATCCTCCTCCCTCCTTTTCCCTCTCACCAGCACTTCTCCTCCCTCTTTGCCTCTCCTCCTCCCCCTCCTCACCCCCTCCTCCCCCTCCTCCCTCTCCCAGTGCCTCCCTCCCCCTTTCTCTCCCAGCATGACCTCCCTTTTCCCTTCTCCTTCCTCCTCCTTTCTCTCCCCAGAGCCCTTCCTCCTCCTTTGCCTCTCCTCTTACCTTCCTCATCTCCCTCTTCCTTTTCCCTCTCTTTCTCCTCCCTCTCCTCCTCCCTGACCTCCTGCTTCTGCTCTCTGAGCAGTGGCATGTGCTACTGGTTATGTACACCTGGCCCTACGTTGCTTCTGCCATCTGACTGGTTGTTTCCCATGTGATTATCCATTTAGAAAGACCAATGAGATTGCACATGTTCAGGTGTGAGGTGACCAATCTGGTCACATATGGCTCTGCAGGTCTGTAGTACAACCTGTCAGAAGTCAGCATCCTCTGGCCACTCCACAGCATCACTCCCGGAAGAAGGTGAGCAGGTCTTTGAGCTACTCACATTCCTCTCACCATCTGAGTCTAAACCCATGTCCTGAGTCTTTTCTCAAACCTGTCCCCAAGCAAGTCAGAAGACACACCCAGGTCACCTGCATTCCAGAGCAGAACCTCAAGTCCGTCTCCCAACCCATTGAGGCCCCAGTATCTGTGGATTCAGACTTTCCACTTCTGGCATTCTCCTGTCCCTTACTTCCTGTCTAAGCTGGTTTGTTTTCTGTAAGATGGCACCCAAAGGCATGCCCCCAATGTCCTCCTTCCTTAAACCTCTTCTTTTGATATATAAAAGTCCACTGGATATGTACTTTTGTGTCACTCTTAATCTTCCCCCTCCTGGTGGATGAGTATAGATATAATAAAAAAAAAAAATCCAGTTTTGACTTGGCACTCAGAGATACCACCCATCGAAGACTGGCTCCATGGCTCTCTTCTGACTGGCTTGGCTTATTATTTCTTCATCACTACCCTATTTCTTCAGACCCGTCTTCCTAAGGGGTTAGAAACGTGGTGTGTGGGGTGATCTTACAACTCACAGATTTTTATTTTACAGTTCTCTGGCAGGTCCCAGTGTGGATCCTGAATCTGAGTCCCACGGTTCTGCCCTGGGCTGTAATGGGCTCTTCATCTTGTCCTCACCTGGGTCATCCCTCATTCTATGACTCTGATCGCATCTGGACCAGTGCCCTGAGCAGCAGTCCAGGGGCCCTGAAGGGCACAGGGATGTCCCCAAGGGAGCATACATCAGTTCCATGGTGGTAGCAGCTCCATGGGTCTCCAAGTCAGGGCCATCCAAAGTGGAGACAGCACATTCTGCCAGGTCCCTGCCCACATGAAGCTGCCACAAGCCCTGTCAAACCCTGAATGACCCTTCCTGAGCCATCACCAACTTCTCACCCACCTGAAGCAACTCCTATTCACATGAATACATGAACATGGCCCAACCCTGGGGCAGACACCAGCATGGCCCAGTAGCAAAGCAGGGCAGGGTAAAGTGGGGCAGGGCAAGGCAGGCCACAGATGTGCTGCAGCCAGGGCAGTGTAACAAGGATGTGACCAGCCTGTGCAGATGCAACTTCTGTGACCTCAGAGTTTCCTTCTTTGATTTTGGAAGTTCCTGCTCTGACGTCAGGAGCCCCACTGTAAGGTCAGAAACTCCTGCCATGTTAGAAGTGTCCCTCTGTGACTTCAGAGACTCTTCCTGTGACCTCAGAGACACTTCCTGTGATCTCAGAGACTCTTCTTGTGACTCCAGAAGCTCTTTCTATGCCTTCAGAAGCTCTTCCTATGCCTTCAGAAACTCTTCTTGTGACCTCAAAGGCTCTTCCTATGACCTCAGAGGCTCCTCCTGTGACCCCAGAGGCTCTTCCTATGACCTCAGAGGCTCTTCCTGTGACCCCAGAGGCTCTTCCATTGATATCAGGAATATAGCTGCTGGTACCCAACCACAGGTCGCAGACCTGTGAACAGTATCAGGATATGTCCTTGAGCCACTCGGGAGCAAAGCTGCACTGAGAGCTCTGAGTGTACACATGCCTGAGAAAACATGGACCTGCAGGACCCCCATGCAGCCCTGAAGCCCTGGGCCAGCCTGAATGTATGGTATGGGCTTCCTGAGCAGAAAGGTGGGCCTGTGCAGGAGATGGAGGGGCCACCAAGTCCCCTAGCCCACATCTGTCCCTGAATCTACTGAGTGATTCTCCCACATTTCTGCTCTTAAAGCACAGGATCTCAAACATCTGAGCCCTTCACATATCAACCTTTTACCCACATCTAATCCTTCAGACATCTGACCTTTCACCTATAAGATCATGCCACACATAGTATCTCCAATCCCAGTTGAACAAGTCTAAAGCAGAGTCACTGCACAAAGTAATCCAGACCAGGCTGAGTGTGAAACAATCTTCTACCTCATATCAAAAGTGAGTTGTCTGCCAGAATGGTCTTTTTTATTGAGTAGAGAAACCACAAGCAGGCAGAGGAGTAAGGACAGATAGCAAGGACAGTAAAATACCATATTTTCCAGCATATAAAATGACTGGGCTTATAAGACGACCCCCTACTTTTCCTGTTCAAAATATAGGGTTTGGGCTATTTAGCCATTTAAGACCACCTCTTCTTTAATGCACACCAAATGCAAATTAAAAACCATAAGAGAAAAAGAGTAAAACCCTTAAAGGTTAACAGTATATGTTTAATAAAGATAGACTTTGGAGTGCCAACAATAATTTTACATTTGTCTTTTTTTTTTTTTTTTTTTGGTTTTGGTTTTTAGGTCACACCCGGCGGTGCTCAGGGGTTACTCCTGGCTGTCTGCTCAGAAATAGCTCCTGGCAGGCACGGGGGACCATATGGGACACTGGGATTCGAACCAACCACCTTTGGTCCTGGATCGGCTGCTTGCAAGGCAAACGCCGCTGTGCTATCTCTCCGGGCCCTACATTTGTCATTTGTAGTGAGTGACTATGATTTTTTAATTGTGATCTACATTGAGAGCAGGGAGAGGGGGCTCTTCCAAGAGCAGATGGCTGGGGTGCAGTGATCAATAGGACAGCTAGAGGGAGACAGAGCGCCTCCTCTGTGTCCCATTAAAGCTGAACAGAGGACAGAAAGCCTCATTTCAGCGATGACACCAGGTGGCTGGATGGGATGCAGTGCTCAGTAACTCAGCTCCTCTATGTGCCCTGAAAGATAAAGAAAGACTGAGTGATGATTCCTGGCAGCTGGATAGGATGCAGCGGTAAGAGGGGGAGCAGATCACTCATCCCTGAAGCTGGAGTAAGTTTCAGCATGCCGGTATACCAGTATATAAGACAACCTCCAACTTTTAAGACTTTTTTTTTTTTTTTTTTTTTTTTTTTTGGTTTTTGGGTCACACCTGGCAGTGCTCAGGGGTTACTCCTGGCTGTCTGCTCAGAAATAGCTCCTGGCAAGCATGGGGGACCATATGGGACACCGGGATTCGAACCAACCACCTTTGGTCCTGGATCGGCTGCTTGCAAGGCAAGCGCCGCTGTGCTATCTCTCCGGGCCCTTAAGACGTTTTTTATGGGTTAAAAAGTCATCTTATGGGGCCAGAGAGAGAGCATGGAGGTAGGGCGTTTACCTTTCATGCAGAAGGTCATCGGTTCGAATCCCGGCGTCCCATATGGTCCCCCGGGTCTACCAGGAGCAATTTCTGAGCCTGGAGCCAGGAATAAACACTGCCGGGTGTGACCCAAAAACCACATACATACACACACACACACACACACACACACACACACACACACAAATACAAGGAACATAATTTAATAAAGCTCACATTAAAAAAAAAAGTCATCTTATACACCAGAAAATATGGTAGTTAAGTACAAGCTATTCTAAGCCAGTCCCACCCAGGTTTTCATGTGAGACAATCTCTGTTTTGGGCTAAAACCAAATTGTAAACAAATAGATACAAAAAAAAAAAAAACAGGGATGATCTTTATTTTGGGCAAAATAAGGTGTAATCTAACATTCACCCATATTCAACCCTCACACATCCAACCTTTCACCCACAGCATCCATCTCTGGGAACAGCCTTGGTTGACATCTGAACACTGCAGGATTCATCAGCTCAGCCTAAAGAGGTCCGTGAGCTGCAGGCAGACTCTGCTCTGTGCAAGAGCCTGAACAGACCAAAGCTCCAGGAATACACCTGGGGGCAACAGACTGTCCTTATCCAACTCCCCACATGGATCTCCACTGTTCACCCCAAAACTGTAGGAGTGGGGACCAGCACTTTGAGCTGTGAGTTCTGGCTGTAGGAAAAAGGCCATGGAGAATTGTCCAGAGCTGCAACTCCTCCTCACTGGAGCTTTTCATGCCCATTCTCAGGGGTGCAAATTTGTTGCAGGGACACCAGCAATTTGGGGAATATCCATTCCATCATACCCCATAGTCAGAATAATGGACAGCTGGACCCCAGCATGTGCGTCTGATTCTCTGTCTGCATTTACTGAGCAAATTTGACCTCAAGCCAAACCCATGGCCCTTCTGTATGACCTTCCTCTTTTCCTCTTTTCCAACCCGCACCTCCCTTCGCCTACAGGCTCCACCATCCTCTGCCCTGTGTGCTCGCTGGGTTCAGAACACACAGGAAGTCATCCCCAGCGCCACTGTTTGCTCACTGAGCTGTAAATGCCAGCCATGAGGCATGCCCCCTGCCCCTCACCGCTCTGCTCTGTTTTCTCTTCCCATCCCCACTCGTCCTGGGGACACAGCCTGATGAGCTGTGACACAGGCCAGGACCCAGGAGTCCCAGAAAGATATCGAACTCTCCCACCACCTGGGGACACCCCATCCACGCTCTGCTGCCCACCTCCTGCTGCCAGGCTGATGTTTGTCAGCATGAATTAGCTTTACCTGCTCAGGAACTTCGGCTTGGCTGTGCAGAGTGGCTGCCCTGCTCCTTCCTGCTCCCCAGTGCCAGCGTCATCCACATGAGTGCTCCCCTGCCCCCTGGCCTGTCCCTGGGACATGCAGGACAGCTCTCCTTGGCCCCAGTTTTCAGGTAGAGGTCGCTGTGAAGGGCATTGCTGGAGAGAACTTTGCAGAAGAGCTTTTGCCCCACCAAGTTTTCATCCCAGATGGTGAGCGAGTACCCAGTGAGGCAGTGAGTGCACCTCGAAAGGGGCATTCAAAATGGACCCATGTCTCCCTAGAGCACAACAGAGCTGAGTTCTGGCTTTCCTGAGCTGGTTGCTGCAGACTTGAGCTTTTCACTGCTCAACATTTGGGAAGATGCCTTTTCACGCTGTGATTCGAACCCCAACACCTCCCCCTCTTATTAAGCTATGATCAGACCTCCCCACCATGATTTGGACCCCCAGTATCTTCCCACTGACACTTGGTTTTGTCTATCCAAAAGCCCCACAGCCATCTAGAGGCCAGTATCAGGGACAGCTAGGCCTGCTTCCTTTTGAGTCTCCTGGACCTCAGGTCTCACATCTCAGTCTTAAAGATTTGTCCAGACCTTTGGCTCCTCCTCAGAGGAGTGTGGAGCTGAGACAGTGGCTGGTCTCGGGCTTGCCCAGACCCTGACCAGTTCACAACACCTACTGGAACTTCTCGCCTTTCTGGGCCTCCAGTCACTTCCACTCCTTGAGCCTGGGTGTCTGTACTTTTAGCCTAGCCCCATCCTGGTGTTTGTGCTGCAGCATGCGGGAGTTTGGGGTCTATTAGGCTAAACCTTATTTTACCCAAAACAAAGATCATCATGCACTTTGTTTACCCCAAAATAGAGACTATCTTACTTGTAAATCTGGGTGGGACTGGCTCAGGACAGCCTGAGCTATCTGTCCTTACTGCCCCACCCACGGGTGGTATCTGCACTCAATAAAAACAGCATTTCTGGCAGGCAGCTGGCTCTCCATACAAGGTAGAAGACTGCCAAACTACACGCGTTTCACCCTCAGCCTGATTTGCATCATTTCATGACCTTGATTCAGACTCATTCACCTGGGGCTGGAGATACAGCACTTGGGGTGATTTTACACACTTTCTGCCAACCCCATCCTGGTGTTCGAGCCATCATGTGCAGGAGTTTATCTTGTCCTTTTCTCTTCTCGGGACTGCCTGGGCTGATCATGGTCTCTTGTGGGTCTTTGAAAACTTCAAGCAAGTTTTTTCTAGTTCCTTCAAGAATGTCATCGACAATGAAAGCGGAAAATGGTCACTCTGGACAAGAATTGGGTTTCAAAAACAGATAAAAATAATATGCATGATACCCTTTCAGTAATTGTATTGCAAATCATATGAGGTAAAAAAAAAAAGGGAGAGAGAGAGAGAGAGAGAGAGAGAGAGAGAGAGAGAGAGAGAGAGAGAGAGAGAGGAGAGAAGAGAAAAATGTCTGCTCCAGAGAGGAGGGAGAAGGTGGGAGAGAAACTGGGGACATTGGTGGCGGAAAATGTGCATTTAGGAAGGGTGTTGGGGACTTTATACTAAAACCCAACCATGAACAACTTTGCAACTATGAAAAGAAAGAGACCAACTATATTATGAACAACTTTGTAACCACAGTGTTTAAATAAAGTAATTTTTTTTTTTTTTTTTGGTTTTTGGTTTTTGGGCCATACCCGGCGATGCTCAGGGGTTACTCCTGGCTGTCTGCTCAGAAATAGCTCCTGGCAGGCACGGGGGATCATATGGGACACCAGGATTCGAACCAACCACCTTTGGTCCTGGATCGGCTGCTTGCAAGGCAAACGCCACTGTGCTATCTCTCCGGCACAAATAAAGTAATTTTTATAAAATAAATAAATATACTAATTACCTGAGGGAGGGAGGGAAAAAAATCTTTTCTCCCAGCCTATGTATTCTCGAAATAAACAGGTAAACTATTTCACCTGGGCATGCTGTGATCTTGCTGTCTGTGCTCCACCCCGGAAGCCTCAAGCTGAACTCTTGTCTGGGGACCACTGCACACTCACCTCCGGAACTGTCTATGCCTTCCGAGCCAGATTCTGGCTTGCATTCCTGGTGCCTGGAGCTGAGCAGACTGTACCAGCTGCTCATGGAAAATCCAGCCCACACCTGGACCCTCCCCACCTGCTCCCTCCTCTCTGCTCTTACAGGACAACCCCCACCAGGGTGACTGGGGTGAGAAGCAGGATTGGTGATGCTACCAGCCCAGAGATGGGGCTCCTCTTGCCCTAGGGAAGGGAGAGGCTATGTCTGGGTGTAGGGTGAAAGGCAGCCTTATAAAGGGCTCCTGTTTCTAGTATCTGGGGAGCATTTCTGCCTGCCCAGCTCCCTGTCTGTATCCACTTCTGAGGCTTTTGCTCTGCCAGGGAGGAAACAGCCTTGTGGTTTCCTCCCACCTTCTCCAGAGTATCAGGTGAGACTGAGAGGGGCTCGGGACAAAAAGTCACTCAAGACCAAAGTCCCTCATAGACCTTGGATCTGCTCAATACCCTGGCCTCTTGCCCACAGGCCTGTCCCCACAGCCTATCCCCCTGCCTATCCCCTCCAGTTTTTCTCCCCAATCTGACCCCCCCTGTCTGCCCCCCTTAATCTGTCCCCATGGCCTGCTCCCCTGCCTTCCCACCATGGCTCCCAGGAGGCCTGACCCCAGCCTGCCAACACCGTCCCTGGAACTGCACTGTGGGACTCTACATCTGCCCTAGGTCCCACAGATAGCCAGACACTGTCCAGACCAGTCTCGACTCGCCCCAACTAGCCCGAACCAGCCTAACCAGCCCTTGACCAGCCCTGACTAGCCCCAACCAGTTCCAACCAGCCCCAACTAGCCCCAACCATCCCTACCAGCAGGCTCCTGAGCCCACGTCTAGTTCCGGCTCCATCCCCAGCCTCTGAGCTTTGCCCGGACCTGCAGGACTCCATACCTTCACTGAGCTCAAGCTGGCAGGGAAGGTGGCCCAACTTGCAGCTCAGCTGTCACTGTGCCTGCTGAGATGGCCAGATGGCCTACAACTACTGACAGAGCACAGGACTGGGACCCACAGGAGGGCACTGGGGTTGGGCAGGACCCCCTCACACCTCTCCCCCACCTTCACACTCAGGCACAGCCAGGTCTGCCATCCAACTTCGCGGCTGGCCCAGTTAGGATAAGGGGATTTGCTTTTTGTTTTACTTTAGGCCACACTGAGCACACAGGTGTGTGTGTGTGTGTGTGTGTGTGTGTGTGTGTGTGTGTGTGTGTGTGTGTGTGTGTGTGCGCGCGCGCGTGCGTGTGCCCTGTAGCTACTCCTGGCTCTGTGCTCAGAGAGTCAAGAGAGTCAGTCAGTCATAGGGTGCTAGTCTGGGCTCCACCCCTTGCCTTCTTCCTCAGAACTTTCCTCTATGTGGTGATCAGGCTGTTTCCAACCCCTCAATGCCTACTGGTGCCCTGGAACTTACTCCCCTTCCTGTCCTCTTCTCCCCAAATCAGACCCTGTACCTTCCTCCCTCCCATGAACCAAACTTGGGGTCCACTTTGGTTGGGGGCAACCATGCGGTGCCTTCATTTTGCATTTATGAAAGAGAAATTTCTGTGGGGCCTCAGGTAGCCTAATGCAGCCCCCTGTGACCTTCTGCAGAAGGGTCCTGGGGAACAGGGGGCTTGGGATGCCCTGAGCCATGGTTAGCATGAGGGCAATTTTCACCAGGGTTAATTCTGCAAAGTTGGGGCGCAGAAAAACAGGCCCACAAGGCAGGCGGGCGGGGGGGGGGGGGGGGGAGGGGAGGGTGCACCATGACAGCCATCGGGGTGGGGCCTGTCACCGGGCACACATTAGTCACCGGGTCCCCTTTTAGACGCCTCCTTGTCACTGAGAAGCAGGTGTCACGGGAGAAATGTCATTGTGGAGGCGTCTGTGCAGGGACCAGCCTCACGGCCGCCACTCAACATGCCGCAGTTATTTTAAGGCCTTTGTCCCTTCCTCGTGCCTCCTCAATTATCCGTCACAAGAGAAGGGCCGTGGCAGGGCCCAGGGTTGACAGGCAATTAAAAACAATGTGCTCTTGGCTTTCAAGTCGCGTGGGGGGCACCGAGACAGACACCTCGGAGGTTATTAAATTACAGAACGAGGAGCCGATTTTTCCGGTGCTTACAAATAACCGCCGGGTGGGGCTGGAGGCAGAGTTGAGCAGAGAGAGAGAGCTCGCTCGTGGGCTCCTGGCTGGGGGCTGTTTTGGGGGTTCACACCCAGAACAGGCCATGCACCCCACCCTGATGCCTGAGACTCTGAACTCAGCATCTGAGGAGGAGTGGGCATGACTCTCCTTCATCCCCTGAGCACTGAGTGTGACTCCCCTTCATTCCCTAAGTAGTGGGTATGACCCTCCCTCCTCCCTTGAGCACTGGGTATAATCCTCCCTCTTCCCTTGAGCACTGGTGTGACTCTCCCTCATCCCTGACACATTAGTTGTGACTCTCTGGTGCACCCGTTTTGCCACATCTCTTTGCTCCAGAGATTAGTGTTGTACCCAGGGTTCCTCTGAGCCCTGAGTTACCCTCCAGTGCTGGTTGACGGCCTCTTCAGCCCAGGAACAGAGTGGCCCTGGCTGCTTATGCCCCATTGGGCAGAAGGCTCAGAAAGCTCCAAGTTCCCCGTGCCTCTGCTGTTCCCCCAGCAGTCCCTGGCCACCTCCCTCCCAGCTCTGGTTCCAGGCTGGACCTCCTAACCTCTAGTTGTGCTGCACTGACCAAGCTCAGAGACCCCCTGCCCTGAAGCCTCATCCCCCCATTCTTCCTAGGTAACTTGACCTTACCTGCAAGACCCCGCCCATTTCCTGGGAGGGGTCTTGGAAAGGGTAGATAAGACTTTGACCAGAGGGGATTAGGCTCTTTTGGTCTTTTGCCAGCATGGAGGTGAAAGGGAAGATGGCTGAAAGGAGTTAAGATGCAGGGCTAGCTAAGAATGGCTGAATGCTTAAAAGGTTATGATATAGGCCACACATGTGGTGGTTAGGGTATGAATAAAGCTGATACTTCCTGATGCCTGTCTCTGGATGAGTCTGATTACCTAAACCTGGGACCCGCCAACTGAATGGGGATTGCGGAGCCACGTGGCCTGGGATGGCAGAGAAAAATCCCTTCATCCATTCACCTCTATCCAGCACCATGGTTAATTATTTAACACTACACTGCCCCAGGCCTCTGAGACTGCCTTGCTGAGACCACCAAGGGGTCGAACTCTCCCACCATCTCTGCCCCTCACCCTGGAACTCCCAGGATGAGCACTGCTCACTGAAGCTCGAGTTTCTGGGGCCCTGGGACCCCCCACCTTGGAGGACAAGATGAACTAAGAACTAAGCTCCTCCTTAGTTCGGTTCCCTGCATGTACTCTGCTATAAGTGGGTCCTGTCTGCAGAAGGAGGTTGGCACGGGGGACCCAAGCACTAGTGTGTGCTTCCCTCCAGCTAGTAGAGGTCTGGGGTGTCCCAAAAAAAGACTGGTAAGGGGATCCCCAGGATGCAGGATTGTTACCTCACTGGGAGCTGGGGGCAGAAGGAGCCTAGGACAGAGCATCCCAAGGCCACTGGGTAAGGATGACACTGAGGGTCCATTCCTCAGATGGGGGTGGGGTGGGTAGTAGGTTCTGGACATAGAAGTTCCTTGTCCAGATACTCAGACTCCATCCAGAGTTGGTCCCTCCTGTGGGCCCATTCCTCCCTGGCTCCACCCCTCCGTGTCTCCACCCTTCCTATGACTCCACCCCTCCTGTGGGTCCACCCCTTTTTTATGCCACCCCCTTTTGTGACTCCACCCTTCACTTGGCCCAACCCCTCCTTGACTCCACCCCTTCCGAGGCTCCACCCCTCCTGTGGCTTCACCACTCCATGGCCCCATCCCTACTGTGACTCCACCCCTCCATGGCTCCATCCCTCCCTTCTTTTTCTTCACTTTTCCATTGGCCCTGTCTCAATCTGTAGTTTGTTCCTCTTTTGCTTCTTTCCCCACAGCTCTGTCCCTGCTCTCTCAAGCACCCAAGTCTCCTCTACCATTTTCTCTGCGACCACTTTGTGTCTTTGACTCTCCCCTGGGCTGGACACCTGCACCCCTTAGCAAAGGTACTTGGAGAATCTGATGCCAGGACCCATGGCTGCATCCCAAAAATGCCACTGCAGAGGGAGGGTCCTGGCTATGGGCACCCCGGAGAGCCCCCCACTATTCCGTGGATGCAGGGCTGGTCAAGGCAGCTGTATGCTCCCACAATCTGTGGTCAAAGGGCAATGGGTTCTAGAGTCCGAACTTGGGGCAAGGGCACAGCAGGCTACAGTGTCAGGGTGAGTGATGGTTTAGGGGATGTCAGAGCTGAGAGACTCTGAGGATAGGAGAGCAGGGACAGAGAGGAGCAGGATGATGTACCCAGTGCCTGTGCCACACCAGACACCATGAACACCTGGGGTAGGGTCCAATGGGTGCCACCATGGCCTCTGGGCACACAGACATGGGAGGCACTTCCCACTGGAGGAGGCAGAGGGACAGGATTCAAGACATCAGGACTCAGGGGACAGCTCTAGATTTGGGGGCTCTGTGCCCACAGAGTCGAGTCCCAGGGAGTG
Source organism: Suncus etruscus (assembly GCF_024139225.1). Lineage (NCBI taxonomy): Eukaryota > Metazoa > Chordata > Mammalia > Eulipotyphla > Soricidae > Suncus > Suncus etruscus. The sequence continues at coordinate 94,606,532 of NC_064849.1, forward strand.
ACCTCAGCACTGCTGCATTGGGGCACTGGACCCCCCCCCCACACACACACACCATAGCCTCTCCTGAACAGGTGTCCCCAAATATCTTGGTGCGGCTGAGTGGAGACCCCCAAGTCATATGGCAGCATGTTTAGAAGCACACGCAGGCATTATCACCTTAAGGGCCCAGGAGTCACCCCCACAACAGCAACCCTACCAAGGTGGGATCACCTCACAATAGTGACCCTGCCAAGACAGTATGGGAAGCAAGTGAGAGCAGTAGAGGCAAGGAAAAAAAACAGTCAACTGGAAAGGTGAGGAAATAGAAACAGACTCAGGGGAACATTTACGTAGATTCAAGTATTTTTATTTAGTCATCCTCTAACTTTGCTCTTAGCCTACATGCAGTCATAATAAGGGTTAACATTTCAGGCCCCAGTTCAGAATGCATAAAACCAAAACATTCTGAACTGACCTTGCTAACTGAGAAACTTCTGATAGTAAAAAAAACAGCTTCTAAGGCGAAACTGCTCTGTGTCAGTATATGCTTTGAACAATTTGCCCCTGTGCATTTTTGAAAATAAGCTTTGTCCGAATAGCTTTGTCTGAGAATTATGACTTGTCAAGAAATTGAGTATAGCTATTTCACCTTTTTCTTTGAATAAACGAAACAGAGCTTGAACCCAACTTGACTCCTTGGTCCCTGTCTCCCATCGCCAAGCCCGAGCACACACCTTTCAAGGGAACCCAGAAGATTCCATAGTGTCAGGTCTGTGACACAGGGGAACTCGCTGTCTGCAGGTCAGAGAAGGGATACAAGTCTGTCACATGTGTGGGCACTAGGAACATCACATACTGGGCACTGGGACATAACACATGTGGGCACTGACTCACATGAGAACCCCTCAACTCGAGGGTTCCTGCAATGTAGACTCTCTGAGCTCTCCTAGGGCTCCTGCTCACAGGGACCCATCATGCTCGCACCCTGGTCTGGCTCTGCCCAGCAGAGGTCACCAAGCTCCCCAGTGACTGGTGCAGCTGCCACTGAGCACCGAGACAGATGGGAAGCCCCTGTGTCTAGGACAGATGCAGCCTCCACTTTGGCTAGGGGTGATGGGACAGGTCTGAAGTGTGAGCTTCCAGGGACAGACAGAAATGTTGTGCCCATAACTGGTAGCAGCAGGCCTGATGTCTTGAACCTGGGTGCCAAGGGTGGGAGGGGCCTTGACCAGGACTACTGTCGGGTAGGAGTGTCTCCAGGCTCTCCCAGGGGCCCCACAAGCTAAAACCCCTTCACACCTTACCACTGGGAAGTGACCATGGAATTTGACGCATTATATAGGCAGGTTCAGACCTGGCTGCTCTCCTGTGAGTCAGAACCAAATGACATTCCGGCTGGTCACTCCCTTCACACACCAGGCCTGTAGCCACTTCAGAGCCCAGGACTGACAGGGACTGAACAAGAGTCAATCCACTGCCTCAGAGTAGATTAGGGAGAAACACACTGGTCAGTCCTGCAGCAAAGTAGGGTTGGGCCAGATCCACTCGGCCATGTCTCCTCAACCCTGTCACCCACCTGGCTTCCACAGGGCGTGACACCTACACCGGCCACCAATATGCACAGCAAAGGACACAACACAGTTGCACAGTCCACACCTGCACAGCTCACACCTGACCATATCACACTTTCCTGGTCTATTACCTGCCCCTCCCAGCCACATCTGCACAACTCACACCGTCCTTTTTATAGAAAACATTGTTTATTTATTTACTTAGGTGTTTATTATTTATTTATTTCGGTAACCCGGTGGCGCTCAGGGGTTACTCCTAGCTCTGTGCTCAGAAATCACTCCTGGCAGGCTCGGGGGACCGTGTGCGATGCCAGGGATCGAACCCAGGTCAGCCCCAGGTCAGCCGCGTGCAAGGCAAATGCCCTGCCGCTGTGCTATCGCTCTGGCCCCAGCTCACACCTTCCTGAGGTTTTCCCACACAAGGAGGACCTAGCAACCCTGCTCCAGTTCCCTGTCAGCCTCAGGCCAGACTCTTGAGGCTGCTCAGGCCAAGTTCTCAGCAAATGAGTACTGACGCCGCAAGTCGGCCGGCGGCCAGCAGAGGGCGCCTGCAGGACCCGCGCGAGGCTGCTGAGGTCCAGGGGCGCCCGGGAACCTCCCGAACTCCCGAACTAGCGGGAACCGAGCGGCTGAGCCCAGGACCCGGCGGGCACGGCTGGGCCCACAGCGGAGGAGCCGCGTCTCTGGACTCCGGGCACCAGTCGCGGGCAGGAGCGAGCAGGCGCCAGTCAAAGGCTTTTGTGCCACCTGTTGGCCTGGCATGGGCACTGCATGTCCAAAAACGCTGGCATCAGCTGTTGGGGGGCACCTCTTCACCCTGTGGAAAGGGTTGCATGAAGTGGGGGCGATTTGAACTGTCCAGGGTCCGCTCTGCACCCACAGGGCTTAGCAGGGGGTCTGGGTGACAGCCAGCACAAAAAGTGGCTGGGATAGCTGTATGGTCTGGAATGGAGGACAGCAGGGGTAGAAGGGAAGGGCTGCAGGGGTGGAGAAGAGGGGCTGCAGGGGTGATAGAGGCTAAAAAGCTGCAGATAGAGGATGCAGTTAAGTTGTACCTGAGGGGGTTGCAGGGGTGAAGGTGGGGCTATGCGGTAGAGGAGGAGCTGCAGGGGTGGAGAGGAACTGCAAGGATTGATGGGGGCTGCAGGAATGTGGAATCAGGAACTCAGATTGGGACTCTAAGGACCCTGGGGTGTGGATGGAGTCTTGGGAGGGTCTTGGGTCATGGACAGGATTATGGACAGGGTCCTGCGTGTAGCCCATCCTCTTTTCATCACATGGGCAAAGCAGCCGGGTAGTAAGGGCTGGTCCAGGCCCTCCGGATGGTCCACATGGGCAGGTGGAGTCATAAGCCCTCAGTGGGCTCTGGTGGTCCCGAGTGAGCAGCTGCAGGTGGAAGTGGATATCCCTGCAGCATGGGCAGAGCAGGGGAGGTGCTACACGGGCGTCTCCACCCAGATGTAGTCACAGGGAGTCATGGGAAGTCACAAGGAGTCACAGGAAGTCACAGAGAGTCACAGGAAGTCTCAGGGGAAGTCACAAGGAGATGCGGGGAGTCACAAGGAGACATAGGAAGTCATAGGAAGTCACAAGGAGTTAAGGGAAGTCATGAGGAGCCATGGGAAGTCACAGGGAGCCATGGGAAGTCACAGGGAGCCATGGGAAGTCACAAGGAGACACAGGAAGTTACAAGGAACCACAGAAAGTCGCAAGGAGCCACAGAAAATCTCAGGAGAAGTCACAAGGAGATGCAGGGAGTCACAAAGAGACATAGGAAGTCACAGGAAGTCACAAGGAGCCACAGGAAGTCACAGGGAGTCATGGGAAGTCACAAGGAGACACAGGAAGTTACAAGGAGCCACAGAAAGTCACAAGGAACCACAGAAAGTCACAAGGAACCACAGGAAGTCACGTGAGCCACAGGAAGTCATAGAGTCACAGAAAGTCCCAAGAAGCCACAGAAAGTCATAAGGAGGCACGGGAAGTCTCAGGGGGCCATAGCAGGTCACAAGGAACCACAGGAAGTCACAAGGAGACTCGGGAAGTCACAGGGAGTACGGGAAGTCAGGAGTCACAGAAAGTCACAAGAAGCCACAGGAACTCATAAGGAGACACAGAAAGTCTCAGGGAGCCATAGGAAATCACAAGGAACCACGGGAAGTCTCAAGGAGACACAGTAAGTCACAAGGAGCCACGAGCCATTGGCAGGCTCTAGAGCCGTGAAGGAAGGAGGGCAGCTGACCCAGGACAAGGGTAACAAGGAGAAGGTTCTGGGCATGGAAGTCAGAACCAAGGTCTTAGTGAGGTCACAATGGGTCTCAAAATGTCTCAACAGAACTGAGGGGAGGTTCCCAGAAAAGGCAGAGCCAGTCTCTGGGGGAGGAGCCCACAAGAGCAGATATGAGGGGGTCCAGCAGACCCCTGTAGGGGGGCTTCAGGAACAGACTCCACTAATGCAGCCTTGACCTGTATGTACCACAACTTCCCAGCCTGAAAAGTAGGGTGTACCATTAAATAGACTGGTGGACTGGTCAAAGTTCCCAGGAGACACCATACGGTTTGTCACCTCCCAAAAGGCTGGTTCTACATTGGTGCAGGTCTCAGCGGGAATCATATAAGACATGGGACCTAGCAGAGTGGGTGGGGAAGAGAGGTGTGGAAAAATTGAGAGGGAGAGAGATGGGGGAAGGAGGAGTAGGGAAGGAGACACAGAGAGAGAGAGAGAGAGAGAGAGAGAGAGAGAGAGAGAGAGAGAGAGAGAGAGAGAGAGAGAGAGAGAGAGAGAGAGAGAGAGAGGTGAGGGGAAGAAATAAGAGAAAAGGAGAGAGAGGGAAGGAGAGGGAGAGAGGAAAGAGAGAAAGGAAGAGAGGGAGGCAGAGACTAGAGCCTGTGAGGAGACCACCGGCCACAAGAGCTGTGAGGAGACCAGCCCATGGTGGCTCTGCTCAGGGGCCAGAATACTCCAACAAGCAGCAGTGCCGGCTCAGTCTCAGTCTCTTTGTCCTTTCTGTGGACTCTGGAGTCCTTCTCCGGACAGCTTGGCTTACAAACAAGGACATAGCACCAGGACGGCTTGGCCTGACGCTGCTCCACAGGGAAGGTGAGGCCCAGACAAGCCTTTTCATGGGCCTGGGAAGTGGGCCTGGAGCTGGGTGACTAGCCTGGAACTGAGAGATGAGCTAGGAGCTGGCAGCGGAGCCCTGGCTGGTATCCAGCTACTGGTTTCACTCCTGCTACTGCCACATTCCCCACCAAAGACCAGGACTGACCCAGCTATTCTGAGCACTGTAGCTCCTGTGTCAATACTTGGAAACATGAGGTCATATTTCCACAGCAATCCTGGATAAAACCGAGGTCCTCAGAGACATGGGACCTCAAGGACAGAGGCGTTTGCAAAAGTGCCCACTAGCCATGCCTCACTTTCTGCCCAGACCCCACTGTTCTGGCTCCAGAAGCAACAGACACACACAGATCTTTCTCTGGAATTCTATCCTGGTGCTTTATGGGGGTAAATGCCAGACAAGTGTCCCCCCAAAAGCAATGATAGCGTGGAACAATATTATCAAAACAAGTTCTGCCAGAGCTCTGGAAATCCAAAAGAGCAGAGAAAAAGTTGAGAAGGTATTTTCATGGGCTGAGGGCAACTGCTTGCTGAGGAAAGCCACAGTGGGATCCCATTATGTCTGAAAGTGGGGCTGGAACGATAGCACAGCAGGGAAGGCACTTGCCTTGCACATACTTGACCTGGGTTCGATCCCCAGCATCCTATATGGTCCCCCAAGCCTGCCAGGAGTAATTCCTAAGCACAGAGCCAGGAGTAACCCCTGAGCACTGCCAGGAATGATGTTTGAGCACAGAGCCGTAAGTAACCTCTGAGCACCACCAGGAGTGATTCCTAAGTGCAGAGTTGGGAATAATTCCTGAGTATAACAGGAGTGAGTCCTGAGCACAGAGTCAGTAATAACTCCTAAGCACCACCAAGAGTGATTCCTGAGCTCAGAACTAGGAGTAACTCGGAGCACCGCAAGGAGTGACCCAAAAACAAAAACAGAAGAAAGGGCCATTGAGAAGGTTAGTACTGAAAGGATAGGAGGCAAAGGTGCAGTCCTGAGTGCCCAGGACCCTTTTTCTGCTGAGACCCAAACCAAGAAGTAAAAGAGATTGAGTGGAGAGAAAGCCAGTTGCCTGGAGCTGAAGGGGTCAAGAGGAGAGAATGGGGCCAAGCCGGTCCCTACGCAAACAATGAACCAGGCCTGTCCCAGTCTTTCAGCTCCAGCCCTGTGTCCTGGGCAAACCAGCTCAAGCCCAGGGGCCCCTCATTGTCCGCACAGCCTGGCCACATAGCAGGAAGCACCAGTTTTGCCACAAGCTCTAGAATGTTCTCTCAGAGACACAAGAGCCTGGCCACCATGACCTCCCACTGCTTCCGGTGATCAGCAGTGCATGGTGCCTCCATCAAACTCGTCATGAATATTTAAAGCTGCACCAAATTGACCGGTGGAATTTGGGGAATTGGAGGCTGAAGCCACAGAAAATGTAAGACAGCCCCGAGATTGGGCTTCCAGACTGGTGGTCTCACAGCTCAGTGCTCAGGTCTGAGAAAAATCCTACTAGCAAATGAAAGGCTCCTCGGCATAGAGAGACTGTTGGGAAGACAGACTGGCCAAATTCTGAGGTTTGAAGAAACAATAACTGCGGCCGGTCATGCAGTAGGACTCACGGAGACCACTGAAGTCGGCATCCGTCCTGGAGAGAAATCGGGCCTCTCCCCCTAAGTCCCACGGGGCACCCTCAGACCTGCTGGTTGCTGCACATGGGATCTTGACAAGCAAAGAACAGGGCAAAAAATAATAACTCTGCACTTCCCAGATTGGATGCAAGATCTGTGAGAAGCTTGACATCTTCTAAATAAGATACACAGAGATCCACATCGAGACCGTCACAGCCAAATCGTTCAGAAAACAAAGGAAACCAAAGCAAACAACAAATCTGGGCCAACTGGAAGGAAGGAACCATGGGCCAAGGGGGGCTCAGCAGGTGCGGGAGACGTCCCACAGTGCTGTGGTTCTGAATCTGAGTGAAGGGGAAAGGGCTGTCGGTGAGCATAGGGGCCTGGAGGAAAACGGGCTCGAGCCCTAGGCCTTCCAAGCATGCCTGGGGGAGCTGCAGTCAAAAGGCAATAAGCCCCCCCCCCGGGGGGGGGCCTCGATTCAGTATACATGACAAAAAAGGGGGACCCAAGACTGAGCGCACAGGAGACAGAGGAGACCCATGGTTGGGTGCACAAGACACAGAAAGGGGACCGATGGTTTGAGCACACAAAGGGATAGAAAAGGGGAACCTGTACTGAGCCAGTGTGGACAAGGGCAAAGATTTCTGGGGTGTCGTTAGGATAATAATATCCAAACAAGTGAGTGCTCATGCCACAGAGGAGGAAGAAACAGTTGAACTGAAGTGAAGTGCCCATAATTTACCAAAATTCAATGGGTGTTAATATCAAGTAGACTGTGATAATTAAATATTAAACGACCATCTCTATAGACATGTTCCCCTAAAAAATATGATTGATCGTGAAGGAGAATGAAAAATAGAAACAGTACATTTAACACAAAATAAAGCACAAAAGGAAATCAGAGGGAACAAAAATTTTTTTAAAAAATTAAAAAAAAGGGGCCCGGAGAGATAGCACAGCGGCGTTTGCCTTGCAAGCAGCCGATCCAGGACCAAAGGTGGTTGGTTCGAATCCCGGTGTCCCATATAGTTCCCCCATGCCTGCCAGGTGCTATTTCTGAGCAGACAGCCAGGAGTAACCCCTGAGCATCGCCAGGTGTGGCCCCCCAAAAAAAACCATGAACACAAAGAATAGAGCAAAATAACAAGAATGAATCCAGTCCTGTTACCAAATCCACGCCAGGGAAAGGGATTAAATATGGCATTATCAGCTGTAGATTGTTACTACCCTGGCTAAATCCAAACTAAGGTAAACAAAAACCACTGTCAAGCTTTCCAGAATAAATATAACAGCATCAAAGATACTTTAAATTTACAGTCAAGGACAAAAGCATTCTATCTCTTCCACAGGAATAAGAAAAGCTAAACCAATATCAGACAGATCAACTTTTAGACAAAATGTTTTCCCTAAGGACAAAACATTGAGTACGGTACCATGGTCACCTCATCAAGAAGACACAGTGATTGGAAACAGATGGTCACTAGCAGCAGAACCTCAAAAGGCATCAATTAAAAGTCACAACGTATGATGAGAAAATGGAACAACTGTGTGATGGTAGCTGGGCACAGCCGTGCCCACTCGGAGAGCTGGTGGAAAGTGGGTCAGAGCCAGAAGCTGCAGAAAACTTGGATACCGTCCACAGACTTGACCAGCGAGTGCCCCTGAGCATCTGCCCACACCCCGTGAAACAGCCTCTCAGGAGCAAACACTCTCGACACGGACCATTACCGAGCCAGGAGGCCACTGCGAACCTGAAAGATGAAGTCAGTACATGCCTGGACAGGAATGAAAGTAGAAATTCCGTTACCAATCAGCTGCAGAAGGAAACTTGGGAAGCCTGAGCAGATTAAGGGGGATCGAATGAGATAGTTGAGACAGCTCATGGGTCAAAAAGAGGATTCACAAAAGAACTTGAAAGGGGTTTAAATGAGCAGAATGAAAAGGCTGCTTCCAAATGGAGGGGGTGCAGCAGAAACCTTGAGGAGAAAGTGTCTCCTTTCAAAGTTTGTCTGTAAAAATGCCCCCAGTCACTTACCTGAGCTCCCAGCTTGGAACTGTAAGAAAAAGAAGAGGCTAGAAGATATTGGGCAGAAAAAGGTGCCTGCTTGCTTGCAGCTAGCCTGGCTCCATCCCCAGAAGTGCCAGGAACAACCCCTGAGCACAGAAACAGGAGTAATTCCTGAGCACTGGTGGAGATGCCCACATTTGGAGAGGGAAAAAATTAAAATAAAAATGAAGGAAATGAAACGCAAGTAAGTTCCATAAATGATTGAGATTAAGGTGGAAAACAAGTAAATTGAAATTTTAAACCCAGAAATACCACGTGAATGAAAGCAAAAATGTTTCCTAAAACATGGTGAGGGCCAGAGTGCGGTTCAGTGGTCAAGCACAGCCTCTCGTAAGCATGACATTCAGCACCACTGGAAAAAAAAAAAAAAAAAAGAAGGCTTTCGGAATGAATAAGCCACTTCTACTACTCATAAAGACTAGAAAGAGGGAAAGCAAGGACTGAGAAGGTGCCTTTCTGCCACCTATCACTGCAGGAACCATGCAAGGTGCAGAGAAGAAAACAGAATCTTCCAGGGAGATAAAAGATAAAATCACCAACTACTCTGGGGGGGGGGGGGGACATAAAGATATATTTTTACCATATACATAATCCACTAAATTACATAATTAGTAACTTAAAATATGCCAGAGAGATAGCACAGCAGCAGGGTGTTTGCCTTGCACGCTGCTGACCCGGGACAGACCCCGGTTTGATCCCCAGCACCCATATGGTCCCCAGAGCCTGCCAAAAGTGATTTCTGAGTGCAGAGCCAGGAGTAATCCCCGAGAGCTGCCAGCTATGACACAAAAACATATATATATATATGCCAGGCTGAATCAAAATACCAAATGACAAGCACCAGGCTGGGGAAACGGTACCCGAGTTCAGGCAATGTCTCCAGCATTGCTTTTCCTGGTGAGGAGTCCAGGGCTCCAGAAAATGGGGTTTCACTCAGCAGAGACAAACGGACTGGGGGCGAGTTGAAAATGGGCCCCGTCCCACCTCCACTGTCCTGTGGTCTCCCCTCTCCTCAGTTCCTTCCCTTAACATATCTTCTGGATTCTTCTCTCTCCTCTACTGTCTTCATTCTCTCTCTAGGTTCTGGGAGTGTGTCCCCTTCTCTGCATTTTGAGTTCACTCCTGTTCCCTTTGATGGGTTTGAAGCCAGGCTCAGGTCTTAGCGCCAGATCCTCTGTGACTCAGCTAGAGGCAGACAGGTCAAAATGCGCCTGAGAGGTCAAGCTGCCATGCCAGGGCAGGAAGGTTCTAGAGACGCCTCTGGTGACTTCACTTGACTCTTAGACACAGAGGGTGGGGGGAGGTTGTGATCTCCTGAGCTCCCACCTAATCCTGGCCCAGCCTGACTGACGACAGCCCATGGATCTAGGGGTTCAGTGCCCCCTGGGGAGCAACAGGCAACACCAGGTCAGGGACCTAGAATGGAGCAAAGAGGGGATCCCTGGACATGCCCAATACCTGTGAGAGCTCGAGGCCACCCAGGGGTAGAGACCAGGACCCCTCCCAAAATGCCCACCACATGCTGAGTCCAGTGCCCTCCTGTTGCCCAGCACCCAGGATCAGCCCAGTATGGCATCTTCTCCCTGACTGCAGGATTCTGATCAACATCACCTTCAAGGAACAGTCTGGAGCTGGAGCAGGGTCCCTAGCAGTGAAGGGGGTGTCCTGAGGGACCCAGCAGGAGTGGTATAGTTTTGCCCAGCATGCACCCCTCAGTTTTCATGGTCCCAGCGGAGCCCAGAGTGTGTGGATCATAAAGCTGATGTCAGGGAAGCAGTTCATGGCAAGCAAACTCCATCTTTTAGCTCCCTGCTCCAGTAGAATCACACCCAGAGGAAGGGGGTGGAAGACGAGCAGGCACTCCCCAGCCATGAGTACTACAGGTGCTCCCCAGCCATGACTCCCAAAGGTGCTCTCCAGCCATGAATCCCACGGGTACTCCTCAGCAGTGAGTCCCAAAGGTGCTCCTCAACCTTGAGACCCACAGGTGCTCCTTAGTCATGAGTCCCTCAGATGCTCCCCAGCTGTGAGTTCCGCAGGTGCTCCTCAGCTTTGAGTCCCATAGATGCTCCCCAGTTGAGTCCTACAGGTCCACTTCGGCTGTGTCCCACCAGCATATCTTCTTGCTGGGTTCCTGACACTGCTGAGGCAGCCCCCAACTCTTGGGCTACTGGAGAACCTTGTCTTCGCCTGTCCCTGTGGCCAGTTCTGACCAGTCCCCAGTCACCAACCTCAGCAGTGGCTCACCCATGTGGCTCCGCACACACAGCCTGGACATGCCAGAGTGGGATGCAGTAAGGGGAAGAGGCAGTGCTAAATGTGGGGAGGAGGAGGAGGCAGGAACGGGGGCATTCGGGCAAGAGAGGCTGGACGTGGGAAACATTCCCCCTTCCCAAGAGTGGACAACCTGGAGCACCAGCAATGGTGCAGCCTCGTCCCGGGTAAAATCCTTGAAGCTCTTCACTTTGCAAATGAGCCTAGAGCTTAGGTGAGCAGATGTCCCCTGGGACAAATGCAGGGGTTCTGAGGGAGGGGCGCAGGGATACTGAGAGTGTATGCAGAAGGGCTGAGGGAGACTGTGTGTGACCCAGAACTCAGACACTCACACTGGAAGTGGAGATGGAGGGGTGTCCAGAAACTGAGACTACCCCCAACCCCAAGGAAGGTACACTGTGGTCTCTCACTGCCTGTCACAGAGAAGTCGTGGCTGCAAGGTCAGATGGGCTGGCTGTACGGAGCTGGCTGGGAGAACCCCCACCCCCACCCCAAGGATGCATGTTTGGGCACTGGTATGGTTCGTTTACAAAGCCTCTCATGTCTCTGTCCTCAGCCACAGCCTTCCCAGACCAATTGCCCGGGCTGCTCTGCCCTCAGACCCACGCCCAGGGAAAAGCCCTCATTTTAGGCATCTCCCCAGCTCCCAGGATTTGACCTTCCTTCAGCCAACACATGCCCCATCTGTCTCCCTGCTGGACCCCAGATGTGCATCATCAACCCTGGATTCTCTCCACTCTCCCCACACTGCTCATCCCCGAGGCCTTTCCCAAACTTGGCCCCCACACAGTAGATCCCACCTGACATGACTAAGGGCCCTTCAGGTCAGTAACCCAGGACAGTGTCATGTCCTGTGCATTCCCACAGCCTATGATTCACCTGTACCACCCTGGCAACCATTAGTCCACCCGAGGAAGGCAAGAGGCTTCCTCTCACGCCTCTTGGCACATGGCTGGGAAGGCAGAATCCTGCCATCAGAGAAAGCTCATGGGCACCTGCCCAGGGGAGCTGGCAGCATCCAGCCTGGTGGTCTAGTGGAAGGGGACTCATACACACACACACACACACACACACACACACACACACACACACACACACACGGTCTCGTTCCTCAGAGCCCCGGCAGTACAGGGACAGCCTCCGAGTCTGAGATGCTTGTGTCCCCACTGGCAGACCAGTACACAGCCAATGGTGATGGGGGTCTGGCGCGACGGCTCCTAGGGGTGGGGGTGCTGGAAGGGCTCCTCCATTCATCATCAGGCCCAGAATCATTTTGACATTCCCCCTACAGAGAATTGGCCTTAATTCACAATATATGTTTTTCAAAGAAACGCTATTGATCAACCTGGGAGCTGAGCAGAGCTGGCCGGAATCCAGGCAATGTGGACCCGATTTCCATAGGCCGCTGCGTTCATCACGGTGATCGGGTGAATAGTTTCTGTGCGCTGGGGTCCTTCCGAGACACACAAACCCGTTCTGTGCACGCAGCACTGCAGCAATTTGCCTGGTGTGGGTGGAGAAAATGCAGTGGAATGTCCTGATGTGTGAAACAGCATAGCTAAGTGTCCTCCTGTGTGGGACAGTGTAGCAGAGTGTAGTGTGCTGGACTTTGCCTGGGTTTCTGATTCCAGACCCTCCTTAAAGCTGCCCCTTCCTGTTATCCCCCCGTGCCCCACTCTCTCCTCTTCTGCCTCTGTGTGCACTCTTTTGTTTGTGGTTTTATTTGTGTTTTTCCTTTGTTTTGTTGTTTTTTGTTTTGTTTTGTTGTTGTTTTTGTTTTTTGGGGGGGTCACACCAGGTGGTGTTCAGAGGTTACTCCTGCCTCTGTGCTCAGAAATCGCTCCTGGCATAGGGGGACCATATGTAATGCCGGGATTCGAACCACCGTCCATCCTGAATCAGTTGTGTGCAAGACAAACACCCAACTGCTGTGCTATCTCCCCGGACCCTCTGTGTCTGCTCTATCAATGAACCCCTAAAGAGATGCTTTCCTGCCTCTCCTCTCACTGCTGGGGGGTAGCACAGAACTCACTTGCTCTGTTTCTGTGGATGTTCCCTTGGACTTGCCCTTTCTCATGTACGCAGACAGGAGCACCTGGGTGCCGAGTGCCCACATTTAGCTGGCCATCCAGCCCAGTCCAGCCCAGCTGAGGCCACTCGTGTTCCCTCCAGCTGTGCACGTGCTCACAGGCCTTGTTTCGAGAGGGGCCACGTGTGCTATGTAGCTGAGATTCAGCCAAGAGCCACGGGGCACAATATGCAGCGGCTCATGCCCTCCGGGAGGAACTAGTGAACCGGAACAGGCTTTATTCCAAGTCAGGAAATTGCATTTGAGTGTCTGTATGCCTGGACCACATCCTCTAGAGCACCAACCTATTCCTTTGTCCCTCTGAGGGGACAGGCAGCCCCAGTGGGTGTGCCCAGGGCCAGCGCCCTGGAGCAGGTGTGTCCTGGCACTCAGGGGAGCCCCACACTATGGCAGTGACCACATTGGCCCCTGGCATCGCTGCCCGTAAATTCGTGCTGAAGCAGGAGAGCTGTCCTATAGCTCTGCAGGAACCAGCCAGGGTTCTAGCAGCTGCTATACAGCGATGCCCCATTTCCAAGGCATGCCACAGGGTCTGGGCATGATGGGGGAAAACCACAGAAGGATCAACCCTAATATTCCTCCCACGTCCCTCTACAGCCTCTTTGCCACACTGAAAGCAACGATCGCAGGCAGGACATGAGGTCCAGAGGATCAGAGGAGAAAAGCGCAGGGCCGACTGACCTGAAGGTCACTCTGGGGTACGGATCTGGCACTGAGGCAGCGGTTCTGGGCTACATTGCATGTACGTAGGTGCCCTGGCAGAATCTTGCTTCCTGGTGCCGCCTGCACTTGGGTCTAACATTCAACGTGCAACTGAGAACTCCCCAGGTCTCCAGCCTCCGCTAGATTTGATTAAGCCCGATTCAAGCAGGGTCCAGGAACGCCTGGAAACTCACTTAAATCCAATTGCAAGAGGCAGCTGTGCGCCAAGTTATCAAGCGCCATCTCATTCGAATGAGGACGGACGGAATGTTGGCGGAGGACGAGGCCTGATTATCCTGAACCTGAAAACAAATCCACTATCCTAATTTCATTTTCGTAATGTGCTTATGTGGAACGAATCCTCCACACTCGTGTCAGGATTCAAATGAGACACTTAGTTCCAAAGTCCTGCTTCCCAGGCCACACGCTCCTTCTTTCACCCCAGAGTTTGGGGAGTCTGACGTGGGCCTGCAGCTCCCACTTCCCCTATTGTTGGAGATCAGTGGATACTACAGGAGGGAGAGATAGGAGAAGGCAAGGGGGTGCCAGAGACCCCTCAGCCACGTGGCCCCTTTCAGTCACTAGAAGGTGGGGGGAGGGAGCTCAGCAGGGCCTTCAGGGACTGTTACTGAAGCGGGAACTCCTGAAGTCCGGACAGCAAAGGGGACTCGGACACCTGCACAAGCAGGCACAGCTCCACACTCCTACTGTGTGTGAGTGTGAGAGTGGGTAAGTGTGTGTGAGTGTGAGGGTGTGAGGGCATGTAAACATGTGTAAGGCAGGCTGTTACCATGATCTCTGACCCATCGGTGACCTGCTGCAGTCTCAGGCACTTTCCTTCCTTCCAGGTAGTTGGAAACACGAGGCCCCCAGGCCACCTCACCCAGGTCTCCACCTGGACATCCTGCCCCCACCCCCAATCACCCAGGCTACACACACACACACACACACACACACACACACACACACACACACACACACACATTGTAGCACTGCTGCTTCCAGCCCAGTGTCCCGGGCTTCCTCTTGGTCAGCTCTGCTCACCTGGGCAAGTCTCATTGTGGAGCCATTGTGAAGTCCCTGCCGTGCTCAGAACAGGAAGGTAGGTGACAACTCCTCAACTCAGTGGCCGGGGCACATTTCCGGTGCCCACCTGTACTGCCATCACCCTGCCCACACTGCCTGACTCCAGACAGAGCACCTAGACTCCAGAGACAGCCCAGCAGGCGGACACTTGCCTCAAACACAACTGGCACAAGGTTCAAGTAGGTTCCCCTGAGCCCTGCCAGGGTGACTCCTGAGCACAGAGCCAGGAGTCAGCCTCTGAGCACTGCCAAATGTGGCCCAAACCCCACCTCAGCAAGGAGGCTCAGTTCCCCTGCCATCACCTAACTTCCTCCTCCAAAGCCTGAGTCAGGACGGTCCCTAGCATACCCTGCCTCACTCGCCTGCCACCGTTTCTCCCAACAAATCCTTTTCTCCTCAATGGGCACTGGCATCATATCCTTTTCCAGTCAGAGAACCGTTGTGCAGCTCATGGACCTCCCTGGACACAGCACACCGAGGGCAGAGCATCTTGGCCCTAGCAGCAAGTCTAGAGCATTTCTGGAGCCTCATTCTCAGTCCTCCTGTGTCTCTGGGTCCTTCTGGTGATATCACAGCGGCTACAAAGGGTTCCTGACCTAGCTCCCATCCCTGTCCATCTATCCCTGTCTGCAAGATACATCACGCAGGCAAAGGTCAGCCTGGGCTGCTCTCATGCCCCTCTGCATACAAACTGGGGTCCATGAAGTGACCCAGGAGGACCCTGATGAGATGAGTCATATTTGGGGTTCCCCAAGCAGGAAGTGAAATTTCAAACCCTCATGGAAATTTCAAGCACAAATCAGAGAGCTGGAGTTTAAAGTTATTTTTTTTCTTTTTTTGGGTTTTTGTTTTTCGGTTTTGGGCCACATCCTAGGAGTTACTCCTGGATCTGTGCTCAGAAATCACTCCTGGCAGGCTCAGGGTACTATATGAGATGCCTGGAATCAACCCGAATCCATCCCAGGTCAGCCACATGCAAGGAAAATGCCCTATCGACAAGTTCTGTGAGTTTCACCCTGACCTGCTTTCTTCTGAGGGACAATCAGAAGGACAATAAGAGGCCAGTGTTGGATTTTTCTGTTATGCTGGTCTCTGTTGGTGTATATGGAAGCACCCACTATCTTCTGATACTGCTTAAATCCCTTCAGAGCTCTGGGCCGTTTCTTTTAGCTTCTCCCATTACCTGGAGATGATCGAACTCCTGAAAGGAGTTTCTCTCTTCTTCCCCATCACACTCTTTCTTCTCCAGCTCTTTGCCAAGGCTGTTTGGACTGCATCATCTCCTTGAAATTCCCTACTAACTTCAAGGTCAGGGTTTTGCCTGTGTTTTTAATTATATCACCGTGAGAGGCACAGTTACAAAGTTGCTGATGTCATACAAGTTTTGATCATATGATATTCCAACATCTGTCCCTTCGCCAATGCACCAACATTGCCCATCACCAACAGCCAAAGCACAGTGCTGAGAAGATGCTGGAGGAATAAACTGCACCTGGAAACCAAGGTTCCGGTTACACAGATCTCTTCAGCCAGAACCAAGACTTTTGCAGTGCTGTGGCAAAACCCCTGAGAACTGTTTATTTTATTTTGTTTTACAAAAACCTTGAGAGCCTCTCCCAAGGAAAGCCTAGGTGGGTGAATGCCGGGCAGGATTGGTCCCATCTAGCTATGGAAGGTGAAAGGTTCCATGTTCCTCAAAGTCAGCAGAGAAATGACTCATCCTGCAGCCTGCTGGAGCCCAACACAGCAATGTAGCAGTGTCGCCCCCCTGTGCCCAATGGTGCCAGCAGGGGGCTCTTCTATGCCCAATCCTGCCAGCTGGGGCTTCCCTATACCCAATATCGCCAGCAGGGGGCTTCCCCATGCCCAGTGGTGCCAGCAGGGGCAGATTTCACCAGCACCTCCACACTGTTGCTGGCAGCAACACTCAGGGTCCAGCCGCCATCACACTCCTGCACAGAGATCAGCTCCCCTGAGGGAGGATCCTGGGCCCTTCAGCCAGGACGGAAATAATCCCAGTTGGCTTCCATGAAGCAGTCAGACTGTCTACAGGGGTGTCTGTGAAGAAAGCACCTCCTCCTGCGGAGGAGGGAGAGCAGAAGAGGAGAGGGAAGCAGGAAGGAGGGGAGGGAGAAGGGAACAGGAGCAGGAGAGGAGGGAAGGAGGGGAGCAGGAGAAAGAGGAGAGAAGAGAAGAGGGAGAAGGGTGCAGGGAGGAGGGAGAGGGAGAATGGAGGAGGGAAAGGGCAGGGGAGCAGGACAGGAGCAGGGGCGGCTATACATGGTACAGTGCCAAGCGGGAAGCCTGTCAGCTGGGCACAGAGCCTGTGATCCCCTGCCCAGGGCAGTTGCCAGGTGTGGGGGCGTGCCGCAGGCTTGCAAAGGCACCTGGAAGGTGCTGGAAAACCCCAGGAAGAAACAAAGGCCAAGGGAGTCTGCGACTTCAGCCTTGCCTCTGGGACACAGACAACGCAGGCTAGAGAGACTCCTAGGGTGCAGGAACTCTGGGCGTGGGAGTCTGGGGTGTCTGGCTGGGGCAGGAGTCTGCACATCGCCCATGGGAATAGCACCCCAGCACCCAACTAAGAGAGAAACTAAGGGTCTCAAGGCCAAAACCCCACAGACCCCACAGACACATTGGAGCCCCAGGGAAATGGGGAGGGTGAATACTCACCCATCACATCACCACACTAAGGTGCCCGGGATTCTCTGCAGCACCCCTCAGAAACCTGGCACACAGCAGATAGACCCCACTACAGCTGGGACCCCAGCCTGGCGCCCTCAGCTCCAAGAAATTCAGGTGCCTCCAGCTCTGACCACTGTGCCTTTGCCAACATGTTTGCTGCTGTCATATTCGCTCCCCGAGTATATCATTTATGTCACCTCCCCAAAAATAAGACCCAACTTAAGCACCGGAGGGTCCCAGGAGGCGAGATCAGTGCCCCAGGAAGGAGGATGCTGGTGGGAGTAGAAGCATGGGGGGGGGCACCTCAGCAGGTGGCACAATGCCACCCGAAGAAGAAGAGGTAGAAGGACCAGGCACTGCGCCCTCAAGTCCAGCCCTTGCCTGAGGCCGCTGTGGGCAGATGGACTCCAGGAATGTTGACTCAGGGTCAGCTGGAGCCTATTGGCAACAAATATCTGTGCGTCGTCCTGTACGTTTTTAATTGTCCATGAAAATGTCGAACACGGCTTGCAGGGATGAAGTGGCGGAATTAAATGCTCTAGTTCCCACTTCAGCCATTAAAGTCCAGCAGCTCTCTGGAGGTGTGTGGAGGGCAGCACCCCATCTTTCCCAAGCTCCCCCTGAATTGGGTACCATTGCTGTGGGGTGCAAGGCTCTGAGTCAGGGTGTCCACATCCCACCCACTGCAGACCCAGGCTCTGTCCTGGTACCACCTTGTCCTGCCTCCACTTGCCAGAACCAGTTTCCTTCTTTCCCATTGTATCAGCACCCCCAAATGTTTGGGAGCTGAGGAGACAGGTCAGCATCCACACCTGGTGTAAAATTCTAAGCATTCAGCTCCTGCTGGTGGACCCTGTGGTGGAACTGGGCCACGACCTTCAGGAGGGTCCCACCATCCCTCACAAGGACCTCTGACTGTGGCCGGCATGGCCTATGCCCGGAGCAGCAGGAGGGAGGTGCAGGCCCGGCCAGGTGGCGTCATCGGAGCGGGTTTGGTCCCCAGCCCTGTGGATGGGAGCTTTTGGCTCAGTAAACAACCGTCCCGAGAAATTGAAAGACAGATCTGCTGTTTGGTGCGTGTATTCATTTCACTGTACAACACAGCCCAGGAGCTTTGAGGCATTTCGCAGGAATTTTCCTATTTTCTCTCCCAGCCATTTATTCCTTCCCCCACAGTCGCCCCACGGCTGCCAGCAGCCTCGGCCCCCATCTCTGGTGAGTGGAGCCATGTGGGGCAGAGGATGGTGACAGTGGAAGCAGGAAGTGAGCATTGCACCCTCTCCTCCTGTCCCTCCTCCTCCTCTCCCTCCTCTTCTTTTTTTTTTTTTTTTTTTTTTTTTTGGTTTTTGGGCCACACCCGGTGACGCTCAGGGGTTACTCCTGGCTATGCGCTCAGAAGTCGCTCCTGGCTTGGGGGACCATATGGGATGCCGGGGGATCGAACCGCGGTCCGTCTCCTAGGCTAGCGCAGGTAAGGCAGGCACCTTACCTTGAGCGCCACCGCCCGGCCCCTCCCTCCTCTTCTTTCTCCTCCTTCTCCTCTTTTTCATCCTTCTACTCTCCCTCCTCCTACTCTGCTGCCTCCCCCTCTCCCTTCCCCACCTCCTCCTCCTCACCCTCCTTTTCCTCCTCCTCCTCCTCACCCACCTCTTCCCCATCTTCTTCCTCTCCCTTCTCCTCACATATGACCAACGCTCCTGCTGCAATGGAAGCTTCTAGAACATGAGGCTGACCCTTGTCCCAGTAGAATGGAACCCCTGCTGGTCCTGCACACCTAGGAATGCCTTCTGTCTGGGGGCTGATGGAGGTGAGGAGAGGCACCCCCAAGGCAGCTGGCCGGTCAGGATGAGGGGGACAGCAAGATCCCAGAACAAGCATTAGGGGAGGACACGGAGTCACAGGGAGCCTGTGGTGCCCAGACCTCAGCGCTCCCTTGCTGGAGAGCTCAGGGTGTCTCAAACCACCTGGGCAGACCCTGAAGTGGCTGCATCTGGCCCATGCCCAGCCTGGCCCCTCTGCAGCCTGGAAGAGTGGTCCAGGGAGCAGGGCCTGGCCCAGGTTGCTGCCCCTCCCAAGACCCTCCAAACTACACAGCCTACTGCAGCCCCAGAGAGAGGCAGGCCCTATGCCCTGCTGCCTGAGGTGCCAGGATGGAGAGGGAGAAGTAAGCCCAGAGCATGACAGAGGACACTGCGACAGACATCCCCTGGGGATTGCAATGAGAGAGTTCAAGGATGCAGTCACCTGAAGAAGATGCCTGGGAAAGTTGCCTGTAGGCTGGGGCCCTGAAGCCACTGCTAGGGCAGGAGCAATGGTGGGCCGGAGCCATTCTAGGGCAGAGCCAATGGTGGGCAAAACCAAAGCTGGTGGAGGAGCCAATCTGGGGAAGGAGCCAATGCTGAAGGTGGAATTCAATGATGGGATGGGGCCAGTTCTGGGGGCGGAGTCAATGATGGGGAGGAGCCAACGGTGGATAGGGCCAGTTCTGGGGTGAAGCCAATGCTGGGCGGAGTCAGTTCTGGGGTAGAGTCAATGGTGAGGCAGAACCAGTTTCTGGGGCGAAGCCAATGGTGGGTGGGACCAGTTCTGGGGCTGAGCCAATGCTGGTGGAGGATCCAGTGCTGGGAAGAAGTCAATGTTGAAGGCAGAGCCAAGGCAGGGCCATTTTGGGTACAGAGCCGATTGTGGGCGGAGTCAGTTCTGGGGGCAGAGTCAATGGTTAGGCAGAGCCAGTTCTGGGGTCGGCCTCGGTTGTGAGCGGGGCCAGTTTGGGGGAGGAGCCAGTGCTGGGCTGAGCCAATGCTGGTTGAGGAGCCAGTGCTGAAGGTGGAGACTTGGAGGGAGTGGTGCCCAAAATTGCTCGAAAAGAAGGCTAGAGATGCCCTGGTGTGTGATGACTAGGATCTCACCAGTATCATTTGTGGGGGCCACATGGACATTCCCCTGCTCTGCAACTGAGACAAAGGGGACAGCACTGACCTTGCTTGCAGCCCCTGGACCCGAACCTGACCAGAAGAGAGGACGCCTCTCTCCTGGGCCCGAGCTGCACAGCAGCAGAAGTAAGTTCGAGCTCACTCTGATTTCCCCCTGACGCTGCAACCCTGGCTGTCCGGTGGTCTGAGAGGCCCCCGTGGGACCTGCAGGTTTGGGGCTGTGCCCCTTCACAGAAGTCATGCGTTTCTTCTTCCATCTTCCACCTGTGCCCCTCCCTGCAAGCAGGCCTGGCCAGGACGCAGCTTAGTCCTGCGTGGCGCTGCCCATCTCCAAGTTGACAGTGCATCATTCAGATTCTGCTTCCCCAGCAGGAGCTTGGAGTTGCCGGGGAAAGCCCTGTGTCTGTATTTGCTGAAGATCATTGGAATCAGGCTCAGCTTCAGCTGCAAGACTCCCCGTGCGCCCTTATCAACGTCTTTTCCTTTTACATTTCACGGAGAGTAGTTCCTTCGCTTCCACCAAACAACTCTGTAACACACATTTGTGGAGAACAGAGGAGATATCCAACTCCCATCTCCCTGCAAATGCATATAGCACATGCAAAGTCAAACACACGCACATGCTCACGTGCACACATATTCATGTAGGCACTTTGCAATGCACACATGTATGCCTATGTCATAGGCAATTAGGCAGCCAGGTACAACCATAGGCATGCACATGGACAGGAACTATATGTTCACAGATGCACACACATCCTTTCTCAAGCTCTGCACCGTATGTCTGTGAGGTCAAGATGAGGTTCCAGGGCCCTAGCCCTGAAAACACTGCACCCATAGTCAAATGCCTAAAACCTATACCCCCACATCTCAGCCCCTGAAACACTGCATCCCTGGGCATATGCCCAGACCCTGAGCCCGACACCCCCTACAGTCCAGAGGCTGTGGTAGAAGCTGCCTGTGCTCACGGAGGGTGTGGGAGGCAACCGAGTACATGGTGGTCAGGTTCCTGCAGGGGGGCATGAGGGTGGCAGGTTCCTGGGGACCCCTGCATGGGACCGGTGAGGTGCCTTTAGGTGACAGAGAGACACCAGAGTGGCTACACCCACACTCCCAGCAACTCATGCTCAAACTTATGAGTCTACGAATTGTGACCCTGTGAGAAAGTTGGTACCAGGGACCCTCAAGTAAGCATCCATTATTTCCTCCCCAGGCCACCTCTGCTTCTCTAGTTCTAGAAAACCCAGAGTACACAGGACCTCAGCTGCTTGAAGGAAGGAGCTGTGACCTTGTAGGAGGGAGACCCCAGAAGGTGGATGGGTACCCACCAATGTGAGGGACCCAAAGGTAGCATTTGGGTCCATCCAGTGAGACAGGCAGACAGACACACCTGCCCACCACTGGAATCTGACCCCAGCAACAGAGGGATCAGCCCTGTGGGGTCCCAGAGCCCTCGAGACTCGCAGTCGGGTGACCATGGCTGTTTCTCTCAGTGGGGCTGCTGGCTGTTTCTCTCAGTGGGGCTGCTGGCCTGGGTACTCTATTGAAAGCACTTTCCTGCTGCTCTGGCTCTCAGAATTGCTTTTACTGCCTTTGGAACGGGTGAGAGAGCTCCCAAAATAATTTTTCCTGTACAACAGGAGACCAGCCATGTCTGCCTCCTTCCTGGAACTGTCTCCAGGTCTCTAAAAAATTAAGAACCTCCAGGGGGCCGGGCGGTGGCGCAAGAGGTAAGGTGCCTGCCTTGCCTGCGCTAGCCTTGGACGGACCTCGGTTCGATCCCCCGGTGTCCCACATGGTCCCCCAAGCCAGGAGAGACTTCTGAGCGCATAGCCAAGAGTAACCCCTGAGCGTTACCGGGTGTGGCCCAAAAACCAAAAAAAAAAAAAAAATTAAGAACCTCCATTGGAGCATTCCAGGTCCACAAAGCAGGCAAGAGCCCTGAACCCCACACCCAGATTCACAGATTCTGTGGACACAGACACACCCCAACACCCAACTATCCATTATCCATCCCCCAATACTACATCACTCAACCATCAAGACTCTCTACCGGCAGCTCCAGAGATGCCTATGTGCCCAGCCTTTGCAGCAGGGGTACTTCTAACCAGGCCCTCCAAGAGAAAGGAGCAGTCCAAGACCCACAGAGTAGAAAGGTAAGCCCATGTGGGGCCCTACAGGGATGGATTGACTCTAAACACCAGGGTCACTCCTTTCCTTGGTCCAATTCCTGCCTCAAGATCATCCCTTTCCTGAGGGCTCTCAGTCCTGCTGGCTCCCAGACCTCCATGCCCAATGGGCAGCCCTGTGGTCTGCAGAGGACAATTCTGATAGGTGCTCACCTGCCCAAATCCCCCTGCATCATTCACACTTTCCAAAATCACACCTGTCCAAGTCACATCTGTCCTTATCACACCTGCCCATATCACATCTGAATCATTCACACCTGCCCTCAACACACCTGAACCATTGACACTTGCCCATATTGGGTCTAACCCCCACAGACAGACTCTGGTGCCTGGCCCTGCCTGTGTGGCCCTTCAAATACATATGTCAGCACCAAGCTCTAAGCCCTGAGGGGGTCCTGAGATATAAGATGATACTGGCTAAAAAACCTAAACAAAGGTGTTCCCCCAACTTCCTCTTTCCCTAAACCTGTTCTGGTGTGTAAAAGCCCACTGGAGTACTCAATCTTCCCCCTCCTGGTTTGGAGAATTGGTTAAAATAAAGAAAGGGCTTTTCTGGCTTTTAAGGGCTGAGGTAGAGAGACCATGAGGTGAAAAGTAGACTGACTCCAATCATTCTCTCCTGACTGGCTTGGTATCGTTTCTCTGCTGCTACCTTGCTTCATCAGACCTGTCCGCCTAAGGAGTTAAAAAAAAACTTGGCATTTGGGCGGTCCCACAACTCGTGTGTTTTTATTTACACTGGAGCAATTTTTTCTTTGGCTACTGGGCTTCGGGCAGCTAAGGTCTTCTCTGGTCAAGGTGGGGGACTGGCTCCACTTGAGGCAGTCATGGTCCCTGGATATGCACCCCTAGGTCTGTTCCCTAGGTATGCGCCCCTAGATATACACCTCAGATATGCACCCACAAATATGCAACCCCAGGTATGCACCCCAGATATACACCCCAGTAGGCACCCCCAGAAATGCACCATCAGGTATGCACCCCCAGATATGCAACTCTAGGTATACACTCCCAGATGTACTCTCTGTGGGAGCAGCCCTATCTGGGGATTGAGTGCCTGGACATGCACCTCTGCTGTGGGGAGGCTCCTGATTACAGGGGGAGGGGCTCCCCCAGCCTGAAGCCTTCGCCTCCTCTCCTGGCCAGGTTTAGTGAGGGGCCCTGTGTGGTCAGTGGTGGGGTCCCAGGGACAGTCCTGCTCTGATGTGTAGCTTGATGGGGGAAAGCTCAGTCCACGGGGCCCCCAGACCCTGGGTCTTGGCTCAGCACCTAGTGGTGGAGGAAGCCATGGAGGAGCCTGCCAGGCAAATTCAGTTGTTTGCTAGCAGCTGCGGATACTTTCCCGCTGAGGCACTGAAGCTCATCTCTGAGTACCAGAAAATCGATTTGCTCTTAGGAGAAACCATTGTTCAGGAGCCGCTGGGGCAGCACCAGGCTCGGAGAGGCAGACGGGGGACAGGTCAAGAAAGGAGAAAAGGGAGCACAGCAGCCTATCCTGGGGCACTGGAGGGTTGACATCACAGTCTGTCCTAGGACCCGGGGGGAAAGGTCTGCACTGCAGCCTGTTGGGGCCCTTACAGGAAAGGAGGGTTTACATCGCAGCCTGTGCTGGGTCTACACCACAGTCTGTCCTGGAGCACAGGGGGGGGAAAGTCTGCACTGCAGCCAGTTTGGGCCCTAGTGGGGAGGAAAGGATCTACACTGCTGCCTGTCCTGGGTCTACACCACAGTCTGTCCTGGGACACTGGGGGAAAGGTCTACACTGCAGCCTATTGGGGCTCTAACAGGGAGGGAGGGTCTACACTGCAGCTTGTCCTGGGTCTACACCAGTCTGTCATGGGGCGCTAGGGGAAAGGTCTACGCTGCAGCCTGCTGGGGCCCTATGGGGAGGGTCTACACTGCTGCCTGTCCTGGGTCTACACCACAGCCTGTCCTGGGACACTGGAGGATCTATACCACAGTCTGTCCTGTGTCTACACCGATTCTGTGTTGGGGCACTGGGAGGAAGGTAGGCTACACTGTAGTCTGCTAAAGTCCTAGGCCCTAGGACCTAGGGGGTAGGGGAGGGCACAGTGATGGCTAACCTTTGTGAGCCCGAGTGCCCAAACTGCCACACAATGCCCAGCCTCTCAATGGCCAGTCCGGCCCTGTTGCCAGGTGAGCTGCAAAGCAGACAACCAGCACACTCGCCTTCCGCCACACCGCATATCTTAATTGCAGACCCCTTCCCGCGTGCCAGCTGCAAAGCCTTCGCATGGCATAGCTGGCATCCGTGCCATAGATTTGCCATTGATGGACACCATCCCAGGTGCATGGATTAGCCCCGTATGAGTCTCAGTAGATCCATGGAGATCCCACACCGGTCGGGTCTGCCGCCGGAACATGCTAGAAAGCAGGGGCCAGCAGTAGTTCTGCAGCCCTATCAGGGGCGGGATTCCCTGCAGGATGCTCCCAGCCCCAGGTCCAGTGCTCTTTCCTCCCATCCACTCTGCCTGATGTGCTGGCCCGGGCCCTCTGAGCCCACCCTTCAGGAGAGCAATCTCCACCCCACACCAGCAGTTTTGGGAACATGCATACCTGTGAACAGACATCTCCAGGTCGGGCAGTGCTGTGGGAGTGTGGGTGGCAGAGGGGATGCCAGGTAGTGTGGGGGTGCAGCCTGTACAGTGGCCTTCTGAAACTTTCTGGATGTGGTGGCCACCAGCCGGGTCCTGTCAGGACTGCCCAGAACAGGACCGTGCCTCCCACTTACATCTGTTGTGACGATAGTGCAGGAGACCCCAACTAGGTGAGGCAAGTCCATTGAGGTGGAAGGAACAGTGGAGAGTTGGGAGGGGAACAGAGACCAGTGACGGGAGGGTCCAAGGCTGGACAGTTTTACAGATCCAGACTCAACTCTGGGTCCAGGTAATCCCATGATCACCCAACTCCCTAACCAGAGGGGTACAGCAGGACATGGGGTGAAGCAGGAAGGGATAAAAGGAGAGTAAGGAGGAGAAGGAGGAAGAGGAGGAGGAGGGGACAAAGTGAAGAGGAGAGGTAGTGAAGACAGAACAGGAAGTGGAAGGGGAGAGGATGAGTGAAGGAATACAGGAAGTGGGGGTTAAAGGCAGGAAGTGGGGAAGGTAGGAAGGAGGAGTTATTTCCTTTAAATCAGCCCATGGATCAATAATTGGAACTGATCACTCTGGGCAAGACCTGGGTACTGAAAGGAGATAAAGTGATATGCATAGTCCCCCTTCAGTAACAATATCTCGAACTACAGTGTCTAAAAGGAAAATAAATGTAGAGAGAGAGGAAAAATGTCTGCATAGAGGCGGTGGGGAAAGAGTAGGAAGGAAACTGGGGACACTGGTGAAAGGTGTTGGACACTGACTGTATCTGAAACTCAGAAACGACTTTGTAACTGTGTCTCTCAGGGTGATTCCAATAAAGAATTTAGTCTTAAAAAAAATCAATCGGGGGGGGGGTGGGAAAAAAATCAATCCATCAATCGTCCCATGGGTGCACCTGCCCACATCCCACAGAACCAAGCGGACTTCTTCCGCCATCTCCCCAGAATGGAGCACCCCCACTCAATGAGCACTGCACCCCATGGCCCACATCTCGCTGTGCCGTGCACTGGCTGCTGGTCACGTGGGCCCTCGCCACACTGCTCACACAGACACGCCACTTATTGAAGAATCCATTATTGATGAGGACCAGCCGGGTTTCAGAGCTAGTCAAATGTTTTCATGGCGCTGCCACTGAGAGTGGCCAGAGCAGCGCAGCGGCCCCCACTCCCCCTGCAGACAGCACAGTGCAGGGTCTGAGGCGGCCAGGCGGGCAAGAAAAGGACCGCCCGCTGGGTCAATGAGGAGTATTCTGTTAGACTAGAACAGGACAGAGGCCACACCAACTTCAGTCAGCAGCGCGTTTGCTGCTCACCTCTAAAGGACAAGCTGGGTGGCATCAATATTCACGTCAATCAGGTGATCTGACCCGCCAGCCAGCCCGACAAGCAGGCCCACAGCTCTCCTGGCTCTGCACTCCCACTAGGGGAGCCTTTCACCGCCCTACCCTGTCCATCTCTGGGGTTTGGGGGCTGGTGGGCAGAACCCAGCCTGGAGCAGGGACCAGACAGACAGACGTCTGTCTCAGAGCTTGTCTGGCCACCACAGCAGCCTCCCACAGTTGCCCGTGTCCTAGGACCACAGTCAGAATGATGTGACTAACTCTCAAAGCTTTGGACCAACCCTGTGGCAGTGCTCGCAGGTCCTCCAGAATGCAGTTAGGACAAACCTGATGTTCTCCGACACTGTCAGGACCCAAGACAGGGAGGTCTCTGCTGAACACCTCCTCTACCATCTGATTTCCACATCCTCCACCATCTGATTCCCACCTCCTCCACCATCTGATTCCTTCCACCTCCTCCACCCAACTCCCATCTCCTCCATCAGTTGGTTCTCACTACTTCCACCATCTGACACCCTTCACCTCTACCTTCTGACTCCCACTATCTGCACATTTGACTTCTATTTCCTCTCCTCCATGAATCCCACCACCCTTACCACCTGACTCCCAATGTCCCCATTCCCATCTCCACCATCTGACTTCCATCACCTCCATTCTCTGACCATCTTCAGTGGCCCACAGACAAAAAGAATCGATGGGGCTGGACTGATAGCACAGCAGTAAGGTGTTTGCTTTGCATGCAGCCAATCCAGGACGGACAGTGGTTCAAATCCCGCCATCCCATATGGTCCCCTGAGCCTGCCAGGGGCGATTTCTGAACGCAGAGCTAGGAGTAATTCCTGAGCACTGCCGGGTGTGACCCAAAAACGAGAGAGAGAGAGAGAGAGAGAGAGAGAGAGAGAGAGAGAGAGAGAGAGAGAGAGAGAGAGAGAGAAATGACCAGCAGGGAGGGCCCAGGCAGTAGGACCAGAAAGCAGCACACTTGCCACACATGCAGCAGACCCAAATTTGATCCTCAGCACCCCAGATAATTCCCCTCAGCCTGTCAGGAGTGATCCCAGAGCACTATGAGGTGTGTCCACACCCAAAACAAACCTGGAATGTCCACCAAAGAGTGCCCAAGTATGACTTTGACTGCCCTAGCCCCACTCCGTCCTAACTCCGCCCCCATTGTCCCACCCTGTTTTCTTGGCTCCACCCCAATGTCCTCACTCCGCCCCCAGCCCACTTGTCTAAGCAAGAAACTCAGGGACCAACCTATGCCCATGATGGACAGCATGATGCGGGGGTGGGGGGGCAGGTGTGAAGGGGTTTTCCCTATGCAGACCCCCCCTGCCCCAGGTCTCTTTCAGAACCATGTTGGAAACCATCCCAATCTGCCTTGGGCACCTCTCCCCCCTCCAGAACACCCCCTTTCCTCTCCAGCGTGGCCCTGGCTGAGCTGACAGCTTGGTGCGACACTGCGAGACAGGCATCTCCCTGAGGTAGCAGCCGCTTGGCCAGCCGGTCACCTCAGTGCAGTCTGAAGGAGAGTCCCCGCGGGGAGGACATGGGCCACATAGGATGGGGTCCCACACTATGTCCTCACCTGGCTCTGTGATGCTCTGGGTGACAAAGGAGGAGACTCAGTTTGCCATGGAGCTGGGAGAGTAGGAGAGGACTCCCCGTGGAAGATGCCATCCCCACCCCAACCTGCTAGGATCGGGCCCCACACTGCACCTCAGGGAGACAGGACCCCCAGCACCACGATGGTCCTGTCTCCACTGTCTTCCAAGTGCCCCCCAGAAACTCAAGGGGGGGTTCTCTGTGGACAGGGCAGCAGGCCCAGAGCTGCACAGGCCCTAGGCCCCGGCTCCCACACTCACACCCCCACCCAGCGCAGCTGCCTCTGCGTGTTGTGGCGGTGTCGGGAGGGGGCGGCCCTGCTCCCTGGCCAAGCCCTGGGGCGCTGCGCTCGCGGTTCAGATTGCACCAGCTTTGCCAGGCGCAGACAAAGGGGTGATTGAGAGTTCCCTCCCCACCCCTGGAAGCTGGTGCTGACCAAGGGGGCCTCGCCCTATCCCGCCCAGAGTGGGTGTCGGGACCTGCCCAGCCCCTCTGGGTAGCAAACCCCTCGTTGCTCTATCTCGGCTGCAGGGTGGGGGTTCCCCCCCATGACACTACCAGGACCCAGAGCAGCCCTTGCCCAGAAGCGCAGACCCCCATGGACTGTCCACTCAGCTGGCCGGGCTGTGGCCCTGGGAGGTGGTGTGGACTGGCTGGGCTGCCTCGGGCTGTGAATTCCACAGGAACCAACCCCTGGCCCCTCCGGGACTGTTCCGAGGCCTGACAGAGTGGAGCCCGATTATCTCCAGATCGAGGTTGTAAACGCAGACCTACCTGGCTTATCTCTCACCCTCTGAGAATGGCGCTGTGCAGGGAGGGACTGGACAGGCATGCCTGTCTCGGCCAGCCCTGCGGCTTGTACTCTAGCAGGAGGCAGTCAGGGAGGAGTCCTGTAAGGAAGAACCCCCTCCCTGCAGTGGAGCTGGCCCATCATTCTGTGGGTCTCGATGGAGGTCTCCTGTTTGTGACCCAGGTCCCATCCCTATTCCTGTGGGTCTCCCCAGAGAACTCCTGCTGTTGACAACCCACTGCTGTGTCCTTCCCACAGAAGTCCCAGAAATTCTGGGCTCATGCAATGCTATCTGGCTCCTGCCCTATGAGATAAACAAGGAGGTGAACCCATACAGGGAGGTGAGCCTATATGTGGAGGTGAGACCTTATGTGGAGGTGAGGCCATATGTGGAGATGAGACCATATGTGTAGGTGAGACCTATCTGGAGGTGACTCCCATGCAGAGAAGTGATCTTGTCTGTAGAGGTGATACAGTCTGTGGAGATAAGCCCATCTGGGGAGATGAGACCATATATGCGGGGAGATGAGTCCATGCAAGGTGATGAGCACTGTACAGGGCTGTGAGTCCATTAGTGGAAGTCAGCTCTGTGTGGGTATGTGAGTCCATACAGGACGGTGAGGACTGTATGAAGAGGTGAGCCCATTAGTGGAGGTGAGCCCCTATATGGAGGTAAGCTCATTTGCCCGCAAGGGGCTTCAGGCCAGGAAAGAGAGCGGAGAGGGGAAGGCGAGTCCTTTCTGCAAAGAAGCAGCTAGTGTGGCCGGAAACCCCATCCCAGGACAGCCAACCTAGGTTCTCCCAAAGGCCACAGTCCTCCCCCCTGCTCACACAGCTTCCCTCTTGTCTCCAGACCCTCAGCCCAAGTCCAGGAGAGGACCAGCGCGGGGCAACCAGGGCCTGGCGACGGGCAGGCCTGGGCGGGGCCTAGAGCAGACCTGGGTCTATTCTAGGCTATTCTAGGATCTCACCACCACCACCACCCTCCCCGGGGCCTGCCCGCCTCGCCCTCCGCCTGACCTCCAGGCCTGGACTCGGGGGCACCGAGGCCAAGGGGACCAAGCATCATCTCGGGCCCAGGAGTGGGCAGCGCACGCGGGGTCGGGACGGGACCCCGAGGAGCCCTCCTGGGCCTACGCGTGCGGTGCGCAAAGTTGGCCGGAGGCACAGCGGGGAAGCTGGACCGGGGCCGGGTGGGAGCAGCGCGCCCGCTCGCTCGCCCACGTCACGCCGGAGCGGAGCGGGCTCGCTGACGACCGCGGCGCCTGGGGACGCCCCTCGCTCGGCTCGCTAGCTCGCCAGGTGCTCCGCCTGGAAATGTCTCCATTAGTTGTCGCCTGCTCCCCGCCGGAGCGCGCGTGCCGAGCGGCCGCGCAGCAGCCTCGCGGGCGAGCTACAGTGGCCCGGCGCCCCCGCAGGTAGGACAGCGAGGTCCCCGCGCCGCCCCCGCCCCGGGCTGCAGACCCCTCCCTCCCCCTCCCGCGGAGGCGGAGGCTGCGCGGCGACTGCGGCGACTCCCCGGTGCGTCCCGGGCGGGCGGTGCGCGGCTCCCCGCGGCCCCGGCCTGAGCGCGCGGCGCGGCGCGGCGCAGCGCGGCGGCCACTCCGGCAGGTAGGGAGCGGTCTCGGCCGCACCAACTTGGCTCCGATTGCTCCGGCGCTGGAGGACACAAAGTTTGTCGCCCGTCTGGGGGCGGGAGTGGGTGGCCCTACGGTGAAAACTCGGGTACGGGGCGCCCGGGGCGGAGGACCAACGAGGGGCCAGTGGGAGCGCGGTGGGGAGTCCGGGCCAGGATGGGGAGGTGTTTTGGGGAGCAGGGACTGTCCTGTCTACGACGGGAGACAATCCCCTCTGGAGCAGCTACGAAAAAGTAACCAGCCCAGCAAACCCCAGGCTGGCTGGCGGCAGAGGCGCCCCAACTTATAACCCCCCTAAACCCACACCACGCCCGTGGAGCGCGCGGGTGGGCACTCATGGGCCCACCCAAGGTTTGGCTAGACGCCTGCTTGAAGGCCCCAGGCTAGTGGGTGCCCCACCTCTGCCCAGGGGCAGCCTCCACAGAGTGTTGGGGGGAGACTATATGGCCCCAGCAAAGGTTGAAGCCCTCGGGCCCACCAAAGGCAGGGCACAGCCCGCAGAGCCGATGGAAGGTCCCGCTGTGGCCCTCCAGGCTGGAGGCAATCTTCACCCTCGGGGCCCAAGGACGCCGGAGGCTAATCCAGGCTTCCTAACCTCTTGGTCTCCTGAACTCCTGAGACTGCGGGGTCTCATCCTTGTGCAGTTGCTGCCGCTCCGATTAGAACTGGGATTCCGCGCTGGGTTCTTTAGGCTCGGCCTGGGGCCCAGGGAGCCGGGCTGTGTGGGTATGTCTGGCTGGAGCCCTGTGTTGTCGGTTCCTGGAAAGGCTCCCCATGACCTCAGCCCACG
The DNA here is from genome assembly GCF_024139225.1 of Suncus etruscus. NCBI lineage: Eukaryota > Metazoa > Chordata > Mammalia > Eulipotyphla > Soricidae > Suncus > Suncus etruscus. Next base: position 94,637,616 of record NC_064849.1, read on the forward strand.
TGTCAACGTGTCGCGTTTTGGGGGAAGGGGACAGCACTGGTCTGGGCTAGATAGTGAGCTTTGGCGGCCCAGGCTAGAAAAAACATTGCTGGGGTGGAGCCGACAGCAGCTGACCGGTCTGTTCCAGGGCTGGGTGCACTCAGCAAAGGCCGGGGCTCCTGGGGGGCACCCCGGCTCTCCACACAGGGGGGCCGTGGCCGAATGTGTAGGGCCTAGAAAAGGAGCCCCAGGGTTCTGAAGCTGGAGAGAAGAGCTCAGCCAGGAGGACGTTCTAGAAAACAGAACAGAAGGTAGCAGGGGCTGGGGAGGGGGGCGCACTCAGAGGGAGGAAGCCAGGGAAACCCACCTCCCCAGGCCCATAACCCTTCTGGTGCCTCCAGCTCCTCTCGAAAGTTCTGGGCAGCCGCGGGCGGGCGAACACTCGGGAAACTCTGCCCTGGCCTGGCCGAGTTTTGGGGTGGCGATGTCTAAGTGGGGTGCGCGAGCCCTGCGGGTAAGGTACCTAAGAGAGGCATCGCGTGCGCCAACCAGAGCTATATAGCAGTGGGGAGCCAAGGCCGGGCGGACTGGGGGCTCTCTGGCCTTGGGCCACCCGGCGCGGCCCCTCCCTCTCCGAGCCCCCCTTCCCGGGCAGCGCGAGATGTTTGTAAACAATGCAGAGTGGAATGTGGGAGGGCGAGAGCGGAGCCTCGCGGGAGCCGGAAAACTGGAAGGAAGGAAGGATGGAGTCGGGGGAAGGCGATGGGGGCGGGGAGGAGGCGGCCACCGGAATCAGGATTCATTTCTCGGTGGTGCTACAGCGAGCCGAGGTCCGCATTATTTACAGGAGGGGGATATTAGCGAGTCAGGTGAGAGAGAGAGAGAGCGCGCGAGAGAGAAACGCCGTGGCTGCAGGATCGATAGGGAATTCGAAAACGATTTTTAATGTCATTTGACTCGTGTTCTTTATATATCTCTCCCGGCTACAGACGCTCTAAACTGTCTGAATAATTTGCATGGAGCGGCTATTCCTTATTGCCGATGATTTTTCTCTGCGAGCGGCGCGGACGTGGCCGGCTGCGGTCCTGCGCGATCCGAGAACGCGGTGTTTTCATCTGCGAATTAAAGCAATTACGCAGCAGATATGATAGGATGCGTAGCGCGGTCTCCAGCTAGTCATCAATCTCCTTCCACCGAGCTGTCAGCGCGCGCAGATTTCGTTTCTGGGAGGCAGGTTCGCAGCTGGGGAGAGGGCGAAAACGTCATCGTTAATTAGAGGGTGACCCCGGGCTATTCACAGGTCTGAACCCAGGAATCTTCCCCAGCAAGTCTGCACAGCGCCGCGGTACGCGCGCGCGCACACACACACACACACACACACACACACACACACACACACACACACACACACACACACACATATTCGGCGCCCAGCGGGAGGCCGAACGGGGCGCACACTGCGGGGCGCTCCATCCCCCAGAGTGGCGCCAGCCTCTGGCCGCTGGGCTCTGGCCCGAGACTAGCTTGGGGACCCCGAGCCCCGCTCTTCCCCCCACCTAAAGCAGGGAGCAAAGAGGCTGGGGCGCCTCCCGGTGTTCAGGGGCGCCACGCCCGCGCCACGTACCTAAACCCCGAAGCGCGCCTACCCACGAAGCGCACGGAACCGAATCGCTCCAAGCCGACTGGCAGTCCCGGTTGAACCGCGAGGGGTGGGGGCAAACTGGGGGGGGGCGGTAGTGGCGCTGCAAAGGGGTGGGGGCTTCTCTGCTTCCCACAGGAACTTGTCTGACGCGCTGAGCTAAGGAGGGGCACTCCCTGGGGACCCGGGCGCAGGGCTCAGCGAGTGCCTGGTCTCCGGGGACGTCTGCCTGCCGGCGACCCACGGCCCAGGGCATTCGAACCCTCATATCCTGCCGTCCCAGACGCCTTTGCAGCTGGGCCCCCCATCCTGCCAGCGCCGGGGCGAGGCGCGGGGCCCCCCGGAACTGACCGGGGCCTGGCGTGCGAGTGGCGGGGAGGACGGCGGAACGGGCGGCGCGGGCTGCTGGAGAGCTCGGCTCGTTTGAACTGTTGATTACATCTTCAATGGAGACTCACTCGTGTGCCCCTTCAAGTGTCTCATTTGTAATTGAGACTAATGATTACAGTGCGATGGGCAGGCCAGCTGCTCATTAATTAATTTCTAATTAAAAGTGCCTGCATCCGCGGCGATGACTAAGGAGAAAGGTGGCGAGTCGTCGGCAGTGTCGACTCGTCCGAGGAAATTCATTTGTCCCCGCCTGGTGGCCCTTTCGCCCCCACCCCGAGGACCCCCACGGCCGCCGGGTGACCCGCGCGCGTCTGCTGCCCGGCCGGCGCGGCGTGGTGGGGCTGACGTCAGAGGCGCCGCCGCTTAAAGCCGCGCGCAGCTCACTTGACGGTTCTGGCGACTCGTCTTTTTTCCCCCTTCCTTTTTTTTGTGTGCAAAATATGTATTTGTGTCGCCGGTGCCAGGGCGGTCGATCCCAGAGTCCCCCGGAGTCTCTTCCAGGCGGGCTGCGGCGACCCTCCCACTGCCAGTGGAGAAGGGTGCTCGGCCTGGCCACCACCCGCCCTGCTCACCTCCCCAACTAACCCGCTTCGCTTTCCCAGCGCCTAGGAACCCACAGCCCCGAGGAGTGGCGGCGCCACGCCCGCCCCCCGAGTGCAGGACCCCGTCGGCCCCGCCCACCGGCTCGCCATGTCCTATCCGCAGTTCGGGTACCCCTACTCCTCGGCACCCCAGGTAAGGGGGCCCCAGAGGTCGCACGGGCGGGCTGAGGGACCCAACGCGGCAGGTCCGTGCCATGCACGCCCAGGTCCGCGGCACTGTGCCACTGTCACCTGAGGCTCCAGATCCGAACCCACAGATTTCCTTCCTCGGGGTGGCGGGGTGTTGAGAACCCGAGAGTGGCCGCCCCGGGACCTGCAGCCTGATGGCACGTGGCAGGCGCGCGGGGTGGAGCGCGCTGCGAAAGGACAGGCCCGACATTCGGGGCGCGCCTCTCCCCCCACCCAGTTCCTCATGGCCACCAACTCCCTGAGCGCCTGCTGCGAGTCCGGAGGTCGCTCGCTGGCCGAGTCCGGCCCCGCCGCGCCGGCGCAGGCGCCCGTCTACTGCCCCGTGTACGAGAGCCGGCTGCTGGCCACGGCGCGCCACGAGCTCAGCTCTGCCGCGGCGCTTGGCGTCTACGGGGGACCCTACGCGGGCTCGCAGGGCTACAGCAACTACGTGACCTACGGCTCCGAGGCGTCCGCCTTCTACTCGCTGGTGAGCCCGGAGGGCGGCCCACACCCCCGCCCGGCCTTTGTGCACGCCCCGGTGCCACTGTCCCGAACGCGCACAGCTGGAGGGGCCCAGGAGCGCTCCGCTCGGCGGCACCGCGCACACGAGAGGGGCCCCGGGCTGGGGCTCACAGGCCAATGGTTGTCAGGTTCTGAGCACCCCCTGAGCTCTTTGAGAGCGTCGGTTCCACCTCCTGGGCGCCCCCCTGAGCTCCGGAACCCTCTATTCCTCTCCACTTGTCCTGCCTCAGTTTCCCACCCTGGCGCCTCCGTTTGCACGCTGCGCCCCTCCACTCCATTCTTCCGGACATCTCCCCCAGCTCTTCTCCACCTGGGCCCCATTGGGAGGACAGGGTGGTCTTGATGTGGGCCACCCGAGTCCCTGTGCTCGCAGGCAGTTCACAGCCTCCTGCCCCTACAGAACAGCTTTGAATCCAAGGATGGGACTGGATCTGCTCATGCGGGCCTCGCGCCCGCGGCAGCCGCCGCCTACTACCCCTACGAACCAGCGTTAGGCCAGTACCCATATGACAGGTGAGTCCCCACGCGTCAGCCCACAGCGCGATAAGCCCCGCCTCCACCCCATGCTGCCAGGTGCTTTGGAGGCCGGTCTGGCCCGTAGCTATAGACCACGCCCCAATGCTGACGTCACGGCCTTGATACGGTAGGCCCCGCCCTCGCCCCTTGCTGCCAGGCTTTCCCGGAAGGAGTTTGGCCCCGCCCCATGCTGTAGACCACGCCCCCAGCTCCAGCGCGCCGCCCAGTGCGGTAAGCCCCGCCCCAATGCTGCCCGACTCTTTCCGAGACTGACCCCACCCCATGTGATAGGCCACGCCCACGGCACTATAAGTCCCGCCCACTCCACACTGTCAGGCTCCTTCAAGATTGGCCCCGCCCCATGCAACCAAGCACGCCCGAGTTGAAGCCACGCCCCAGGCGCGCTAAGCCCCGCCCACCCCGTGCTATCAGACTCCTCCAAGACTGGACCCCCCATGCAACAAACCACACCCTCAGAGCAGTAAGCCCCACCCCTGCCCCAGGCTGTCACTCTCCTCCAAGAAGATTGCCCCGCCCCTTGTTGTAGACCACGCCTCCAATGCTGCCGGCCCTACCCCCAAAACGATGAGCTAGGCCCTTAGCAATGGCAGAGGAGCTGGAGGTGGAGCCTCCCACTGAGTCCCTTTGGGGTCCAGGCTCAGCTCTCCCTCAAATCCAGGTTCCTTAGGAGTGCATCTTCCTGCGCAAACTCCAGGGACAACCCCTGCCCCCTCCTGAGGTCCTTTTCTCCCGCTCCGGGTGGAGCGAGATTGGCAAAGAGGTTTCCCAGAGAGTCCCAGAGCTGCTCTGTGCTCTTACTGCGCTACAAGGCCTTTTCTGCCTGGAGGGAACAGTGGTGGCCCCTATCAGCACAGGCCCCAGTAGTCTGGGACTCAGGAGGAGGGCGACACCCCTCTCTGCTCTGGCGTCTGGAATTCATCTCTGTTGCCCGCGGGCACAGAGGAAGGCCAGCACCCCAGGGAGTGGGGCCCAGGAGGCAGCAAGGCCACGGGGCCTGGGCCTGGAACCCCGAGGCCACACCATTGCCCAGCCTGTCCTCAGGTACGGGACCATGGACAGCGGCACACGGCGGAAGAACGCCACACGGGAGACCACGAGCACGCTGAAGGCCTGGCTGCAGGAGCACCGCAAGAACCCCTACCCCACCAAGGGCGAGAAGATCATGCTGGCCATCATCACCAAGATGACCCTCACGCAGGTGTCCACCTGGTTCGCCAACGCGCGCCGGCGCCTCAAGAAGGAGAACAAGATGACATGGCCTCCGCGGAACAAGTGCACGGAAGACAAGCGGCCCTACCCGGAAGGCGAGGAGGAGGAGGGAGTTGAGGAGGAGGCCCGGGAGGAGCCACTGAGGAGCACCAAGGGTGAAGGTGGGTCTGCTGAGGGGGTTCTCTCGGGATGAACAAGAGGGAATCTCAGAGAACCAAGAGGAACCTTAGAGAACCGGGGGTACCTCAGAGACCCAAGAGGAACCTCAGAGAATCAAGGGGACCTCGAAGAATAACGGGACCTTGGAAAACGGGGACCTCAGAAAACCAAGAGGAACCTTGGAGAACCAGGGGAAGACCTCAGGGAATCAGGGGGACCTCAGAGAACCAAGAGGCATCTCAGATAACCAGGGGGTCTTGTAGAAAGGGGGGGAGCTTGGTGAACCAAGATGAACCTCATAGAATGAGGGGACCTCAGAGAATCAAGAGGAACTTTATTAACAGGGGGACCTTGGAGAACACAGGAGACATTGAGGGTAAGGGGGACCTTGGAGAACGGGGGTGGGGGGGAATCTCAGAATCTGACAGACAACAAGGGGAACCTTGGAGAATGGGAGTATCTAACTCCATCCTGGATTTAGGTGTACCTTTCAAGACCACTCCCCAGAATGGGAGGGTCTCGGGAAGGTACACCTAAATCCAGGGTGGAGTTACAGGAGTATCTCAGAGAACCAAGAGGAACCTTGGAGAACCAGGAGGGACCTCAGAGAATCAGGGAGACCTCAAAGAACAAGGGGAACCTTGGAAAACAGGGAGGACCTAAGAGAACTAAGGGAACCTCGGAGAATCAGGAAAGAACTCAAAGAACAGAGGGACCTTGGAGAACCAGGGGGGACCTCAGAGAATCTGGGGGACCTTGGAAAACAGAGGAGAACCTCAGAGAACCAGGGGGGACATTGCAAAATAGGGGGACCTTGGTGAACCAAGATGAACCTCATAGAATGAAGGGACCTCAAAGAACAGGGGGAACTCAGAAGAACCAAGAGGAAGTTCGGAGAACAGGGGAAACCTCAGATAACAGAGGGGACCTCAGAGAACAGGGGGGACCTTGGAGAACATGGGGGATCTTGGAGAATGAGGGAACCTGATAGAACAGGGGAGAACCTCTGAGGATGGGGGAACCTCAGAGAACTAAAATGAACCTCATAGAATCAGGGGGACCCTGGAGAACTGGGGGGGACCATGAAGAACAAAGGGAGCCTCAGAGAATGGGGACCTAGGAGAACAGGAAGACCTTAGAGGACAGGGGGGACCTAGGAGGTTGAGGGGCATCTTCAGCAAACTGGGGTTGGGGAGGAAAGGCCTCCAGACCTTGTTCCTGAACCTGAAATAGCCAAAAAGAAAACCCCATGCACTGTCCCAACACTACACACGGCAGCATCACACACTCCAGCCTCACACACCAACACCACACCAACACATACACTCCACCACATACCAACACACTCCAACATCACAAATAGCAGCACGATACACAGCAACATCATACACCAACACACACCAGTATTACACACTTGGGGTCCTGCTCACAGCTCCAAAGCTCATCCCATAACCTCTGGCCAAGTCAGGCTCTGTGACCCTCACCTCACTGCCCCGCTGCCTGGGGCTCTCCCCTGGACAGAGCCTGCCGGCAAAGACGAGAAGGACCTGGAACTCAGTGACCTGGAGGACTTTGACCCGCTGGAGGCCGAGCCCCCCGAGTGCGAGCTGAAACCGCCCTTCCAGCCCCTGGACGGCGGCCACGAGCGCGTCCCGGCCACCGGCGACCGTGTCGGCGCCCCAACCCAGGAGACTTCGGGCACGCTCCGGCTGCCCCTGTCGACGGGCGGCGGGGCGGCGCGGGAGCAGGACCTGGACCGGGCCCGGAGCTGTCTCCGGAACGTGTCGGCGGGACCTGATCCGCCGCAGCCAGGAGCAGGGCCCGGGCCGCAGGCCTGCGACGCCAAGCTTAGCTTCGCGCCCGCCGGTGCACCCACGGGCCTGGAAGCCAAGCCGCGCATCTGGTCACTGGCGCACACGGCCACCGCGGCTGCCGCCACCGCCCTGGGCCAGACTGACTTCCCCTCGTGCATGCTCAAACGCCACGGGCCCCCGGCCCCCGCGGCCGCCGCATCCTCGCCCGTGACTCCCGCCACCGCTGCCGCCGGGGCCCTGGACCGGCAGCAGGACTCCCCGGTCACAAGTCTGAGAAACTGGGTGGACGGCGTCTTCCACGACCCCGTCCTCAGGCACAGCACTTTGAACCAGGCCTGGGCCACCGCCAAGAGCGCGCTCCTGGCCCCGGGGCCCTTGGGACGCTCGCTAGGGTCCGGCGCGAACGTGCTGACCACACCCCTGGCGCGCGCCTTCCCGCCGGGTGCGCCCCGTGATGTGCCGGGCCCCGGTGGAGGCTCCGAGGAGCTACTGGCTCTGCCTAAAGCCGGCGGGAAGCCCTTCTGCGCCTGAGCCTAGCCAGATCCTAGCCTAGGAGCCTGGGGCGCTCAGGATGGGGCGCGTACACTCCTGGTGTCCGGCTCCCTAGGGCGCACAGTGGAGCGCCCCGCAAGCCCAGGAGGCGGGCCGGGCTCTCGGTGTCCCGGGGCCCCCAGGACAAGTCCTGCGGTCACCAGCACAGCCCGACCTGCCCACCGAAGTGGACCTGGTCCTTCCGGACCTAGGTCCGAGCCGGGCGGAATGCAGCGGCCTCCGACGCGCCAAGTTTACGTCCCAAAGTTTACATGGAAAGGCGCGCGCGTTGCGCGCCCCGGCGGGTCTGAGGCATGCCGCTTTCCAGGATGACCCGCCGTCCCTTCTCCTCTGCACCCCGTCTCACCGACAGCTTCCCCGCGAGCTCACACGAATGCACACGTAACGCGATACAATTGTTTTGTTTTTGTTTTTGTTTTTTTCTCTAATGTCTGTGCGCGCTGGCGACCGCCTGCTTCGAGGCTAAATACAGCAAAACCAATAAATGAGTGGTGATGTTTGCATCGCAGAAACGAACGCGCTTCCCGGCCGGCCGGGGTGGTAGCCCCCTCCCCCGCTCCCAGGAGAGGAGTGGATCGGGGGAGATGGGGATAAAATGGGGGCGCGCTGATGGCGATCCTATTTCCAGGCCCCATTGCGCATAAGTTTCCCAGGGAGGGGACCTTCCAACTCCCGTGGTTCCAGGAATCAAAGGGTGGGGGTGGTTTGGGCATCTCTGCCCAGAGGCCCTCGCTCCTGCCTGGGACATGCTCCTAAGACGGCCCTCTGCTAGCCCCCTTTTTATTTGTTTCTGGACCGCGGTTGTTTGGGATGACCTGAGGTGGGACTGAGGAGCTCAGGTGCACACGGAGGAGACGGGGCGTGGCGGGGCGCAGGGACAAGTGGAGAGGAGAGCTAGAGCTGGTGGTGTCAGAGGGCAGAGCCACCGGTTTGTTTCTCTGGGGGACCTGATGCCTAATCACACCCACCCACCACCCACCAAGGCGGGAGCTTCCTGGGTGGTCCAAAGATCTGGATATCTCCCTGCTCAGTCGCGCCTCCAGGGAGCTCCAAGATGTCCCCTGCCATGAGAACTTCTCAAACGCCAAGGGGCCCTAGGGGAGGGGAGATGAAAGACATAATCGGGGGCTTGCAGGGGCCTCTGCGGCCTTCCTGGGGCTTCGAGGCCTAGGGGGAGTCTTCCCCCAGGGGCCTTGTAAAAGCGCAAAGCCCTTGGGGAACGGAGACGCCCGGCTGCACCCCAGAGAAAACCGGAGAGGAGGCCGATCCAGCGCCTGGTTGTGCGCAGGGGCCCCCCGCAGGCTTGAGCCTAGACGCTCGCACCCGGGACCCGCCGCGGGGAGCCGCCCGCCCCGCCGGCCCGGTAATTGGATTGTATCCGCCTGCGCTGTCACCGTATTGACTTTCCGCTCTTGGATGATATTATCGAGGCTCGGAAGCTCGCCGCTGATGTCTGTCAAACGGCAGCCCGGCAGCCCCCGGCCTGGCCAGCCAGCATCAGCGAAGATAATTTGAAGTGAAATTTTCATTTTGACAGTAAACCCCTCAATTTCTAAAGGCTCCGCGCTCCAGAGATCGCCGGCACGGGCAGGCTTTGCAGAAAGCCCACGTCGTCGACTGAAAAGGGCAAAAGAACTCGAATTAGTTGTAATAGATAAAAGGGCAAAAATAAAGAGTCAAGGGTACTTGACAGGAATAGCGAAAGTGGAGTCTCTAGGGAGACGCTTCTGGCCCAGGCTGGGGCGCCAGGAATTTTAATGCGTCTGAGCGCGCCCGCCCCCACCCAGACGAGCGGTGCTGATGTGGGGCGCGGTGAGGGGCGCGGGCCGGGCTGGATGGGCAGCTGGCAGTGGAAGGGTGAAGGGGAGCTGGGAACCGGGTCTCGGGTTTCTCCCCCCAGGATAAGGAGGCATCTCCACTGTGTAAACCCATCCTCCTTTTGCGCTCCTGGATGAACCAACCCCCTGGAACAACCCAGATGCCCAAGAGAGTGAAATGGAGACTGGAAGGCACAAAGGGATCAGCCAAGTCCCGGGGCGCAACTCAAGGGGACATCCGAAAACAGGGCTGTGCAGTGGCCACCCCAACCCAAACTCTTTTGAGTAACCTCTGAAAGTTCTTTGCAGATACCCAAAAGGTTCCGGGAAGAGCCTGGGCAGGCTGGGCGGGCGCTCTGCGGGAGGCCGGAGTGGGAGAGCAATTGTGGGGTGGGTTGGGGAACAGCAATTGGGCCGGCGTCTGGTGCAGGAGGCCGCGCGGGGCCACCCAAGCGTGTCGACCCGGTCCCTCGGAGCAGGGGCCGCTGAATTAACGGGCTCTTGGCTCGCCCAAATCCAGCTGTAATCGGCGGCGCGTTTCTTTTCATTAAGGCACCGACAGCGCGCGCCTCGCCGGGATATACGGCCTCTCCCCACGCCTCCCGCAGCTCCATTAAGACGCTGCGCCCAGGGACACGCGCCGCCCTCGGCTCCGCAACTAAACGCTTTATCGACCCTCGCACCGCCGCTGATGGTTCCATTTTTCCTCTTTTATTTTTTTCTTCTTTTCCTTTTTTTTTTTTTTTTTTTTAAATTTAACTTAAGGGAGAGGCACTACAAGTAATAGAGTCTGAGGAGACACCTCTACCAGAGGCAAAGAGGCTGGCCCTGAAGTGAGGTTACAGGCCATAAAGATTCAAGGGGTTCTGCTGGGCTCACGCCACTTACCTGTCCTGGGCACTGGCTCCCACCGAGCCCACACACAGCCTGTTCCTCCTTTCTCTCTGGGTCTCTCCCTCTCCTTGTGTCACCTTCCCCTCTCTGGGTCTCTCTGGGTCTCTGTCTCAGTCTCCATGTCTCTGTGTCAATCTCAATCTCCCTCTCTCTCTAGCTCTGTGTGTCTCTGTCTCGATCTCCCTGTCTCTATCTCTGTGTCTGTCTCAGTTTCACTGTCTTTGTCTGTCTCAGTCTTCCTGCCCCTATCTCTCTGTGTCTCTGTCTCAGTCTCCCTGTCTCTATCTCTGTGTCTTTGCCTCAGTGTCCCTGTCTCTGTATCACTTTCCCTGTCTCTATTTCTCTGTGTCTCTGTCTCAGTGTCCCTGCCTATTTTCTCCCTGTCACTCAGTCTCTGTGTCTATCTTTCAGTGTGTCTCTGCCTCCTTATTTCCTCCATAAACTCAGAGAGGAAATATCTCCCTCAGCTCCTACCTTCCCTGGGAGACCCTGGGACCATCTGGGGTACTAGGTACCCTCCAGCTCAGATGTCTTTCCTCAGCAGGTTGGGATGTAGTGGGCAGGAAATGGGGAGGACACATGTAAACCCTCTCCCCACAGTACCCAGCACCACCTCCTAACCCCCCAGGCACTGCAGGTACCAGTCCTGGCACTGCTCCATGAATGCCTTAGGCCAAAGGCACCAGATCCCAGTACTGCCCTACTGGAAGGTGCTAGGGGTCCCTGTTCCTCCACAAAAGGAAACACAATACTCAGGAACCTCAGGAAGGGAATGAGAGCCAAAGGGAGGGGAGAAAGGAAGGGAGGGAAGCAGAGAGGGGAAGACCAGAAAGGAGGAGAGGGAATAAAGAAGAGGTGGCAGTAGGGTTGGGCAGCAGAGGGCAGGACAGTCTGCTCTGGCTACCAGAAAGTGGGTGCACCTTGGCACTTTGGGGCACATCAGGGCACTCTATGGTACTGAAAGTATGAGTCCAGGTGGAGTTCAGGAGGTATGTGCTCCAGCTATTCCGGGTAAGAAAAGAGAGATAATGCCCCCAGACAGCTTCTCCTGACCCCACCCCGCATGTAGCATGAAATAATTAACGATGGTGCTGGATGGCGATGGATGGAGGCCTTTGTGCTTAGGCCCCAGCCACGTGGCTTCATCCCCATCCAGCTGGCGAATTTCAGGCCCAGGTAATCCGCGTAATCAAGACTCACTCACATGCAGGCTTCAGGAAGAATCATCTTTATTCATGCCCTTGCCACCACAGGTGTGTGGCCTATGTCAACCTTTCAAGCACAGCTATATTTTGCTAGCCCTGCATCTTATCTCCTGTTAGCCATCTTCCCTCTGGGCTCCATGCGGCCCAAAGATCCAAAAGCCAGGAAGCCAAGCCGGGCCAAGAGAGAAACGGCAAAAGGGCCGAATCCCCTGGCTCAGAGGTTTATCTATCCTTTTCCAGACCCCTCCCAGAAATGGGAGGTCTTGCAGGTAGTTACACCTATTATCCGGTTCCCAAAACTCCTCCCAGATATGGGTGGGTCTTGGGGTACACCACACCCGCATAGCCACAGACTCCCTGAGGGGCCAGCCACCCTCATTATATCCCAAGATCAAGGGTGCTGAGCCTAACTCTGACCCAAGTTTCCAAGAGAGACCAACACTTGCCCAGACATGGGCACGGCAATGCCCTTTGCTTTGGGGACTTTGCAGAGTAATAGAGCTGGGCAGGCAGGACTGCTACCCACTCCCCTATGGTCTAGCCAATGATGAAGCCGTACTCCAGAGAAGACCTGGCCCCAGAAGCCCCCCCTCTTCACTGCTCTCAGCTGAGGCAACTCTGAATTTTCTCAGGTGGGGGACCAGCATCCCTGATCCAGGGACCAGAGATACTGATATCTACCCCCACCTGTGTCCCTGGCATCCCCTTGGTCTTTCCAGGGGTGGTGAACAAGTTCGACACAAAGAGCCAAAATTTTAAACTGTGAGAGTCAGAGAGCCATACCATGCAGTGACCTGCCAAAACAGACAAACACACAAAAGCATCTAATTTTAACAATAATCTATTAAACACATATTGCATTTTGCCATTTTGAGTGAGGGTCAAAATCCTGCAGTGATGGTGAGGGTGTGCTGCGTTCTCCACACTAAGAACTAACGGCAAGATGTGACACAACATGTGACACACGGGTCCCCCCGCTTGCTGGCCCATGCAGTTGTTTCCAAGGGATGGGAGACGAGATGACGCAGCCTGGGGGCGGGACTACACGCTCTCGGAGATCTCTTCTCAGAGGTCCCTCATCAGAAGCAGCATAACAAAATCCAAACTTGGGCCTGGAGAGATAGCACAGCGGCATTTGCCTTGCAAGCAGCCAATCCAGGACCAAAGGTGGTTGGTTCGAATCCCAGTGTCCCATATGGTCCCCCGTGCCTGCCAGGAGCTATATCTGAGCAGACAGCCAGGAGTAACCCCTGAGCATCGCCGGGTGTGGCCCAAAAACAAACAAAAAAAATCCAAACTTGGCAAAGAGCCGCAGTATACAAAATAATGATAAGAGGCTAGGAGCCGCATGCGGATCGAGAACTGCGTGTTCGCCACCCCTGGTCTTCACCATGAGTCCCTTTCCAAAGTGAGATGGGTGGGGGGAGACTTGTTCTCACAGCAAGATCCCTGAGACGGGGCCGGAGAGATAGCATGGAGGTAAGGCGTTTGCCTCTCATGCAGGAGGTCATCGGTTCGAATCCCGGCGTCCCATATATGGTCCTCCCGTGCCTGCCAGGAGCAATTTCTGAGCCTGGAGCCAGGAATAACCCCTGAGCACTGCCGGGTGTGACCCAAAAACCACAAAAAAAAAAAAAAAAAAAAGATCCCTGAGAAGCTCTTCTGTCTGGTCAAAAGGAAAGCAGCTAGAAAACTGCGAGGAGAAACTTGGGCAGGTTTGAAGATGGGGACGTCAGCCTGGACCTGGGGAAAATGCTTCAAACCCTGGAATGACCCAAATCCTGACCAATCCAGAGACTGGTTCCAGAACTACAGACCCAGAGTCCCACTCACTCAGGACTGTAGCAGGGAAGGGCACACATACAGCCCCACCTACCCAGGACCACAAGCACGCTTGGAGCCCCATCTGCCCAGGATATGCTCTTAGAGTGAGGGAGAAATGTTTGCTTTACTTCAAGATCTGTAGTGGATTCTGGTTTGAGATCCAAATGGTTCTTCCACAAGGGTCCCAAACCCAGAAATGAAGTCATGGAGCAGTCCCCTCTCAAGGGGCAATGATGGGAAGCTGGAACTAGGGTGCTGTGGGACAGTAGAGACACCATGGCAAGCCATGTTTCCACGTCCATCTGTCAGTGTTCCCACCTGTATCCATCGTGGGGCCAGAGGAGCTGCAGTTTAGAGTTCAGCTTAGATGGTGCAGGCTTAGCCTCTGAAGTCAGGAGCCTTCAACTATCCTCTCTAATTTGGGGGGCAGTACTCAGGGTTGAGTCTTGCCTGCAGCTCCACCCCAGACCAAGAGTGTAGGACATCCCCGTGCTATCCTGCCAAGTACTGTACCCCAGGTATTGACCCAACCCTTCTCTAAGACAGACAACGTTCCTCAGTCTCAGCCCCAGGTCACTCCAGCCTCACTCTCACTAAGAGTAAGCTGGGGTGTCAGAGCTCAGAGAAGATGGGAGAGGAGCCCCAGGATTCCTGGCCGGGCCTCTATGACTCATCCAGAGATGCATTTAGGCAGGACCTCAACAGGGCCATGCACACAGCCAGGGCCATCCAGCCAGGATGACTTGTGCTCAGAGCTGCAGAGGCCAGGCTCATAGAGAATGGCTGGCACTCACGGACACGGTGCAGTGTGTTCCTTCCAGGAGGAGACAGAATCTTCCCGCCTAAACAGTCATAGAGCAGAGCCATAGAGAGGCTCCTCTGGGGACTCCACAAAGCCAGCAGGGGCTGGTCCGCACCCCAGTGCAGTGTGGAGTCCCTCTCTTACAACGAAGCTGAAAAGGGGAGGGGCCTGGACCCGATATGCAAATATCTGGGGACTCCTATGGGAGACATCCACTCATGGGTCCCTCCGTTACTTGTGCCTCCAGAGAACTAAAACCGCAGGCAGGCCAGGGCTCGTTCCCTAGCTCCCCTTCCCAGAGACCAGCAGCAAGACATGACCCCAACCTCAGCTACTGACTGAGGAAAGAGACACAGGACAGCCCCATCCATCCGTACGCCCCTTCAGCAGAGCTGGAGAAATGTTCCCAAGTGTGTCATATCTATGCATGAGTCTGTGCACATGTACTCACACATGAGCATTTGAACATGCATATGAGTTGTAAGGTGGCATCTATGCTGGGTGCATGTCTACACGTCTGAGTCATAGGCTTGTATGTACATATGTATAAAAAATTCAGGGCTGGTGTCATCTTATACATATGCATGTGTTCACATGTTTGTGTGCATGTGGTGTGTTGTGTGTGCACATGTGTGTTCGTGCTTGTATGTGAGTGCATGTGTGCTTTGTGTTCCTTGGGTGCATGAGTGTAAGCCAGAAGGTATGCCTGGGTGCTGTGTGTGCAAGCACATGGTGTGTATTGTACACAAGTTACTGTGCACGTGTGCAAGCCTATGAGCAAGCATGCATGTGTGGTGAGTCTTATGTGGTGCTTGCTTAGTGTGTGTGGGCTGGTGGGGCCTTCTGTGGGCTCAGAGCCTGCTGATTCCTGATTGGGTTAACAGGAAAGCTTACTGAGAGCCATGCACGAACCTGGGCTATGGGGTACAGGGGAAAACCAGGGCATGGATTCCTCATCCAGAGACAGTGTAGCTGCTCGCCAGCCTGGGGTCCAAGGCAGGGGTGAGGTGGAGGAGGGAGCCTGCAAACCAGGCGACATAGGCAACACCATCCCACATCCAAGACGGAACCAGATCCTCCCAGCGCTGCAGAAACATGTAGACTTGGGGCAGCAGAGAGGATGGGGACCAGGGTCACCAGGGACACTGTGGTCTGGTTAGAGGCAAGGAAAGGAAGAAAAGGAAAACTAAGCCGGAGCCATAGCACAGCAGTAGGGTGTTTGCCTTGCACACAGCCGACCCAAGACAAACCCAGGTTCGATTCTGGCATCCCATATGATCCCCGAGCCTTCCAGAGGAGATTTCTGGGCATAAAGCCAGGAGTAATTCCTGTGTGCCACCAGGTGTGGCCCAAAAATCAAAAAGAAGGAAAAAGGAAAACTGGGGTTTCAGGGAGCTGAACCAAGAGCACAGAGGGATGGTCGGATGTGAGAGCAGAATCAGTGCACAGTGCTTGTCGGGAGTAGTGGCAAGATCAGGGATCTTGGAGAATGTTGGCGTGCAGGGAGTAGAATCAGGGAGCTTGGGGACTGTTCAGCTCCATAAGTGTTGTCATCAGGAACCAGTGCAGAGAGTCCCCAAGGCCACGGCCACATTGACAACTGTGATAGCTGCAGTCAGATAAACAGAACTGTGCAGAGTCAGCACAGTACCCAGGGCTCTCAGGGCCTGTCCTGGCACCTCCTGAGGGGTCAGGGCAGAGAGCTGGCACAACAGAGCAGAGCAGGAAAGTGTCAGGGTCCCCCAAAGTGCACCACAGTCTTGAGCCCCCCAGAGTTGTTCAGTTCCTTGATGCTCTTTAGCTTATTTTGCTCCAGCCATGACGAGCTGCAGCAGCTGCAGAAGAGAGGCCGAAGAGTCAGGGCATGGGGT
This sequence comes from Suncus etruscus, assembly GCF_024139225.1. Taxonomy (NCBI): domain Eukaryota; kingdom Metazoa; phylum Chordata; class Mammalia; order Eulipotyphla; family Soricidae; genus Suncus; species Suncus etruscus. The sequence continues at coordinate 94,653,603 of NC_064849.1, forward strand.
GCCCATCCCCTTGAACCCTGGGCAGCCCATGCCCAGCCTGCTTTCTACCAGCCACCTTGTCCTGTGAATGGCACCTGGCACCGCTCAGGCCAGGAAGCATGTCCACTCTCAACCACGGCTGCAGCTGGTGCATGCAGCTCTGAAGCCCTGGGACACACCAAGCCCTGTGCCTGGTGCCCAGGACAGGAGTCCTGAGCAGGGCTCCGCTGGCCCTGTCCACCCAAGTGCCACAGGAATCTGCCAGATGGCAGCTGTGCTTGGTTGGCCCATAAAGCCCAGGTCAGGTGCCCCGGGGCAGCAGGGGCAGGGTGGTGGGAGGGCTGCATGTTATCTGGTAGCACTGTTTCTGGGTGCAGAGGAGCTATGTAGGGGTGGGGACGCCTCCCACATACCACAGTGGCAGAGGGTCAGACGTGACGGGAAGGTGACAAAAGGTTCATGCTGACACTTCCTAGCTGCCAGCTGTCACTGCCTTGTTTTGCAGGGCTGGGGAACAGGGAGAGAGAAACAGGAAGGACAGAGTCCCCAGAGCCAGCAAGCACCAAAGCACCAGGACCAATGGGGATGATGGGGTGTGGACACGCGTGTGTGTTTGTGTGTGCCTGTGTGTGTATGCACCAGTGTCCGAGTGTGCTTTGTGCATACATGTTCATGTGCAGGCATGCATGTCCTCATGTACACTCAAGTACATGCATGTGGGAGAATGTATGTGTGTACCTGGGAACCTGTGTGGAGGCGTGCCCATACAGTGTGAGGGGGTGTATCTGCAGATGTTTGTATACTGCAAGGATATTGTTACATGTGGGTGTATACATGCCTAGGAGCATGTGAGGGTTGTCTATGGTACACCACATGCACACGTGTCCATGTGTATACATGTAATGGTGGATATGTGCTTGTGAACATGAGATTGTGTCCTGTGTGTGTGCACCTGTGCAAGTTTGTGTGCTTGCACATCCGTGTGAGTAGACTCTGACTACTGGTGTGCATTTATGCACCATATGGGTGTGTCAGTGCAAACAGTGCCCTGAGCACATGTGAGGTGATGTGTGTGCACCTGTGTGATCAGCATTTGGGGATCCCTACAGGAGTCTGACAAGCATGTGCTCCCTGGACACCCCCTTCCCACTCAGGGACTCAGAGAAGCTCCCCTTTCTCTGGTTGAAGCAGAGTCTTGCTTGAGCCTGTAGACGTGACTAAGCTGGATCACGAGATTACTCTATGCCCCTTCCCACTGTGCCCTCCTCACTGTGTTCTCCCCCACAGTGTTCTCCCCACTGTCTCTGCCATGTGCCCTCCCCACTCTTCCCCCCATACCTGCCCCTGCCCAGCACTGTGGGGTCATCTGGCTCGAACCCAGCTGCTGCTCTGATGCGCCCACAGGTGACCCTGCGTGCCCCAATGCCAGCACTCGCCTCACAGCCTCTCCAAAGGTCACCAGATAACCCGCCCCAAGAGCCCTTATCTCGGCCCTTCCTGCCCTGCTGTCCCCTGAGAAGGGACAGGCCACCTGCCTCCCAGAGAGGGAGGCCCCGTCCATCCCCAGGCATGCTCTCTATGTAGGCTGGTCCTCCCAAGACACTCCCCAGGACACACCCAGGACACCCTTCCACAAGTCACCCCTGCTCTGTCCTAGTTCTTCCATCTGTGCCCCCTTCCTGCTCCCAGTCCCCAAACCTGATGGACCCAGCACCTCCTCACACACATCCCCACCTGTCACTTCCAGCTCTCAGTAGCACTTGGGTCTGAGCACAGCTCCTGGGGCATAAGCACTGTTCTGTGGCCTCACAGCACGTCCCCTCCCATGCTGCAGGGAGGCAGCAGTGGGTGGGGAGCCCAGAGGCCCTCCCAGGATAAGAATGACTCAGAGCTCCAGTGATAGGCACCAGCTCCATGAGATGGAGATGGAGAAACAGAACATGGTCCCGAGCGAGGGCCAGGAACAATGGGCCATGGGGCAGGGGTGGTTAGGGTGGAGAGGCGAGCACTTTGACAGTGACTATGGGACATGACCATCCTGGACAAGGACTGGGTGCTGGAAGGAGGAAAAGTTATGTGCAGGGTACCTCTTTAGTAACAGTACTACAAACCAGTGTCTCTTATTCTTTGGTTTTTTTTTTTGGGGGGGGGCACACCTGGCAACACTAGGGTTACTCCTGGGTCTGTGCTCAGAAATCACTCCTGGCAGGCTTGGGGGATCATATGAGATGTTGGGAATTGAACCTGGGTCCTTCCTGGGTAGTCAGTGTGCAAAGCAAATGCCCTACTGCTGTGCTATCACTCAGGACCCAAACCTGTGTCTACAAGGAAGGAGAGACAGAGAGAGAGAGAGAGAGAGAGAGAGAGAGAGAGAGAGAGAGAGAGAGAGAGAGAGAGAGAGAGAGAGAGAGAGAAAGGTGTCATAGAGGTAAGCATGTGCACAGCAGCAAGGAACCTGCACTGTGGTGAGTGGGAATGCACCCGATCTTGGCAAGCCTGGGACCCTCACAGTAAGCCAGTGATGGGGAGAGAGACCCCAACCAGAGATTCCAGGTGCTGGCTTGGGGGACAGCCCACAGGGACGGGGACAGGCTGTGAGAACAAGATCAGGCTGTGGAGATGAAACAGAACAGGCCATGAAAATGGGAACGGGCTGTGAGGATAGGATAAGGCCATGTGGACAGAACAGGTCATGGGTGCAAGACAGGAACCGGCCATGAGGACGGCCTGGCCGAGGGCCTGCAGGTGGCCCTCCCATCATTGAGCCCCGCCACGGCAAAGGTCATCTGGTGTGGCCTTTCATTTTCCATCGATCAATATTACATTTTTCCTGGGAAAAGCGAGCACAGAGTTACGGCTGACCTTTTCCTCACCCCGCCGGGCCAGCAGCCCCGAGAAATAACAAATGACTCTGTGGGTCCGGGCGAGCCCGACCCCAGACTCAGGTGAGCCAAGACCCTCTCCGAGTCTGTCAGCCCTGTGCAGGGTCTGCCCTTGGCTGCTGAAGTGGCCAGCAGGAGTGGCCAAGGGGCGGGCAGGCAGAGTGGACCAGCTCCCCAAGAACGGATCCTCCAGGCCTGGGGAACTGGAAAGGCCCTGGCTGGGCAGACCATGTAGAGCCCAAGGGCTTGCTCTGTCTGCACCAGGCTTTGCCGTGTCCAGTGTTACAACGCCTCAGCTGTGATGGAGCACCCCAGAGCCTGTTGTTGCCTTTGCATGGGGCTGGATGCTCTCCTGCCTGCTTGTGAGGGAGCCCAGTGACACCAGGGGAGATCGAGACCTGACCCTGCTCATGTGTCCCCACTCACACAGATTCCAGCCTGCATTACCTCACATGACCTGTCCCCCAGGCACATACCCCATGGCCCCCACCTAGGCTTCCTGAGAGCCAGGCAGATTCAGTCACTACAGCACAACCTAGTCAGTGGCTATCACTGGCCACAGAGCTCCCAGCTGGGACACGAATGAACAGGGGGGACACTGAGCATATCAGGGAGCTGATAATAGACACTGGTACTGGGTGTCTGGGCAGGGATGAAGTCAGTCCAGTCAGAATCCTGGGGTGCAAGCCCAGGATGTGACCCACCAAGTGTGCTCAGGGCCCCACAGCTAAAGCCCAGGGCTGAGGGTCACTGGTCCGCAAGCTCTGGATGCAAAGCTTCATTCTCCAGGTTCAGTGCCCCACCCCAGCTGGAACCTCAGGTGATCCTGAGGACAGACCCATCCCTTTGCATATCCCCCTTGAAGGCCTCGTGTGTCCCCGAGTCATACCCCCCAGCTCTGGGGAGGGTTTAGACAGCACAGAAGTGGGGAATCCCCAAGCCTGGGCACAGAGGGTATAGACGGTCAGTGTGGGCTCTCGGTGAGGTGAGGTGAGGTGAGGTGAGCAGACCCAGATGAGGGTGTTGCATAGATGACCTGGCCCCCGGTGCCTGGAGAGGTGGGTTCCTGTTAGCCCCTCCCCAGGGATAGCGACTTTTAACAAGCTTGGAAAGGACATGGACACCACACAGGGCAAATACAGGCCATAGTGCCCACAAGAGCAGTCATGGGCCTGGGCAACTTCTTTCTGCAGGCCAGGCTCCAGGACAGTTGGGATGTCTGCGTGAGCCCCTTCCCACTCCTGCCACCCTGAGGGGCTGGGTGGGCCCCAGGAAGTCAGTCAATTGGGCTGACCATCAACCTCGCACTGGTACCTATGGAACCAAACTGTACTGGAAGGACCCTTCCCACCCTGTTAGAAAACAGCAGCCACCCACAGGGATCTTGGCAGACACCAAGACTCAAAGTGGGTCCCAAACCCACAGGTGGCTGCTGTACCAACAGGTTTTCAGCCTTGCAAGTACATGTGGGGAGTAGTACTGGCCCAAGATCCCAGTGACAGGAGCAAGCAGTGTTCAGCTTCCGGGGGTTGTGAGGGTCACATACCCCTACATCCTCTCCTGTGACCTGTCTAGGACCCCTCATACCCTCTTCCTAGTCTGTCCTGGGACCCCCATCTGCCTTCCTGTAACTCTGTCCAGCCCCCAACCCTATGGGGAAGCTCTGTCCAATGCAGCCCCACTCTGCAGTGAGACTGAGCCCGCCCAACCCCTGATCTAATGAGGCACCGAGCTTCCTTTTAATTACGGGCCCACGCAGCCTTCTCGTCACCATCAGCCACCGCCTGCGGTCCTGGCGTGGAAGCAATTACCAGGCTCCTCTCTTTGCTTCCTTGCAAATGTGACCTTTCCCGGGAAGGGACGTGATGGCGGGTTTCCTGCTGCGCTGAGCTGGCTACAAGCGTCTCACTGCCCCCACCCCCACACGTCAGGGAAGGAGAACCCCACCCTCTTCTGAGATACAGCACACCCAGGTCCAGTGGGGCCAATGGAACAGGATACACCTCAATCTCAGGTGATGGCAGCCACAGGGCCTGAAGATGAAGGTCAGGGTGGGTGCTGTGAGGGCGACGCCTCCTGTGCCCTCTTGGCATCAGGGTCTCATCTTCCCCAATCAGACTATGGTGCCACCAGGCCAGTCCTAGGGTCTCTTCACCAGGGCCTGTGTTCTAGCTAGGGACCCAGAGCCATGACAGCAGCAGAGGGTGAAGTGGCCGGGTTTGAGGAAGCACAGCTTGGCAGGCCTCAAGCCCCTTAGTGTGGGGCCCTCCAGGGCAGACAACAGTCACAACAGGGTCACACAGGGCATAGGGCAGTCTCAGCAACACTGTTGTGGACCTCAAGGGTCCCCGTGGAGCTGCTCTGAATCCCCTGCTGTGCCTTGTGCAGCTGGCATGGTCGCCCCTGAGGGGTCAACATCATGGTCAGGACCCCCAGGGGAGGTGAAAGGTGATGGGAGGTGGGCAGGGGAGCTGCCTTTCTGGAAGGTTCACCTGTCCAGAAAAGCCAGAAGTGACAGAAAACAGCTGGAGGGTCCAGAGGCACAACAGACTCATTCGGGAGTGCTCCTCTCAGCAGGGCTGCCCTTCAGGAGCAGCACCCCTTCCATTTCTCAGGGCCCCTCAGCCTCAGACCTGGGAGGAGCCTGGAGGAGTGAGGGGGGGGGGGGGCTAGGCAGAGTCCCCGGAGGAGCCTGAGGGCAGACCTCAGAGACCTGACTGACCTAAGGAAATCACCCAAGCCCACAAGCCCCACCCCTTCTGTGGTGTCCAAATTTGGAGATGCCCTGAAGATTTCCTGGATAACTGTAAAATAAAAATATCCACAGGCTGGGCCCGGAGAGATAGCACAGCGGTGTTTGCCTTGCAAGCAGCCGATCCAGGACCAAAGGTGGTTGGTTCGAATCCCGGTGTCCCATATGGTCCCCCGTGCCTGCCAGGAGCTATTTCTGAGCAGAGAGCCAGGAGTAACCCCTGAGCACAGCCGGGTGTGACCCAAAAAAAAAAAAAAATATCCACAGGCTGGGTGAAGCCGCCCCAGGCACCGTATTTCTAACCCCTCGGGCAGATGGGTCTGATGAAGCAGGTAGTAGTGAAGAAATAATACACCAAGTAGTGAGGAAAATTAACCGGAGTCAACCTACTTTTTTCTTCAGGGTCTCTCTTTGCCCTGTGCTTTCTCTCTCAAACCCAAAGCCATACTCTTTTATTATCCAAAACCCCGGTGGAGGAAGTCCTGTAATCCAGGAGGGCTTTTACACACCAAAAGAGGTTAGGGAAAAAGGAAGTTGGGTGAAAAGGTTCACCTACTATAACTGACTAATGACTTTCTAGAGAGTTCTGTCCCTGGCCAGGTCTACAGTCAAGAGTGAATGGAGACAGTGCCAGCCCATCCTATGCACAGAGACCATCCACCAGCAGTGCGGGAGTCCTGAGGGCAGAGACTGGGGGGTGGGGCGCCTTAGGTATCAGAGCAGACCTCGTGTCCCTGAAACCTGCTCCTCAAGGGAATCCTCGGGGCATGTGATGTGCAGATGCTCTGGGCCAAGGGCTCCCTGCCAGCCAGACCAGCAGAGCCAAGACAGACCCAGGAAGCTCCGCAGGTTCAGGGGCACCTCTTGGATCAGAGCCAGGGGTTCAGTGGCAGAGAGGGTGTCAGCCCAGCCAATCAGGAAGGGACTGAGCTCACCTAGGATGCTCTTGCTTCAAAGTCTTTCCAGCTCCCCAATAAAGAGCTGGCCAGGGGGCCCGAGAGATAGCATGGAGGTAAAGCTTTTGCCTTGCATGCAGGTCGGTGGTTTGAATCCCAGCATCCCATATGGTCCCCCAAGCCTGCCAGGAGCGATTTCTGAGCGTAGAGCCAGGAGGAACGCCCCCCCCACCCCCCCGAGCGCTGCTGGGTGTGACCCAAAAATCCAAAGAAAAAAAGACCAGGAGACAAGCTCCAAGCTGAGAGAAAAAGAGGGCTCTGGACCAGCGCACCCCCTATGCCAGCCTTGGGATTGTTCCCTGGCATCCCTGTGGTCTCAGCCACTGCACCTTGCAGGTCTCTTGGGAGACTCAGGACCAGACCCAGAACTGGGCTGGGTGCCACTGCCCCCTGGTGGCTGTCCTGGCATGGGCACTGACCAGTCACCACAGGGCTAGTGCTCATGTAGGGTCTTTCACCTGTGCTGGGGGTCCCAATTGCCTCTCCCCTCAGTCTATGTCTGAAGGGACTGTGGACAGTGTCTGCATCTGAAGAGACTGGTAGACCAGTTTGAGAAAACTGTGGAAGGTGTCTGAGGAGACTAAGTACCTATGTCTGAGGTGACTGTGTTGGCGTCCGTGTCTGAGACCATGAACAGTGTACTGGTGTATGGCAGCTGGACTTGGAAATGCCCTTGGATACTCTCACTGTAATGAGTTGAACCTGGACATGACCTCTGGACACACCCCCTTGTCATGCTGAATATAAAGGAAAAACTTGGGACCTTTGGGGAAGCCCAGGATAGTGACCGAGCAGCACCCGCTGGTCCGTAGGGGGTTGGGGGTGCAGGGCACACAGATAAAGTTCTCAGGTAGATGCTGCCTGCTTCGCATCCATTTCTTTTTCCTTCTTTTCTGAACCCAGGCTTCCACCACTGGCCAGTGAATTTTTCTCTCTCTCTCTCTCTCTCTCTCTCTCTCTCTCTCTCTCTCTCTCTCTCTCTCTCTCTCTCTCTCTCTCCTCTCTCTCTCTCTCTCTCTCTCTCTCTCTCTCTCTCTCTCTCTCTCTCTCTCTCTCTCTCTCTCTCTCCCCCCTCCCCCCCCATGGTGGAGGCAGACCTGACTCCAGGAGGAATAGAGTATAGTATATAGAGTATAGTTGATTTCTCTTTCTCTTCTCTTTCAGTCCCAGATGGGCGTTGGTGTGTCTGTCTGTGTAAACTGTAGACTGTCTGTCTGAGAATGTGGATGCATCCTGTAGATGACATTCATTTCTGAAGTGTGGACAGTGCCTGGGTAGACTGTGGATGGTTCCAGTCTGAGGAGATTGTGGACACGAGTTTGTCTAAAGAGACTGCAGAAGGTATCTGTCTGAGGAGACATTTTACCGTATCTGTATGAAGTATCTGGAGACAATGGATGGTGCCTATGTATGAGAAGACTGGGCAATGTGTCTGTGCCTGAGGACAGCAAGGAGCAATGTTGATTGAAAGTTGTTCCAGGGGGGCCGGGCGGTGGCGCTGGAGGTAAGGTGCCTGCCTTGCCTGCGCTAGCCTAGGACGGACCGCGGTTCGATTCCCCCGGCGTCCCATATGGTCCCCCAAGAAGCCAGGAGCAACTTCTGAGCGCATAGCCAGGAGTAACCCCTGAGCGTCACAGGGTGTGGCCCAAAAACCAAAAACCAAAAAAAAAAAAAAAAAAAAAAGAAAGTTGTTCCAGGGGTCAATGCATGTTGCCACAGAGCCCAATGCCATGCCACACTCATGATCACCCCCTGAAAGGAGATGCCCGACTCCACAGTGGATTTTTCAGGCTCAGGTCCCACCACCAACACTGAGCCCTGCTCATATGGACAGGTGACAGCTCCCCAGTGGGTCAGAGTTCACAAGGAGAGGTCACTGGGCCCAGGTGCACGTGGAGGGGTGACAACTCCAGGAAACCCACATGTCTGGTTAGGGACACATGTCTTCCTCATGCTGCTCATAGCTGCTCTCCTGACACTCTAGCCTCAGGCCCTTAAATGGACTCTTCTGTGCACTTGGCTCTCTGGGGAACATGGGGTCACATCATCAACCATGATATGTACATCCTGAAGGTGCGGAAAGCCACACCAAGAGGAAAGAAACAGGGAAGGGAGGGAAGGGCCTGAGCAGAGCCAGGCAGAAGAGCTGCTACGTCCACAGACGAGTCACACACAAACCCTGCCCAACCAGAAAGGGGACAAACATGGGGCTGGGGAGTTAGATAGGTCACGGGGCTGCGGACAGACACAGACATGGGCTGCACTGGGAGAGTCCCCCACTGCCAGGTACCAGAGGCTGCATCAGGAGGGCACTGAGCCAGGGCACAACCCAGCTGACACCCCAGCCCCCAGGATTGAGCCTGAGTAGAGTCCCTGGGTAGCGTGATCCTTCTCTAGTGATCAGTGCTGGGGCAGGTCATCAGAGGAAGGTGGCACCCAGGTTGTCCCCTGCTTCTCCAGAGAAGGCCCCACACCCAACTCCTGCAAACAGCAGGACAGGAACAGAACCAGAACTTAATCATGGGTAAGAAGACGTCGGTGGTTCCACGACTGTAAAGTAACTTGGAGCCCTGTAAGGTCCAATCTCACCCCCACAGTGCCAGGCACCCACCTTCCCTCTGCAGGGCAGCCCTCAGGAGTAGAACTATTCCTGCACAGACACCTCCAGGATCAGCTGTGTCCTATCATGCCTGGGATTCACTGTTCAGTAGTGGCCCCCTTATCCTGGCATGTTTGTGTCCATAGTAGATCTCTGCAGGGACCCCAGGATGGAACCTCCCACCACATTCCCACTGTCCAAGGCTGCCATAATCCCAGCACCACCGGCTCCTTCACTCTGGCCTCTCCTGCTACACACACATACATACATACTCACATACGTACTCCCACTCTCATACACATGAACACATTCACACATGCACTCACACCAGCCCCCTTTCCTCAGAGAGCTGGAGGACCCGCTGAGCCACCAACTCAATCCTCTGCGCCACACCCCTCCCCAAGGCCAGTGACTGGTCCCCATGCTATATTGACCCCTCACTCATTTTCTGAGTTCTTGAAGCATGTTGGGCATGAATTCATCACAGGCATCCAGCGTGCACAGTCACCTTCTCGTTGCTAGGTAAACTATTTTTGTTTTGAGGGGCTTGGAAAACCCTATGCAGTGCTGGGGATAGAACCTGGGTTGTCTGTGCACAAAGGAGGGTCTCCTCCTGTCCCATCTCTCCCGCCCAAGGTGCACATTTGTCAGGAGCCAGAGCAGACTGCTCCCAGAGGTGCTGGAACCCACACAGGCCCTCGACAAAGCCAGGCAAAGATCACGCACCTGCAGGAAGAGCCTCACTTGATCATCGTGGGTGTAATCCCACTATTTGTAGCTGCCCCAACCTCTGTCATGGCTCTGCACATCTGACACTGAGGTCGGCCTGTCCAGGCCATCCTGGAATGCAGCAGCTGCTATAGCCCTGTGGGCAGTGGAGGCCCCAGTTCTCCCCTTTGAGTTGCTTCCTGCAGGCTCCTGGGGTCACACACATGTCCCCAGCTTCCCACCCCTGGCCCTGGGGACAATAGAAGCAAATTCTGCCTTGACTTGGACTCAGGGCAGGACACAAACACCCATGTGGGGTGCAGACTGGGAGCCTGGTCACTCAGCTTGGGAACCCAAGCTGGGCTGAGCCTGAGTGCATGAGCTTGGGGTGCATGTGGCTTTGACTGCAGAGTTCAGGACCCCCAGGCTCCTGGGGCCCACCCACTCCCAGCACCCCCTCCTGCCTTGGGGTCCAGCTCTCCCTGAGGCTACCATGTGAGCCATGCCGGTGGTGACAGGGCCTCCATAGGTGCACAAGGCGATGCAGCCAAAGAAGCACAAGGAGCCGCGCAGCCTGAGGATGCCCCTTTATTGCCAGCTCCAGTGCTAGTGTGGCTCCTGGCGGAACTGCAGGCCACAGTAGCCGCACGTGCCTGTCTTGGTCTCCTTGTCCTGCAGCAGGCGGGACAGAGAAGCAAGTGACATTCAGAGGCAGCCCAGAATCCAGACACACACACCCCACCCGCTGAGAGTGGCAAGCGATGCCAGGCAGAGCTCCATCCTGTCTGTGTGTGTGTGAGTATGTGTGACCTGCTGAATATGCCTGTGTGTAACACTGTGTGCCTATCTGTCTGCATGCCTGCCAGCGGCCACATCTGTGCACAAGCCTCTGCCACCCTGTATCTGTGAATGTTCTGGCCTGCATACACTCCCTCTGCACACGCCATCCTGTCTGTGTGCCACTGTATATGCATATGTGTCTGTGGGCATGTGTGTGCATACAAGTACCATATACATACAGCCATGTGTCCGTGTACATGTCTATGCAGTGGTATCTGTATATCACGTGCTCATTGTGTCCCATGCATGCACTGTGCAAGCATGCCTGTGTCCACATATCATTGTGTACACATGTTTCCTGCGTCAGTGTACATTTGAGTGTGCACCATCATATTTGTGCATGTGCTGTCATCTACTGTCTCCATGCATGTTTTATGTACATGCCATTGTGTCTGCACAAGTTCCTATGTGTACATGGATGTGCCATCATGTCTCTGTCACTGTATGTCTATGTTTCTGTGTATATGTGTGTGAGCGTTACTTCCTCTGCCTCTTCCCCCCAGCTCTGAACCATGTCACCTGGCACTTCGTGGAGACCTAGGGACACAATGCAAAGGGCAGGCAGGGTTCCTTACCAGGTTGATAAATACCCGGGGGTGGCCAAGGGCACCCCCACCGCCGTCGCAGGATACCACACGGCTCCCCACCTCGCTCACTGGCTGCTCAGCGATGAGGTCAATGGCAAAGTTCTCATTCACCTGCAGTGGGGAGGAGGAAGGTGAGGGGGTCACCAAGGGTGCAACAGGCATCACAAGCCCAGTCCCACCCATGCCACATCAGAACCATTCCATATATGCCGCACTCAGGCGGTCCCACACATGCCTCACCAGTCAGTTCTGCACTTAATAAATCCATGCAGTCAATCCACAGGATACATCCATGTATCCAATTAATCCCACACATGCTATATCCATGCAGTCACACACATGCCACACCAGTCAGTTCTGCACCTAATACATCCATGCAGTCAATCCTACACGACACATTCATGTGGGGCTGGAGAGATAGCATGGAGGTAAGGCATTTGCCTTTCATGCAGAATGTCATTGGTTCGAATCCTGGCATCCCATATGGTCCCCCCGAGCATGCCAGGAGTGATTTCTGAGCGTGGAGCCAGGAGTAACCCCTGAGCACTGCCAGGTGTGACCCAAAAACAAAAACAAACAAAAAAATGATACATTCATGTACCTAGTCAGTCCTGCAGATGCTATACCCATGCAGTCAATTCCACATGCTACATCCATGCAGTCATATACACATACCACACCAGACAGTCCTGCACTTGATACATCCATGCAGTCAGTTCCACACATGCTATATCCATGCAATCAGTCTGCATGACACATACACGCAGCCAGTCCTGCACATGATACATTCATGTATCCAGTCAGTCTGCATATGCTACATCCATGCAGTCTCACACATGCTACATCCATGCATTTGGTCCCACATTCACAATCTCACACACACACATCCATCCAGTCCCACACATGTGACATCCATGCAACAGTTCCTCATGTGCCATGTCCACAGCCATATAAGCCACATGAGCCACACACTTGTGTACACGTGTATACAATTTCACGCATACATGTGTGCCCTACAGAGATAAGACCTGCGGGGACTACTCAGGGCTGAATGAAGCTAAGGGAATAATGGGGACAATGGGTGGAGAGTCACAATGGGTCCCCCTAGCAGATGGAGGGTCAAATTCACGCAATGACCCCAAGGGAATCTGGGCACACTGCCCTGCACCCCACACTGGGGTCAGGTCTCCGTGGCTCCTCCTCACACAGCTGCCCCAGCAAGAAGTAACTAGCAGGGCCAGATTGTCCCCAATGACCCCAGCCTGGTCCACCACCAGTGCCACATGAACATTTTGCTCAGAACAGAAGCAGGACTCTATTTGGAGATAGATGCACCCGCAACCCGGGGCCAACACTAAAGAACTGAGAGCACAGCTGCACTGGGGAGAAGAGAGAGCCTTAGGTGGAGGGAGAGCACAGTAAAGGGAGTGCATGTGGAGAAGAGGAAAAACAGTGGGGAAGGAAAGCACTCTGGGGGGGGGGGGCGGCGAGGTGGCGCTAGAGGTAAGGTGTCTGCCTTGCAAGCGCTAGCCAAGGAAGGGCCGCGGTTCGATCCCCCAGCGTCCCGTATGGTCCCCCCAAGCCAGGGGCGATTTCTGAGCGCTTAGCCAGGAGTAACCCCTGAGCATCAAATGGGTGTAAAGCACACTGGGGAAACAGCTGGGACATAGGAAAGGGAGGGGACCTGACTCAGATCAGAGACCGACTCTGCAGTGACTAGTGCAAGGTCGCGGAGGACAGGCAGGCAGCCGGGTCCCACTCCAGCCGCTGCCTGTCAGGGGGTCAAGTAAAGGCTCGAAGCCCCGCACGCACCTCCTTCTGCCGGCCCACAAACCGGATCTTCCTGTAGTCTTGACCGTCATAGGCCTGCGGGGAGAAGCGGGGAGTCTCACAATCGGGGGATCCCCGCAGACCCTCCCAGGGAAAGACGCGACCCCAACCCCAACTGGCACAGCCCAGCAGCGCCCGGGGTGCCCATCCCCACCGTGACCTCGGGGACCTCGCAGCTCCCAGCGGCCGGGAGGTGGGGACACCCGGCTCAGCGGGTGGCAAAGGCGGGGCCCGCGCTGCAGGTTATGCGGGTGACGAGAGCAGCTGGGGTTCAGCCCGGGGTAACGGGGAACACAGGATCCAGAGAGCTGGTCCATGCATGCAGCGGGCAGAAGGCCCGGGCAAGGGAGACGCCGAGGACCCTGGATGCCGGCCGGAGACCTGGGTTACGGGGTGCCCGCTCAAGAGCCCCGACACTTACCTGGCCAGTGTGCGTCACCTTCTCTCCGGTCGGCGCCGTGCGAACCCCAAAACCCCGAACGTCCCGGGGAAGACTCAGCGCCGCGACGCCGCTCCGGCCGAGCAGCAGCCGCCGAAAGGTCACGGCCGCCGCCATGTTTCCGTGACCTCTGACCCCTGCGCCCACGCATGCGCTGGCCGAGGAGGCGGTCCCACTGCGCGCGCATGCGCAAAGTGCGCTTCGGCACCGCCGCCTCTCGCGGGTCCCGAGACTGGGTTCGTCGCGTTGCCTGTGTCTACACCGCGGGGCCGCGCGCACGCCCACGTGACTCGCCGCCATCTTTACTCCTGGCGCGGACTCTGGGCGACGGCGGGTGGATCCGTCTCACTGCGCAGGCGTGAGGCGCGCGTCTGCTCCCAGTCTCAGCAGGTCAGCAGGTCAGGAGGTTCTCGGGGTTCGGGGCTTCGAGGCCGGCTGTGCCTCCGTTTCCAGGGTGGGTCATGGCTCCAAACAACCCGTGCAACTTGTGTCTCTTGAACCGGAGGGCCCCAGCGCGCCCCTTCCACCCTTCCTGCTCGGGTTGGGGTTCCAGGATAGGTTCCTCCCGATGCCCCTGACGTTTTGCTCCGCTTTTCCCGCAGATTGGTCGCCAGCATGGCCTCGGGTCTCGCCTGGAAAGTGATGTCTGTCCTCCGGCCCCTGCTGCAGCCCGGCGCGCGGCTCCTCCTGCAGCCCAGCGCAGGCCCCCTGGCGTCCAGGCCGTTCTCGCTCCTGCTGCGGCCGCTGCGCCCCGACGCAACCGCGGCCTGGCTGCTCCCCGACCGCCTCCAGGCCTGCCTGCCGCCGGCCCAGGGCTTCAAGACCAAGGGCGTGCTCAAGAAGCGCTGCAAGGACTGCTACCTGGTGAAGCGGCGCGGCCGCTGGTTCGTCTACTGCAAAACCAACCCCAGGCACAAGCAGAGGCAAATGTTGTAACGCGCGGGGCGGCTCGGACTCGGAGCATTAAAATGTCTTGGGCCGAGCTGAGCTTGTGCACGTCTCTGTGTTGGGTCCTGCGCCTCAAAGCCACCCTGGAAGGCCGACACCCCTCCTCTGAGAGGGCCACAGAGGGCACAGCAGGGCGGATGGCGCAGAGGAAGGCACCCACTGCTTACATCTTTGAGCAACTCACAGCCCGCTGCAGATTCCTTGGCTTGGTTTCCCCGGCCCCCCACTTTGCCCAGGATTCGACCCCCAACTCCCTGACCTCTTGCTTTCCAAGTGATTATGTATACCGACCACTACCAGAAAGTGAGTCGACATAGTCTTGAGACTATCACACTAGGTGTGTTTCAAACTGCTAAGTCCTAGAGTGCCTTGAATGAGAAAAACATCTAGGTATCTGTCACCAGACTTGCTATATACTATAGTCTGGGTGAAATCTCATGAACATCCCAGCCAGAACTTGATTGCAAGGTGCCAAGATTATTTTTGTTTGTTTGTTTGGGGGGGGCATACCTAGCTATTCTCAGGGGTTACCTCTAGTTCTGTGCTCAGGGATCTTTCCTAGCACTGCTCTGGGGACCGTTTGGGATGCCAGGGATTGAACCCAGTCCTCAAGTACCCTGCCTGCTGTTCTATTACTCTGGCCCAAAACTTTTTTATTTTTAATACCTTTATTTAAGCACATTGATTACTGACCCAAAACTTTAATGGAACTGGGTAAGGGGCCAGTGAGTAAGCATTTGCCTTGCACATGGGTTCAGTACTTGGCACCCCATACATTCCCCTGCACTCTTTTTTTTTTTTTTTTTTTTTTTTTTTTTTGGTTTTTGGGTTACACCCGGCGGTGCTCAGGGGTTACTCCTGGCTGTCTGCTCAGAAATTGCTCCTGGCAGGCACGGGGGACCATATGGGACACCGGGATTCGAACCAACCACCTTTGGTCCTGGATCAGCTGCTTGCAAGGCAAACGCCACTGTGCTATCTCTCCGGGCCCCTCCCTGCACTCTTTAAGGAATTAGTCCTGTGAACTGCCAGGCTTGGTCCAAAAAGAAAAGTCTGAATCATAGGTAGCACATGTGAGATCGTTCATAGACCTGCACATAAAATCTAAAAATGCATCACCAAAAGAGAAGGATATGCCTGTGAGTTTGAGTCCTGGGAAGGTATGAGGAGACAATCAGATTTGGTGTGTGTCAACATGAACTGCTGTTCAAGAGACACTGATATGTAGATGAGGAAACATCTACAGTCCCAGCGGTAGACACTTGGAAGAAGAAACAATGAAATACACTCATTCCCCCATACACTGAGATACATTTACACAGTCACACACATACTCCAGATACACCTACTAGCATTCACAGTCACAGTCACACTAACAATTCATACACTCATCAGATTCAAAGACACATTCATTCACAAGGCAGAAGGTGTGAAGACAGGGACTGTTGGAAATGTCACCTCCAGTCCTAGGCTCTTTTCCTCCAGGGCAATGAACACCTTGTGTGCCTGTCACACAGGCAGGGTGTCACTGGGACCCCCTATCCTGAGTGCCCACCCTGCCCACAGGTGTGTCTCACCATCAACCTCACACAGGGTCCCCTTTGCTCTGTGGGGTCACTTGGGGTGCAAGGCGGTGAAAGTTTGATCCTGAACCGGGTGCGGGTCGCTGCTGGACGCTGCAGCCAGTCCGGGGTGTCAGCCTGAAAGACTAACCACAGACCTGGGCCTTGGGGTGTTGTTTACTGCTCCTCACTCAGTACAGGGAGTTGCTGCTGTCCTGTTTGTCTTTGTTTGGGGACTACACCCGGTGTGCTCAGACCTGACTCCTGACTCTGCTCAGGGATCTCTCCTGGCAGTTTGTGGAACCCTATGGGATGCCAGGAAGCAAACCCAGATAGCCACCGCAAGGCCAGCATCCTCCCTCTGTCCTACGTTTCTGGCCCAGCCTACTGTTTGGAACCATGTTATTTGGAAACAATCCTGTTTAACTGGCTCAGTCCCAGTGGGTGTCCGTGGCCCCAGCCACAAGACACTTCATCGCAGTGCAGTGTCTCTTCTCTCGAGGTGATTATTTTTTATTTTCCGTCCCCCTTTCTCCTGTCTTACTTTGTCTTAGTGACTGTGATTTCCAATTAGAGGTCAATTATTTTTTTCCACATTCCGACTTGTCATTTTTCTGTTTAGAAAGCATGGCGGACACGAGGAATTTCCCCAACAAAGAGCTGTTTTGCATTGCATGAGAAATTGACTCCGGTCGTCAGTATTCCACAGCAGAGCTGTCAGGGGACACCCCCCCACACGGCAGCCCCACGTGGGGGCCCACACAGACCCCCCTGGCTGCCCATGAAAGATTCATGGTCTCGTCCGTGCTCAGGAAGCCACGTCCCCACACACGATTGCCACCGCTTAGCTGACAGGCTGGGCCCCCAAACAACACCCGGCTGTGCCCAGGCCCTTCCCCATCTCCTTCGCCTAAGCCACTACTACACACACAGATGTGGAGGTGGGCCGGAGTCATGGGCGATTTCTCCTTTGTCCCCCAATTGACCAGAGTGTTTGCGGTTGTTTATTCAGCACAGCGCACAGAGCCAAAGCCCATTAGCGTAGACACCTCCGAGCACAGCTGAGTGACCCCCAAGAGTGAGCTCTCTGCAGTGGGTGTCCAGTGTAAGGTGGGGCTGGGAGGGCAGCGTTAAGTGACACAGTGGGTCCTGCTTCTCTGCCCTCCCTTGTCAGCACCTACTGGGACTTTGTTTTTATACTCATAGTGACCTCATGGCATAAGATGGCTCCGGGAGCCCCTGCCATCATTTCTGACCTTCCAGGCAGTCTGGTGAGACGAGGATACAGGATGAGTCAAATCCCAGCTGCCCTGAACCTTCTAGTCCTTTCTGGCAGCTCTCCTGGTCTCATCCCTGACCCATGTCAGCAGCTTCCCCACATGCATGGGAAGGAAGGAGAGGCAGACTCTCCTAAGGCTCTTACCCGCATCCAAAACTTTCCGTGAATCCCCCCGGATACCGGACCTGCCCACAGTGCCTCACCCTTCTCCAGAGCCTGACTGACAGGGTGGAGCAAGCAGCTGCTGTGCTGTGCTCCCTCATCCCTGACAGTCCATTCTCTCTTCTGTGGGCTCTGTGCATGCCACTGGAGGGCCGTAGGCCCCAGGGTGAGCAGGGAGACCCTGGCCAAGCCCCGCACTGCTCCATCTCTACTGCAGGGGCTGGAGATCCCCAGCCACACACAAACACACACAAAACCTAATCCTGTCTCTACTGCAGGAGATCCTGAACCCCCCACATACACACACCATCCTGTCTACTGTAGGAGGCAGACCTCAGTCACGCCCTCTGGTGCCCCCCACACCCTGCAATGCCTCTTGTACCATACGTGGGAAGAGTCAGGGTGTCTGACCCAGGTGTGGCCTTGGCTCTGTCAGCACTGCTCACCCAACTACCCAGCCCGCTCAGCCCCAGCAGCAGCAGCTTGTGTCCTACAGGGCCATTGATCATTGACATGGGAAACCAATCAGGTATCTGCATCTCTCAACGTGAGTGTCTGTAGAAAAGGATTTTGTTTCTGCCGCAGTGGCCAGAGGCCGTGTCTGGGGGTAGGGCTGTGCCCAGAGGGGTTCATTGGGGGCCTTACACTCCCAGGACCCTCAGCCTTCTTGGCCTGGCCACAGGCCCCCTGCACAACCCCAGAACCGAGCCTGGAGTGAGCCCTAGGGCCTGGGGCACCCACATCTCTGGACAGTGGGGGCTCCATCTATGCATCTTGGGGTGATTCTGAGCATCCCCAGGTGTTGACTCAGCTCTCTGCTGAGAGTTTCCCACTGCCCTTGTCTGGCTACACATCAGCCCCATCTCAAATCTCAACCACACGTGCAGTCCCCCTCCTTACTAAGCCCAATCTGCACTGGCCCAGGCGACTCCGGTTCCTTCAACCCAGTTACCCCTTCTCCCTCACCCATGCTCTGCACTCACACCCCTTTGTGCCTGTCAACTAACAACAAGGGTCAACTTCCATCCCCCAGTGAATTTGGGGACCGAGGAGGACCCTTCCCCCAGCTGATGATAGGAAGTGTTATCTCTGCTGGAACCAGAGCTCTCTGGCAGGGAGGAGGGAGACAACCCAGAGTCAAATTGGATGATAAAGCACTGAACATGGGGGATGGCACCCCTTTCTGTGCAGTCCTTCCCTTAGCCTAAAGGAGAATCCCCAGAACAATTGCTCTATGGGGTCCCCTGGAACAAATAGCTCTACAGGGGTTCTGTCTGCCATGTGGTTTGAGAAGAGCATCACAGGACATCCAACATGCCAGCCTGAGTACAGACCCAAGGCCCTGCTGGGCAGTGCCAGAGAAGAGGTGTGAGGTCACCCCCACCTGCTGGGAGCAGGCAGGATCTGCTGAGGGCTGAGGGCTGAGGGCTGAGGGCTTCGGAGCCACAGAGCAGAGTCACCAGGCTTGACGCAGGAAGACAGAAACCTCAGTACCTGCAGCCCTGATGGACGCGGTGCTCCTCCCTGTCACACATGTGAGTGCACACGTGCAGTGCATGTGTTTGTGTGTGCATTGTAGGCTCTGCCCAGCCCAGCTCCCCAGCTCCCACTTTTTGAATAAAGCAGAATAAAGTAGAATTTATTTACATAATGCAATGATCCATGAAGGTTACCATAACACCGAGGGACTGTATTAGTCGCTTGAGTGGAATTCATTAGAAATTAACTACCACTTAAATTAATTTCCCGCCGCCACCAGGCTGTAATGGCGCCCGCCAGACCGTCCATCACCGCAGCTGCCAGGGGCCCTGTCACTGCCGTTATTTATTGTCACGCGGGCCAGGCCGCCCACCCAAGACCCAAACCTGCCCAGGAGGGCTGGGTACGGGGGCCCTATTCCCGCAGCTGAGTCTCAGGGCTGGGCACTGGATTCCCCAGGCACACACAGGGGGCAGGCATAGCTCCAACCCCACCTTGGGGATTCTGGTGTCCCTTATCCAGGCAGGGCGGCCACAGGCCTCGTCTGCAAGATTGGGCATGTGCACCCTGTGCAAGGCAGGCACATGGTTTGCGGTGTCCACTTGTGCCTGTGAGATGTGTCTGGGATATGCACGAATGATGTGGAGTAGGCATACATGTGCTGCATGTGTATACATGTGTAGCTTGTTTCTGTACATGTATACATGTGTGGTTCCTACTTTGTGTGTCCATATATGGTTCCTGCTCTATGTGTGTCTGCATGTTGTTCCCACTGTACGCATGCATATATGTGGTTCCTGATTCATGTGTTGTCCCTGCTGTGTGTGTACATGTGTGGTTCCTGGTGTATGCCTGTACATGTATGGTTCCTGCTATATGTCTGTACTTTGTGCATATGCTTTGAGACACACCTATGTGCTTGTGTGGTCCATATGTGCTGTGAGTGAACATATATGTACATTGCACCTCGTTTGGTTATGTAAGCACGCACATTTGGCATGTATTATGGTGTACACGTGAACTGTGTGCAGGTGGGCTATGGAGCCTGGATGTGTCCTGTGCACGTGTGGAGCGTGTGATGTGCGCTTACGTGTGCTTGGTGTGCTTGAGGGAAGTGGCACCATCCTGTGCATCCTGTGGGGGGCATTACTGTCCACCAGAAGAGAGGTCTGTGCTGAGCTCCTGCTGCTCCAGCCTGAACCTCCCATTGCCCCCTCCAGAGGCAGAGCCTATTTGGGTCAGGAGACTGGGGGTGCAGGGAGCAGAGCCAGCTGGGTGTGTCATTGTGCGAGAGTGCAGGTGTCAGGTGGGTGTATCAGTGTGTGAAGATGTGAAAATCTGCATCAGTATGTCAGAGTGCATGTGTGTGAGTGAATGTGTGAGTTTCTGAGAATGTATTTGTGTCTCTGTGAGCCTGTCCGTATGAGTGTATGAGTGTGACTATGTGAGCGTTAGCATGTGAATCAGTGTAAATGTGTAAGAATGTGTCAGTGTGAATGTGTGCTAGTGTGTCAATGTGAGTGTGCCATGTGAGTTTGGGCTGGAGAGATAGAACACTCATCCCAGGTAGGTCCAGAACAAGACTACTACTGGGGGACCTAGGTGGTGGAGGGGCTGCTGGGGGGATGGGGGAGGCCTGGGGCTGTGAGAGACCTGGGTGGGAGAGAGGGAGGCACTACCTCACAGTCCTACCAAGGTGAGCCCTTCTTCCCAAGCCACTGCTCTGCAAGGCCAGCAGTAGATGGGGGTAGGCGCCAGACAGACTCTGGGGGAGGAACACCCCAAGGAAATAGTGTGGGGGACACCCCAGAAGACGATGTGGGAGAGGAGCACTGCAGGCTGCCTATGGGGGGAGAAGCACCCCAGATAGATGCTGTGGGAGAGGGTCACCTAGGGAGGCAGTTGGGGGAGGAGTGCCCAGATAGTTTTGGGGAGAGGCACTCCGTAGGGAAGGGTCACCCCAGACATATGGTTAGAGGGAGGCAACCCCAGACAGTGCTGGGAAGATGTACCCCATAGGGAAGAGGGGCTCAGGAGCAGAAGAAGGTGGGGTTCCCCTTCACCTCTGTGTCCCAGCTGCATTAGCTGGACAAGGGGCTCAGGATCCCCCCTCACTGACTCAGGGCTGAGAGGAGCAGGAATGAGCTCAGGGCAGTGGTCACAACTCAGGATGGAGCTGTGAGGCCCCCTGGAGTCTTGGCTCTGAGGAGACCCTTCCTGGGGCCCCACAAGGCAGCAGGGTAGGTTCAGCCCTCCAGGGGAGGGGGTCTATCCTGCTCCCCACAGCCTCCCCTTCCTTAGCACACAGGCCCTTTGGGTGCTGGGTACAGCAGTCCCCTCCAGTACCAGATGCACTGGGAGTGCACATAGCCGCAGGCGGCCGAAACGCTGCTGAAAACACATTTGTTCCGTGTCCTCTAAGGACAGATGATGGACGCGTCAGAATGTCCCCCCTGCCTTTCTTCCCTGGGAATACTTAGTTCAGAATTAACTTCTGTCAAGGAAACACAATTTCCTGCACCCACACTATGTTATTTGCTGGCGCTGGCATCGGAGACAGAAAGTGCTGGGCTGTGTTTGACATGTATGATTACAAGCTGCAGGCACGCCGGGCTGTGCCGTGGTTCTGTTTCTCTTTAGGAAAAGCTACTCATTAGAACCAAACAGGACCTGCCCTTCGAGAAACAAAGGCTCGTGGGGGGGGTGGGGGTGATATTGCTTGAGGAGGCGCCATCGATGAGTTGTAAGCATGTCTCTGGAAACAGTGCCCCCCCCAGGAGCCCACAGCCCCCCAAGACTTGTCCTTGAGAATAGGGCACTGAGAGCAGAGTCATGCTTTGGGGAGTACACACACGTGAGTGATACATGTATGCACATGTGTGAACACTCACCACAAGGTATGGCTCACAGACACACACACTCACATGGACATGTGAGCTCCAGATCCAGCAAACTTGCACACAGCACCACGCAATC
This sequence comes from Suncus etruscus, assembly GCF_024139225.1. NCBI lineage: Eukaryota > Metazoa > Chordata > Mammalia > Eulipotyphla > Soricidae > Suncus > Suncus etruscus. Next base: position 94,675,581 of record NC_064849.1, read on the forward strand.
ACACGGACACTCCCACATGTGCTGACATGAAAGTCTAAGCTGGGGAGAGCCCAGCTAGGCTGATGCCAAGCGACTGGGCATGCAGCCTACAGCCTGGTGCGATCAATCAGGAGACAACAGCACCTTAGTCTAGGGACAGTGGCACCCTCAATGCCTCAGGGCACAGGAACTGCCACACCCACACACCTCAAGACATAGAAATAGTTACACCCAGGTACCTTAGGGCACAGGAATAGTCCTAGCCAGGTACCTCAGAATACAGAACAGTCACACATGAGTACCTCAGTACATAGGAACTGTCATATCCGGATACCTCAGGACAACAGTTATACTAGGGTACTTCCGGACAAAGGGACAATCACACCCAGGTACCTCAGGACTAAAACAGTCATACCAGGGTTTGTTTGTTTTTGGTTTTGGTTTTTGGGTCACACCCGGCAGCGCTCAGGGGTTACTCCTGGCTCTTTGCTCAGAAATCACTTCTGGCAGGCTCGGGGAACCATATGGGATGCTCGGATTCAAACCACCGTCCTTCTGCATGCAAGGCAAACATCCTACCTCCATGCTTTCTCTCTGGCCCCACACCAGGGCTATACTATAGCTCTTAGTTACTCTGCCTTTTAGTTTTATTTTGGGGGGCCACGCAAGGGCTCTGCTCAGGCATTACTTCTGGTCCAGGTGGGACGCTGGGGATGGAACCTCGGTCTGCCACATGCAAGGTGAGTGCCCTCCCCGCTGTGCTCTCGCTCTGGTTTGGTGCCTTTTCATATGAGATTTTCCCCCTTCCTCTGTGTCCCACCCAGCCTGAATATTCTCGTTACCAGAACATGACACATTTTTAGCTTCAGAAGAAAATAAGTGGCAATCATCTTGACACCTGAGTCCACATTGCAGTCTTGGGTTCTGGTCGTGACACAGGCTATGAGGAAAGAACAGGCTTCTCATGGGCCTGCCACCCCACCTCTGGGCAGGAGAAGCACTTGGGTCATGAAAACCTGGTCAGGAGGGAGCACTAGGGCAGAACACCAGGCAGACAGTGACCAGTCCCTCTGTGACCCTCCTCAGCCTCTGCAGGGTTCCTCTCTTCTCATCCTACTCCTTCAGCCCTGACTCTATCGAGTGTCACTGCAGGCACAGCTTATCTGCCCCCCCAAGAGTACTAGACACAGAGTCTGGGGCTCCCCAAAGGTGGGGTCCTCCCTGGTCCCACATAAGCAGCCTTGCCACAGTGGACCCAAGGGCCTAGACCCTTCTGGGTATGGTCTGTGGGCAGAGTACCTGGATCCCAGATTCTGAGGGGGACAACAGGAGAGGTGGCCCCTGAGGGCCTGAGCAAGCTCTACCAACACCACCAGGACATGCTTGTGTGTGGTTTTGGAACCATAACCTGCAGTGCTAAGGGTTTACTCCCGGCTCTTCACTCAGACAGGCTCAGGGGAATCATATGAGATGCCGGGGATCAAACCCAGGTCTGTCCTGGGTCAACCGCATGCAAGGCAAACACTCTACTGCTGTGCTACCATTCAGGCCCCAAGCATAACTCTTTTTTTTTTTTTTTTTGGGTCACACCCGGCAGCGCTCAGGGGTTACTCCTGGCTCTACACTCAGAAATCGCTCCTGGCAGGCTCGGGGACCATATGGGATACCAGGATTCAAACCACTGACCTTCTGCATGCAAGGCAAATGCTTTACCATGCTTTACCATGCTATCTCTCCAGCCCCAGCATATCTCTTTTGTTGGTGCTTGGCAATGATTGGACGGAAGCACCTTTGGATGGAAGAATCCTTTGGATTGTCTCTTATCTTACCTGTTCTGCACCCCAGGGTGTGGTCTTGCACTTCCCAATAAAGACCCCAAGTCTCCAGGAGAAACCCTTTGCAGTTTTGGTTTTTTCACAACTGAGTTATTTGCTTCTTAGAAGCGGAAGGCTTGTGTGTGGAAGTTCCTGAACCTGTTTTATCGCCTTAACCATACAGATTATTTCCTGTGTTGGCGTTTGCTTCCAGACTCGAGTCTCTCCAATCCCCTGGGGTTGGGCAGGAGGTTTCCATGTCACCTGGCACCCTAACCGGCACTCCACCTATGACTGGTGAGATATTCCCTGGGGTAGTCTCCTGGTATCTCTGAGCACCAAGCTAAAACTGGCTTTTCTTTATTAAACCAATATCCATTCACCAGGAGGAAGGGAGAAGTTCAAGCAAGCCCTCCAGATGGGCTTTTACATATCCAAAGAAGAGGTTTTAAGGAAAGAGGAAGACAGGGGGCGACACCTTTATTTTGGGTTACTTGCTGGGCGTTATCTTACAAACACATGTGCGCTGTGAGAGTATTGTGTGTGTGTGTGTTTGCTTGAGTGCATGTATCTGTGAGAGCACACAAGTGTGTGTGCTCCTGTGAGTGTTCTAGGGTGCCCTTGTGCTGCTGTGCTGGTATGATGTGACTCCACCCCGGATACTACGCGTAACTTTACCTACAAGACCCCGCCCACTCCTGGGAGGGGTCTTGGGAAGGTGAGATAAGGCCATTGACCCAAGGGATTAGGGTCTTTTGCCAGGATAAAGTTGGAAGAGACATGGATGAAAGAAGTTAAGATGCAGGGCTAGCTAAGAATGGCAAATGCTTTAACAGGTGTATGATATAGGCCACACACGATACCCCCTTGTGTTTCTGACTTTGTCTGAGAATGGGGAACCCCCGGGCCATTTGGAGACATCTCCCAGCTCATTGATCTTCTGTTGCCTGGTTAGCCCTCTTTGTGGGGTGCCATATCATGGTGCTGATGGCGTCTTTCTGCCTCGACCCTGGTGGCCCCACGTGGCCTTTGCAGAATCAGTGGCCAGGAACAGCTACTCTGTCTGTGCATGGACAGACCTAGCCCAGCTAGAGCCGATCTCACACAGGCGTTTCTGAGTGGAGTGCTGAGGCAATTTGGGTGAGGACAGGAGAGAGATGGAGTGGGTGACACGGTGCTTTATGGCTTTGTTTAAAATCGACTCCCGGTGCCTGCAGAGTTGCTCCCTCCACACAATCTCAGCTGAGATAATCACCCCATTTTCCACACTGCGCCTTGAGAGGCGGCTTGGAGGGCCGGGAGGGAGAGGCCAACTTCTCATTAGATTGTTGGCTTTGCTACAATGAGCAGACACTACTTTGGTAATTAAAACATCGAATACAACAAAACCAAACAAAAATTAAATGGAGTGAGAAACGCTTGTTGGCGATTGAGAGGGCAGGTCAGAGCCGGTGCTGGTCCTCTCCAGCGAGCCTCTGTGGACAACACCCACCCAGTGGGCACCTGCCGGCCAGCTCCCCATCTGGAGACTGGACAGGCACACTGGACGGTGCCTTTGCTCCAGGCTCCTTGTTCTGTTCTCCAGCCCAGCCCTGTTCCTAGGATTGCCCTCATCACTGCGCTAGCTGCACAACCAAGCCACCCCTGAGAATTGTCCAGGGTCCTCCTTCCACAGCTCCAATGGCACCTCTGTCCCTGCCTTTCTCACCTCCTTGGCCACACACCCCCACCAACCAAGCCTTCCCCCACCCTTCTCCTGGACATGGGCTGGGGGGTGAGTTACAACCTCTCTGGGATGCTGGGGGGGACCAGATAGGGGATGGGTGACCTTTCCCAGGGCTGAGGGGTACTCCCCTGTTGTGTATGTAAATATTTTAGGGGATTACTATGTTACTCACCCTAACCTGATTGGTGATTGTGCCCTACCCTAGGGTGTGACCTGGCATTCTGCCCCCACCCTAGGGTAGTACCTGATTCTGCTTCCACCATTGGTTCGTATCTGATCCCACCATTGGGTGGTACCTGATTCTGGGGGATAAAAACAAGGGTCTGTGGAAGGCCAGGGCTTTTTTGCTGGATCTGAGGCTGAGTCTTTGGACTTCAGTCTTGTCCACCGAATAAAGCTAATATTTCCACAAGCCTGACTGTCTGCGAGCTGTTTACCCCGCCGTTTCACCTCAGAACCGTCAGCTAGACAGGGTGGCAGACGCGTGCTCCGAGCTGGAAGAGAAAGGCCTCATCCTCCATCCCTCTATCAGTCAACCTCTTCGGGGACTGACATGCAACACTCCCCTCTGTAGTTATTGGGGATTTTTGAGTGGGAGTTTGGGGTCATGCCCGAAGGTGCTCAGGGGTTCCTCCTGGCTCTGCATACAGAAATCTTTACTGGCAGGCTGGGGGCACACTATGGAATGGCAGACATCAAACCTGGGTTTGTGTGTGCAAGACCAATACCCTCCCTGCTTATCCTGGCTTCGACCCCCTCCCTCCTGCAATTCTTGCAGTGTTTGGGCCAATCCAGCAGTGCTCAGGACTGACTCCTGGCTCAGCACTCAGGGTCACTCCTGATGGTACTCAGGGCACCATATCAAGTGGTGGGATAGAACCAAGGTCAGTTATATGCAAGGCCAGAGTGCTCCCTTCTTACTGTGCTCCCTCCCCACTGTGCTCTTGAGCCCTTTCCTCAGGGGGTCAATTCTAAAACCAACTATCCAAGACTGGCTCTTGGGGGAGCCCCAGGCCTCTCTCTGCACTTTCCAGGAGGGGAGTGGGTGTAAACTTGACTGGGCAGTTGGTAATGGGGCCTGCTCAGAATGGAAGCTAAGTTCACTCTCACCTTGGACTTTGACCTCTTAGGATGAGACCGGTCTTTAGGGGGGGTGATTTCAGCTTGTCTGGGTTCTACTTGACCACCTGTGCAGGTGAGAAGATGAATAAAAAACGTTCTAAATAAATAAATGAATAAAATTAAACCAATTGTCCAGCAGGCTGGTCTCTCGATGGTCCCTCAGAGCCACTTCTGCCCAGGAGAGGGTGGGGGCCATCTGGGAAGAGGTGGGGCCTTTCTGCAGGAGGCACAGGAGCAGGCAGGAGGGGAATGGGGCAGGTGAGGGACCGAGCAGTGCTGAGCAGACCGGGTGGTGCTGGCCCCCTCAAGTTCACTCTCAAGGGTCTTGGAAGCACTGAGGCTTCTTGCCATTGGTCCCAGGAGGGCAGGCTCAGGGCTGCTCGGTGTCTCCCCCGCCCCCAGCTGTCTCCTACTCACAAATGAGGGCTGGTGTCCCTGTCAGGCTCTGTGGCCCTGCTGCCCCCTAGCCAGTCTCACCCCTGTCTGCTCTAAGATCTCCCCCACAGTCCATGAGGGCTCAGCTACAGAAACTTCCAGAAGCTGGACCCCAGCTTCACCTTCAGTGCTTCTCCCTTGGGACTTTTGGCATCATCAGCACCTGCTGATGAACACAGGATACCCTAATACCCCTTGTCGGGTGCAGCTGGGTCTGGGGGGGGGGGGCCTCACGGGGCAGGAGCAATAGCACAACAGGGAGGGCGTTTGCTTTAAACTGGCCAACCCAGGTTTGATCCCAGCATCCATATGGTTCCCTAAGCCTGCCAGGAGTGATTTCAGAGCACCGTCGGTATGGCCCCAAAATAAAAATAAATAAATAAATAAATAAATAAATAAATAATAAATCAATAAAAATAAAATATAAAAGACCCCACTGGGGCCGGAGTGGTGGTGCAAGCGGTAAGGCATCAGCCTTGTGCTCGCTATCCTATGACTAACCTCGGTTCGATTCCCCGGTGTCCCATATGGTCCCCCAAGCCAGGAGTGATTTCTGAGCACATAGCCAGGAGTAACCCCTGAGCGTCACCTGGTGTGGCCCAAAAATAAAAATAATAATTAAAAAAAAAAGAAGTAAAAAAAATAATATATATATTTTTTTTACTTCTTTTTTCTTGTTTATATATATATATATATATATATATATATATATATATATATATATATATATATATATATATATATAAAAGACCCCACACTGACCCTTGGACAACCGCCCACAGAGCAATCCCAGACCCTGCAGTTGGGGAAACTGCCCTCCCCACTGTAGCTCCTGCCCAGGCCTCCAACACCCAGGTCCCAGCCCAAAGCTATGGGCCATGTGCCAGCCCCAACGGATCCGCCCCCAGAACAGGCACAGGAGAGGCACGATAGCATCTTATCTGAGCCTGTCCTTATCCAAGTGAGAGGCGGGATGGATCGTGCAACACGACAAGGCCGAGCGCCCGGGCCTGGACAGATGCTCCCGGACGGGGGAGATAGAGACACCGTGACGGATCTGCTAATGGAGCTGCAGAAGGCGCTGGCCCTGCGGGAGTGGGAGTGGGAGAGGGCGGCGTCAATCCGTCTTGGACGGGTGAGATGCTAATCTCCCGGCAGCGTGCTCAATGCATCCGTCTTCCTTGCTGGCTGTGGGCAGTGTGAGCCACTGTCCATGTAGCTGCCAGCTTGGCACTCTCTGGAATGTTCTGGAACACCAGCCTGGGGCAGAGGAGGAGCAGCCTGAGCTTCCGTAATTACCTGCTTACAGCAAGGCAAGGTAGTGCCTGCCCTGACACCTGGGCCCTAGGTACAAGAGAGCCTTCGTGAGAGCACTGGCAGGCATGTGGGTGAGAGTGAGAAACACATGCAGGGACCATGTGCAGGGCCCACATATAAGACCACATATAGGGGGCCCGGAGAGATAGCACAGCGGCGTTTGCCTTGCAAGCAGCCAATCCAGGACCAAAGGTGCTGGTTCGAATCCCGGTGTCCCATATGGTCCCCCGTGCCTGCCAGGAGCTATTTCTGAGCAGACAGCCAGGAGTAACCCCTGAGCACCGCCGGGTGTGACCCAAAAACAAAAAACAAAAAACAAAAAACAAAAACAAAAAAAAAGACTACATATAGGGCCACGTGCAGGGACCATGTGCAGGGACACATGTAGGACCACATGATGCAGAACCTATGTACAGGGCCCATGTGTGGAAACCATGTGCAGACGTGGATACAGCTGGGAATATTGGTGGTCTTTCCCTGGACATCGTGGGGTTACTTTCCTCACCCTGGTGCTTAGCCCTCTCCAGCTCCCCTCCACTGCTCATCCCACTCCCTGCCCACTTGAATCCCATATGCCCTGTGCCTGTTCCCAAAACATCCCAACTGCCAGCCCCTCTCTGCTCTCAGCTCAGCTCTGAGTGAGGCCAGGCTCAGCCAACTCCCGGCTGACCCCTGGGAAAAGCCCCCACCCCTGCTTTGTCATCTCCACAATAAAATGTGGTGGACTGAGGCCCGAGTGGTAGCACAGTGGGAGGGCCTTTGCCTTGCACACTGCCAACCCAGGACGGACCTGAGTTCCATACCCAACCTCCCATATGGTCCCCTAAGCCTGCCAGGAGCGATTTATGAGCACAGAGCCAAGAGTAACCCCTGAGTGCTGCCAGGTGTGCCCCAAAAACAAAAAATAAAAAAGTGGCGGAATTTCCAGTACCCCACTCTGGAGCAGGCTAGAACTCAGGAGGGATGACGTGTCCTGCAGGAAGTGGGGGCCTTAAGGGTCATGTTCTCTCCTAGGTTGGTTGAGGCTTGATCCCCAAAGAGCTCCCAGAATGGGAAAGCAATTCCCATTTCCCCTGTCCACCAGGGTGGGGAAACAATTTTGGTAGTATATATCCACAGCAAATAATCCACACAGGCAGGAGGGTAAAAAAGGCGAGAAGGTCAGACAGAATCCTTTGTCAGCCTGCCAGCAGCTCCAAAAACCAAGAGCCCACTAGCCAACTGCAAAAGGACCCTGACTTCCCAGCTCATCTCCTATTTATTCGGATCTGAACAGCACCCCCCCCACCTGGGAGGTCATAGGTGGGAAAGCAGGCAGGGAAACAAATATCAGAGAAATATTATAAAAGCCTCTATATACAGGAGCGCCCGCTTGTCTCAGAGCTGTGTTACCCCTACAGTGGCATCAGAGCTTGGCCAGGTCAGGTGGCACTTGACTGACTTTTCCAGGCCACACCCAGGGACAAGTTCTATCAGAGCTTCCTGAGGGCCAGGTGCCAACCTCCCAGGAGCTTGGGCCAGGGGCCACACTCCAGCTGGGCATCAGTAAGGGCAGATGCCTGGCCCATCAGGCACCACCCATGCATACACTGACCCAGCGTGGCTCAGGCAGTTGCACTCCAAGCTTACTTCACTCAGCCTCCAGGCCTGAACCCCAGACCATCCCCTCCTCTAGCCATAAACCCCAGTGCCCAAAGCTGTCTCCCTAGCTAAGAGAAAAAGAAAGGAAGAGAGATGAGGAAAAAAAAAAGAAAGGAGAAAGAAAAATGTAAAGGAAAGAAAGAAGAAAGGAAGAATGAAAGAAAAAGGAAAAAGGGAAGAATGAAAGAAAAAGGAAAAATGGAAGAATGAAAGAATGAAAAAGAAAAAATTAAAGGAACGGAAGAATAAAAGAAGAAAGAAAATTAAAGGAAAGAAAGATGAAAGGAAGAATTAAAGAAAGAAGAAAGGAGAAAAAGATAAAGAAAGAAGAGAAAAGAAAGGAAAGAAAGGAAGGTAGAAAAGAAAAAATATTAAAGGAGAGAAAGGAAAAGAATGAAAGAAAAAAGAAAGCAAAATTAAAGGAAAGAAAGAAGGGATGAAGAAAGAAAAAGAAGTAAAGAAAGAAAAGAAAGAAAAAGAAAGGAATGAAGGAGATTCAGAGAGATTAAAGGCTCTTGTGTGACAAAGAAAATATGACATAGTCAAATTTTATTAATGGCCGCCGCATCTGCATTGCGAGGGTAATTAACTATTCACAGGTGAAATTAACTGATAGCAGTGCCTGTCTCCCGCAAATCGAATGAGCCCTGATTGTATCAAGAGTTTTCAACCAGTGTCCCTGCTTATCAAACCATCAAAGAAATTTGTCCACTCTCTTCCTTTGGGGGGAAAACTTTAATTATCCAGCCTGGGCGGCTGGCAGGTCATTAATAAACCAAGTTATCGGGCCGCAGGTTCGGGAGTTCCACAGTTATCCATCTTTTATCTAAATAAACATTTGGGAAATGTCCTTAAAATTATTACAGATCCTTTGCCCCTGCCCCTCAGTCGGAATCTCCAAGGGACCCTCCACATTTGACTGCACAATGCAGATGGGAGGGGGGTGCCGAGCTGCGGGTGCAGATAAGGGGTGGGGGGCGGGAGGCCTAGGGTGCCCCCCATACATCAGTGACAACCGGGGAATCAGCATAGAACTCACGGGGCAGCACCCAGCTGGAGGGGGACGAGCAGACCCTCCTGGCCGGAGCAGGTAGCAGGCAGGAGCCCAGGCACAGCCTCAGGGGGACATGGATGCCAGGGCCACACCCTAGCAGGGAGAAACAAGCTGCTCCCTGCCTTCCCCCAGCATAGGGATCTGGTTACCCTGGGAGCTGGTGTCCCCTGTTCCTGACCCCTGGGGTGCTGGTGTTCCCCTACCCTGATCCCTGAGCCTGAGGACGCTGGTTCCCTCTGAGGGAGTTAGTCCTATCCAGTCTGATCCCCCATAAGCTGGTCCCCCCATGACCCCACTTGGCCCCTGGAGTTGGCACAGAGCTGGTTGGTCAGAGCTATGTCCTAGGGATGGAAGGGATCATCACTCCTGGGGTCCTGGGTCAGGGAGGGCAGTGACCCTCTGAGTCCACTTCCCTTCCTCAGAGCATTGTCACCTCCTTTGCCAGATTGGCTGCCTTCTCCAGCCTAGGACACTGGAGGTGACTTTGGGACAATGGTGGAGCACACAGGGCCCTGGAGCACAGGGTACCACACCCAGGCCAATGCACTTTCAGCACTGTTACTGCCACTCAGCTGCAATGACAAGGGCAGAATGTGGAGCTCGTGGAGGATGGAGGGACGGATAGATGGATGGACGGGTGGGACAGATGGACATATAAATGGACCAGTAGAGAGATGGACAGGCGGAGGAATGGACAGATGGGAGGCCTCAGCACCAGAGAGCTTTGCTTCAGAACTGGTAGGCTCTGCCCTACTCCAGGGGTGCTCTGTTGACTCTTCCTAGGGTCCACAGCTCTGCACCCCACACCAGTGCTTTTGGGCATCATGTCTGCTTCTCTTGTGGCTGGTGTGAGGGGATAGAGGATCCTCCCATCTTCCTGAGGCTGATGTGCCTGGAAGGCGTGGGCTGCAGGGTGTGTGGTGGTGGTGGCTGTCAACAGCCCTACTGTCTGCGCACTGGTGTGTGTCTGAGCTGAGGGACAGAGTTGAGGATGGAGCAATATGTCCTTGTGTCCTGCTCTTCGTTCCCACCACAGCTCCTCCCGGCCTGAGGTGGCGCTGCTGCTATCCAGAGCCGTGTGCTTGCTTGTTCATCTTCATAGAATCCAACCCATCAATTTGCCCCAATGAATATGCAAAAAGACGACAAACAGACTGGCTGTGGGGATTCAGCAGCAGCAGCCCACTAGTCCCTGCTGCTGAGGACATGGATGGGGCAGCCCAAGGCCACAGGTGGGGACAGCCTGTCAGACAGTATGTGGGAGTCCCATGGGACAGGAATGGCACGGGGAATGAGCCAAGTCAAGGTGGAATGGGTGAACCGCCCCAGGGGACTCCAGGCTGTCTTGGGGGCCCTGCACGTTCTCCTGTCCCTCCTGCCACTCCTGTCCCTGGTGGTGGCCAGTGCAGGCAGAAGGTCTGAGATTCTGTAGCCGCCCACACCACTTACCCTGCACCCTGTCCCTGTACCATGTAGAAGGGATGATGATTAAGGGATGGGTAAGAGGTTAGAGGGGTACAGGGATGGGGTGCAGAGTAGAGGGTGTAGAGTGATAGAGGGGTGGGCTGAAGAGTGAGGGTGGGTGCAGGGGTGGAGGGATGCAGGTTCTCAGCCCTAGGCCTGCCCTTGCACTGCTCCTCTCCCTCTGATGTGCGGGGTCCTCAGGCAGGGCTCCTCCTAGACTGACCCTGGCCCTGTTCTCCTAGGCTCCCCCAGCCTCTTCTCTCCTCTTCCTGCCTCCCCTGAGCACCTGCAGGCCCTGGGACAGAATGGGACTGAGTCATTCGAGTCCTGACAGCCCTGACAGCCCCAGGCTGGTGAGGGCAGCGAGCACAGGGCAGGGTGAGGGCAGCTCTGGGTCGTGCCTGTCAGCCTCACGCCACTCCCCACCACCGTATTTAATTTAAACAGCCATTTGTAGCAGTTCATTTCCAGCAACACGACCCATTGTGATGTGATTGCGGTGCCATAAATTTGTTTTAAGTAATTTTTGATGCTTGTAGCAATTGGGATGTGGGTGTGGAGTCGCTGTGAGTTAGGAGAGCAAACTGCGCGGGGGTGGGGGGTGGGGGGTGGGGGGTGAGCTCAGTCCAGTCCCAGAGGCTCTGGAGCCAGGGCTGGGGGTGGGGCATTTGGGTGTCTGGCAGAGGTGACCCATGCTCCCCCCCCCAAAGTCTGCTCCATAGCTGCAAGGGCTGCACGAACACCTCCATCCCCTAATCCCAGCACCACTACTAAAGAAATGCAGCACTGAAAAGGAAATTTCTTTTTTTGGGGGGGTGGGGCGTACCTAGTGGCACTCAGGGATTACACCTGGCTCTGCACTCAGAAATCTCTCCTGGCAGCCTCATACAAGATGCTGGTGATCGAACCTGGGTCCATCCTGGGTAGGCCACATGCAAGGCAAACACCCCTACCAATGTGCTATCTCTCCAGTCCTGAAAAGGAGAATTTTCAAAGAGAGTGGGGGACAGGTTGTAGCTCAGAGTGTCAAGGCATAGGGTAGGCACTGGGAAGACCCTGGTTCAATCCCCAACTCCAGGGCACCCCAGCATCACCAGGTGAGAAAACAGACCTGCATGCTGGGCCAGGTGCTACCAGGAACAACTCCAGGAACCCCAAGCTCTGCCAATAGGGAGACCCCACAGTATCACTTGGATTATTTTCTTCCAAGCAGGTTGGTTCTGGCAGAGTGTGTGTGTGTGTGTGTGTGTGTGTGTGTGTGTGTGTGTGTGTAAAAGAGGGGGAACCGAGGACAAAAATCATGGTCTTTGAGGCTCAGGAGCCATGCATGCTAACCCTGAGCCCTGGAACCTCCTCATTGGCCCCCTGACCTTTGGAGAGGAACCTGACCATGGCAAATGCAGTAAGGCAGCTCCTGTGCAGTGTATGGCAGTGGCTGATAGTGCAGTGGCTTCTTGCAATGTGTGGCCATGGCAGACATGCAGTGGCTTCTTGCAGTGGGTGGTCGTGGCAGACGTGCAGTGACTCCCGTGTAGCACGTGGCCGCTGCAGTAGCCTTGGGATGAGGGTTCATTCATCAGCCAGTGGTGGAGCACAGGACCTCAGTTTTGATGGCCCCTGGCCTGGGCTCAGTGGCAGATGCTCTCTTACTGCCTGGGTGACCAACCACACTGGCATTCCCATGAGGCAGTCAGGGAGGGGCAGGAAGGTTGTTCCCAGGGGACTCCTGCCCTGCTGAGCAGAGCAAGGACGCCCCCTGCTGCCCAGGAGCTTCTCCAGGGACCCACGCAGGACCAGGAGGAAGGCCTTGCTGGGGGGGGGGGGGAGGGGGGAAGCTTCCTTCAGGCTGCTCCAGAAAAGAGAAGGGATGGTCTCTTTGCGTGCCCCCTCATGAGTCCTTCCACGGCCACAAGCAAACGAACCCGGGGCCAGCGGGCGTTGCCCCATGGACCACCGGGCCACTTGCCCTGATGCCTGGGACAGGCACACAGCAAACAGGCAGCAGGGCTGGGGGACAAACCCTCCGGCCTTCAGAAATTTCCAGTAGACTCTACCCGGTTAGCAACTGGCCCATCAGGAGCTGGAAGCGTGTCCTCCAAGGAGACCCCCAAAGATACAGTGAGGCCAGGGTGGGGGGGCTATGGGGCTGGGCAGGGTTTCTGGGAGCAGTTTCAAAGTTCAGGGCAGAGCTGGGGCTCCTGTACACCCCGGAGCCCCACTCCCAGGAGAGCAGGTAGGGCCCAGCAGCAGGGAAATCCCAGCTGCCTGGTCACCCACTCCATTAACCCCAACCCCGGGCACCGCCCCTGGCCAGCCTTGTGCCCCCCAGCCCCGGGTTATCTGCGTTCGAATTAAAACGGTGCCGGGGTCCCTCTCCACAAAAGCCTGGGCTCTGACACATGCAATTACGATAACACGAGGGCGGCCTCAGCGCCACGGGCTCCACCGGGGGGTTTAATCAGAAACGGGGCCGCCGCGCCCCCGTAATCATTTCACCATTTGCGATTCCTCTATGTTCTTACGTGTTCAGATAATTAGATACACTGGTTCTTGCTTCCCGAGAGGCCAGAAAGGGCAAAATTCCTATTCTTTTTACATTAAAAAGATTAAATTATAATATAGGAAATGTGTAACTTTGGTTGAAATGACAAATTCACACTACATTAATCTCGGTGCTTACAAAATGTTACAAATAATTTGTGTTCCTGTTCCTGTAGGTGCGTGTGAATTAATTACCCCAATATCCAATTTCGGCACCTTCGCAGACAACTCGGAAATTAACAGAAAATAAGGTTCGTTTCCGCGGGCGACGGGGGGCTGTTTGGGGTTTGGCAGGCTGGGCCCCGGGGATTGCTGTAGGTCAGGGTACGCTCCCTCACCTCACCTCACCTCACCCCACTCCGGACCCCGCAGAGAGGCCCCAGTCTCTTCCTCTGACACAGGCCAAGGCCTGTTGGTCTCAGTTCCTCGTGGTTCTGCACTGCGTTTCTTGCCTGTGAGCACCCAGCTGCCTCTACCTTGGCATCAGGATCATGCCTGAGCACCCCCAGAATGATTCCTCACCCACCATCAGGCCCAGCCGAGACTTGAGGGGGAGCTGCTGTCCAGGGCCTTGAGGTTCTGATACTGCAAATCAAGCCCCAGGGCTGGTATAGGGGTTCCTCAGGATTCCCCCAGAACACAATTGAGAGGCCCATTAAGCATGTGCAGGAGACACAAACCAGACAGGGGCACCCCCAAAAGTTTAAAGTGTTGAGGGCACAGAGTATCACCAAGTAGGGGTCCCAGGTGTGCCAAGGGAGAGATCCTGTTGGGGGAGAACTGGAGATAACAGCTCTGTCCACCAGGGGCATGAGACAGGCACCCCAAAACTCTCCTCAGCCTGGCTTTGTGGAGGACCCCGAAAGATACACAGTGAGTAGCATAGGGGGACTCCTCACTGACATGAGCGCCTTCCACAGGGAACTCCAAAGCACACACATCTCATACACAAAGGGCTTCATAGGTACCCCAAACATAGGGTACCCCAAATAGACCAACCTCACACAGCATGTGGGAAGCGAGAGGTTGAAGGAGACCTATGTGAGGGTATTCACTGAGAAAGGCTGTACCGTGTTTGAGGCACTCTCTGTTCTGGGATCATTCTCTAGGGTTGAGGTACCCCTCATTCCTCACCCACTCAGCCCCTCACAAACTTATACCTCATTCCTCTCATCTGTCAACCCCTTATTTCCCTCACCTCCTTCCCCTTCACCCCACACCTTCATCTCCTCACCCCTCATTTCTCACCCCTCACCCCTTTCTCTTCACCCTTCACTCTTTACTCCTCACTCCTCACTATTAACCCTTCATTCATCACGCCTGACACTTCACCTTTAACTCCTCCTCCCTCTCCTCTCAATTATTACTCAGATCCTCATCGTGCTCTTGACCCTGGCACATGTTGGAGGATGAAAGCAGAAGAGGAAGCCAAGGACCCCTCCCCAGGTTTCTGTGCCAGTCAGTGCTGGATCTGCCCACTGTGGCCCACATCAGGCACCAGGCCCCATCTCCTATCATTCTCACCACAGTCAGCAAGGGGCTCTATGGACACCTGCTGAGTCCTGAGCCAGCCTATGGGGTCCCTCTGCTGCACGGCGTGGTCCCCCACCCCACCGAACCCCTGCCTGTGTGATGCCTGCCAGGCCAGGTCCTGGGGATCCCAGAGTCCTCCATCCTCAGCCCTCACAGCCAGACCCTACAAATGTGGGCTTGGAAAAGGGCAGGGGAGACTCCTGGACAGAGCCTTCAGGGCTGCTGCCATGGGCCCTGCAGGGGATCTCAGCATAGCGGTGTGCCCCCCCCCCCCGACTGTGGGCACCTTCAGGTTTTGGGGTGTCAGCCACTAGCCACTATTGGTGCAGAGCACAGCCCTCCTAGAGAGCAGAGCTTTCAGGGCCAGCAGGGTGCACTCTGCTGGGGGTGTCAGTGGGTGTCCCCTCCAGTCTTGCACCATAACTCTGTACCAGGTTGCGCGACCGGCATTCGGCCACTGGAACGGTGTTGGCCAGGCCTAGTATGAGAGGGGCGGGGCTAAAAGGGACTGGGCGGGACAGAAGAGCGACGGGGCGAGGCCGAGAAGAGTTGTAAGAGGCGGGGCTGGGGCGGGACCAATCAGGTTGTGATGGGCGTGGCTAGAGGCCGGCATGGCGGTGCTTTTTATGGGGCGTGTGGCTAGAGGCGTGGTCAAACTCTGGTGGGCTGGCTGGAGGCGGGTCGGGTTCTGATGGGGTATAACTAGGGGCGGGGGCTAAACAAGCTGTGGTGGGCGTGGTTAAAGGCGGGGCCTGACATGTTGATGTAGGCGTGGTTGGGGCGGGGCCCACTATATGTGGGCGTGGCTAGAGGCGGGGTCGGCCATCTGTGATGGGCGTGGTTGGGGCGGGGCCTGGGTGGAGCTGGGCAGGGCAGGGCCGGCAGGGTCCGTCCGCTCCTCCGGAGGTGGCGGCCTGTCCAGGAAAGGTCTGAAATCCGCCCAAGGACTGAGTCCAGTCCCACCTGGCGCCTGGCAGGGCCCTGGACTTGCAGCTCCAAGTCCTGAGACCTGCAGGAGGGGGCGGGGCAGGTGCAGGAACCCCCCAGTCTTCTATCAGTAGGCCTCCCACCCCCGGCCCAGCGCAGCTCAGTCCAGTCACCCCATAGCCCACCTCCCCCTGCATCTGCGGGACTCTCCCCTCTATCCCCTGCATTTATGGGGTCCCTCTTCCTGCCCCCTCCATCTGTGGGACCCCTCGCAGCATGAGGCGCTCTCGTACTGGCCCCCAGATGCTGTCCAAACTTGACATCTTTCCCTCCCACTCACGCGCCCCCCCCCCCCAGTCCCCTGTCTCTGGAATGGCTCTTCTTCCTAGGAAGGTCTCAGGCACCATTCCCCAATATCAGGCCCAAGGAACCCCTTCTCTCGCTTCCTGCTGGGGCGGCCCGGGAGCGCGGGGCTGGGAATGGGGGACACTGCTGTGTCCCACCAGGCACCGACCCTCCCGTCCGCCCGATTTCTGTGTCCCTGCCGGGCAGAGCCGGGGACCAGACGCCGGAGACCCAGTGTAGTGGACGGAAGCGGGTGGCCGAGCAGCCGGCAGGGCCTGCATATCGCGGCACTGGCCACACGGTGGCGCTGAGTGCCGAGGTCTGAGATGCTCGTGCTCCCGGGATCCCTGGTACTTGCGTAGAGCCCCCACGCTGTGCCCTCTTCGCCTAGGGTCTCCGGCACCAGGCTCGGGAGGACCGGCAGGACCGCTCCCATCCCGCTTTGCTCTGAACAGACCAGTTCGCAGAGGCATTGCCGGGGTTCAGATCGCCAAAAACGCCCGTCGGTGGAATGCTGGGACAAGAACACAACTCCCGGCTCTGCCATCTCCTTGCACCCCTCAATCTCCAGACCCCAGACCTCTCACCCCAAAATCCTCAGCCCCCTGTCCCCCGACCCCTTACCTTATATCATCAGTCCCCACTCAGACACCCGACCCCCTCAACCCTTTACCATCAACCCCCTTCCCCCACACCCCTCAGATCCCTAAGCCCTCTCCTGAAATCTTCAGCCCCTGGACCCCTCCCCAAACCCTTCATTCCCCTGACACCTCCCCTGAAGCTCTCAGCCCTCCATCCCTAACTCCAGATCCGTTCTGTTCCCTCCCCACAGAGACCCTTTCCCAGCACCCCTCAATCCTCTGCCCCCTCCCTTGGAAGCCCCCCAATTCTGCTAAACAGGTCCGAGCAGCCTGGGTCCCTGCTCATGCTGGGACCCCAAACTGCCCTCCAATCATGAGGCTCTGGGCTCCAGCCTGGTTTTGAGACTCTGTAGGGGTCCCCAGATGCTCCCCTGGTTTGGATCCTGAGAGGGAAGGTGGTTGTGAGGGGCCCACGGCAGTTTTCTTAGAATTGTGTCCCCTCCCAGAAGACCTCCGTGATGTTGCCCAGTGTAGAGGAAGCCTCATGCTCCTATCCTCAGGATTGAGGAACTCGGGTCTGGAAGCAACACAGACAAAGAAAATAATCCACACAGATTAGGAAGACGAAACAGGTTCAAAAACTTCCCCCACAAGTTCTCTGCAAGCCCTCAAAGGTACCTATAGGCAGATAGGCTAGCTAGGAGGCCAAATTAGAAGTCTCTCTGATAGCACAGCAGCGTTTGCCTTGCAAGCAGCCGATCTAGGACCAAAGATGGTTGGTTTGAATCCCGGTGTCCCATATGGTCCCCCGTGCCTGCCAGGAGCTATTTCTGAGCAGACAGCCAGAAGTAACCCCTGAGCAACGCCGGGTGTGGCCCAAAATCCAAAAAACCAAAAAGAAAAACAAACAGAAGTCTCTCTGACCCAAGGTCTTTATTTATTTGTTTTTTGGGTCACACCCAGCGGCACTAAGAGGTACTCCTGGCTCTGAGCTCAGAAATTGCTCCTGGCAGGCTCAGGGGACCATATGGGATGCCAGGAATTGAACCTGGGTTCGTCCAGGATTGGCTGCATGCAAGGCAAATAATGCCCTACTGCTGTGCTATCACTCTGGCCCCTGATCCCTAGGTGGAGAACAAGTAGGATTAGGGGGCCAATCCAGAGGTGCTTCCCGCCCAGGAGAACATACAAAGAATTGTCCTGAAGAAAGTAAGAACCAGGGGCCGGGCGGTGGCGCTAAAGGTAAGGTACCTGCCTTGCCTGCGCTAGCCTTGGACGGACCACGGTTCGATTCCCCCAGTGTCCCATATGGTCCCCCAAGCCAGGAGCGACTTCTGAGCACATAGCCAGGAGTAACCCCTGAGCGTTACCGGGTGTGGCCCAAAAACCAAAAAAAAAAAAAAAAAAAGAAAAAGAAAGTAAGAACCAGGGGTCGACGCAGTGGCGCTAGAGATAAGGTGCCTGCCTTGTCTGCACTAGCCTAGAACGGACTGCGGTTCAATCCCCTGTCGTCCCATATGGTCCCCCAAGCCAGGAGCGACTTCTGAGCACATAGCCAGGAGTAACCCCTGAGCGTCACCGGGTCTGGCCCAAACCCCCCCCCCCAAAAAAAAGAAAGAAAGAACCAGTTACTCTAATAGCCCAGGTCCCTCAGCCATCCAGACTCAGGTTCCAAGGCCCCTGTGGAGGTGGGGGGAGGGGATGACAGAATGTAGGATCAAGACAGAGGGACCAGTACTGACTACACAGTCCCAGAAGCCCCCACCCCCTGCTTCTAGGTCTCTCCTCAGATGGTGGCAGGTCCAGAGACTTTCCACAAGCCACTGACCAGCCCAGCCAGATGGGGCACACATGTGCCTCCCCATTTTCTCTTCTGCATCGTGCGGCCACGTTATCTCAAATCTGTGTCCCCCACACCACCCACTGCATACTGGTCAAGGGGAGCTATGAGGCTAAGGTCACATGCACTAAACTGTGGAGAGGTGTGCCCCACAATGACACCCCCTTCCCAGAATGGGGGCCCCACGTACTCCCCACAGCTCTCCTCTGAAGCTGCAGCCCTGTAGTACCTTTGAAACTGTAAAATAAATATAAAAATATATAATAAATATAAATACAGTATATAAATATTTATATACTATATTTATATTTTATTTTATCATATATAATATTTATATAAATATAATAAATATAAATATAAAAATATATAAATCTATGAGTTGGGTGAGGTTGTGTTGTAACCCCTCAGGTGGACCGGTCTGATGAGGCAGGGTAACCAAACCAGTGAATTGAAGTTTCATTGGAGTTAGTCTGCGTTTTGCCTCATGGCCATTCTCTGCCATGTGCAGCCTCTACCATGTGCTCATTCTGCAGAGCCCAAAGCCGGCACTCCTTTTCTTTATTCCCCAGAACCCAATCCTGCAATCCAGGTGGTCTTTTACATACTAGAAGAAGAGGTTAGGGAAAAGGGAAGTTGGAGGAAGGGTTCACTTTACAGAAATGATCCCACGGGCCTGGCTGTAGGGTGCTGCCCTGTTTTGGGAGGCAGCATCCAGCAAACTCTGGCCAGGGCGCTGGTGCCCATGCAGACAGTAGGGTGCAGGGAGGCGGCTGTATCCAAGAGGGTAGCTGCTGTGTCAGGTCCAAGCCAGGGGTGGGCGCCCATATGTCCCTGCTGACCCCTGCTATTCGCCCTGGCAGCTTCGCCTTGGGCTTGAGGCTCAGAAACCACAGAGGCAGGAAACAGGATTCTCAGAGGGATGGTCCAGGTCCCCCAGGAACTGTGGGGCTCTGGGGAGGATGTCCCAGTCTATACTCGGGCCCAGTCATTGGCTCCACCCAGGTACTGGCTCTACCCAAGGGCTGATTCTGCCTTTACATTGGCTTCGCCCAGGCACTTGCTCCACCCACATACTGACTTCGTCCAGACACTGGTTCCACCCAAGGGTTGATTCTGCTCTAACATTGGCTCCTCCCAGGAGCTGACTCCGCCCAGATTCTGGATCCACTCTTGGACATGACATTCCACTAATGCTTGAAATCTCTAGCCACCTAGACATTACTCCAGTCCGCAGAACCTGCCTGCTGGCCAGACCTGCAACTTGCACCCCACACCAAGCATTCATGGCTTCTATCCCTGCTGAGCTGAGCCCTTGCTACCCTGGGAAAACCTACTTCCCTCTGCATGCTCACCCTCCCTAGAACTGTTCCTGCCCTGGAGGTGGCCCCTTGGGGAGCAAGGTGGTCCTAGGGCTGTGGGGCCATGTGCCTCATTACCTGCACCACGGTCCAGGGGGGGCTAGGCAATCTGGAGTTGGTCCATTGTCCCCTCACCATAGGGTTGCTGATGCCTAGAGTTGCCGCCCGCCCAGGACAGCGGGAACCCCCCTCCCCAGTTCCTTCTGGGAAACCAGCTCAGGTTTTAAAGCCAAACCAACCCAAGGGACTGAGATCTGAATGCACCCCATCTCTGCAGCTAGGGGTTTCTTCCCAGAACCAGCCGCAGCTCAGGTCGCTTACGGCAGCCCACATGCTGTTTCCAGCCACAAAACGGAACCTGACATTGTGCAGAGATGCAGGGGCCATGGAGGGACTGATACTCTTGAAGTCCTCCTGAAAATGTGCTATGGGGGCCTTCTTCCCTGGATTCACCCAATGAACTGAACTGAGGGGTGTGTGGCAGACCCTGCCAGGATCTGCCCTAATTCAGAGCCCATCCGTCCACCTGACAGGGCACCAGGCTGAGCCCAGAGCTGCCCGGAACAGAGGCTTCTTGTTGCCGCCTTCAGAGCTGGCAGCTCACACGAGGGCACTTGCTCTGGGTGCCTGGCACACGCCCAGGGGCACAGAGGGAACTATGTGTAACACCGCAGCGCAGCGCTGAGGGAAAGGAGCACGTCCATCAGCCGCACTTGGCAGGAGCACAGCCTTTTCCGGGACAGCTGAGAAGCTGCCCACCAGGGCTAGGGAATGGCCTTAGCTATGGAAGGAAAATGGGATGGACTCTCAGGCCAGTGTCTTTGTCCTTGCCTTAAGGAGCACTGTCTGGAACAAACTTTTTAAACAGAGGGCCAGTTCATTGTCCCTCAGACCGTTGGAGGGCCAGACTATAGTAAAAACAAAAACTATGAACAAATTCCTATGCACACTGCATATATCTTATTTTTTAATTTTTAATTATGAGAACAAAGATGCAAAGAAAGAGGACAAGGTAAAGTTACAGTGGAAGGACAATCACCCACAAATAGAATTCTCAGAAGAAGTCCCCTTCCTGACATATATCTTATTTTAAGTATTTTAAGTGAAGAAACAAAACTGTAACAAATACAACATGTGACCCATGGACCGTAGTTTGAGGACCACTGTTGGAGCATGAAGGCCAAACCCAACTCTTCAGGAGCACCATGGGCTGACATCTGGGTAGCTAAGTGTTTCCAGAAAGATAAACCCGTGAAAGGCAGTAGTTGCCATGCCCAGAGCTGCCTAGCTAGGTACTTGGTGCTCTTCAGAGGTGAGGCGGAGCCTCCAGGCCTGCACAAGTGAAGGCACTTGGCAGAAAACAGCTCATCAGCTTCCTGACAATTGCCTCAAAGGGGAAGTTCCAAATAGCTGACTGGGTGCGTCTGAAGGCAGGGGTTTCATTAACAAGGAAACAAAATGAAAGGCCTCAACTGCCCTTGCGAGACTGGCAAGGTTGACTCACAGAGCCCAAGGGACCCTGTTTCCAGTTTCCCCTCACAGTCCCATCTGCCTCCATGTTAGCCCATGCGCTTTGCCCACTATATGCCCAGTGATTTGCCCAGTATCCAGACAGGCTTCAGAAGCTCCTCAGAAGCCCTGAGTGCCCATAGTGGAGCCATTTTCTCCTATGCTCCCAAGGCTGGGTAAGTCCCTGCCAGAGCCACCCCAGTCTTTGCTTCGGGTGGTGTCTGTCTTGGTCTCAATCTTTGTGCTTGTTCTCTCCCAGTCTCTGTTCCCTTGTCCCCTGGGGCTGATGAACAGTACCTCACTCTTTTTTTTTTGTTTGTTTGTTTTTGTTTTTTTTGTTTTTTTTTGGGCCACACCCAGCGTTGCTCAGGGGTTACTCCTGGCTGTCTGCTCAGAAATAGCTCCTGGCAGGCACGGGGGACCATATGGGACACCGGGATTTGAACCAACCACCTTTGGTCCTGGATCGGCTGCTTGCAAGGCAAACGCCGCTGTGCTATCTCTCCGGGCCCAGTACCTCACTCTTGTACACAAGAACAGGCAGGTCTGGGCATGGGACCTCATGCCGAGTGGACAGTCTCAATGGGCCTGGGCAGAAGGACCCCAGGGGCCATGGCAAATGGTATGAGGTCAGGTTAGGGTGATCAGCTCCCTGGAACCATCAGCACTGTGTGACTTGGCCAGGCTCACTCCAGCCACCATGTTCTTCTCTCTTGGACACTAGGCCCAGTTCCAGGTGGGGATCTGACCCCAAGAATCTCTGAGTAGGGTATCCTCAGAGACAGAGGGGCCCTGAGGGGCAGGTGAAGGGGTTGGCAGCTCCATAGATGAAGCAGAACTGGCAGTGTGAGCTCTGGTCTTCATGGTGACACCCCCAGATGACCCCAGATCTGAGTCCATATGTGATGTTCCCATGTGACCCTGGACTCCATCCCCTAGCTGTGATGCTATATGACCCCAGACCCTACTCCAAGTTTTGATGCCCCATGTGACTCTGGACTCCCCAGCTGTTACACCAAGTGTGAACCCCCAAATCAAACACCCCAGCTGTGATGCCCTATGTGACCCCAGACCCCACCCCCAGCTGTGACAGTGAGATTTCCCTGACTGTGTCCTATGACACAGGAACCTAAGCCCTCCACATTCTTCTGGAAATTTCCAGATCTGCTCCCCCGAAGCACATAAGCCCTTAGTTTGGCAGAAACTTCCAAGGCCAGGGAGGACTTATCCCTGACATACTTGACCTCTTGGTGTAAGAGGCTGGTTCCCACTAAGGCTCCTTCCTGTTTGCTCAGCGAGAAGTGCCGGGAGTAAACAGGGCCCAGTTCCTGTGGGGTGATCTGGAGAGGGCAGAAGTGACAGAGCGGGTGGCCGGGGAGGTGTACAGAAGAAGGGAGTGTTTGGTGGGGGAGGGTGTGCAGGGAAGGTGTGTCGCAGGGGTAATTCTGTGTGCAGGTGTATGTGTGTTGCGGGGGTGAGTGTATGAAGCTATGAGGTGTGCAGTGAGTCTGCAGGTTGTGATATCTATACAGGTGAGTATGCAGTGTGTGTAGAGATGTGTATGTGTGTGCAGGTGTGTGTAGAGTGTGAACAGCTAACTCAGGGTACCAAGTTGGGTGATCCACTCACTCACATCTGCTATCTATCTGACTTTGGGGCTACATGAGGCTGGGACACCTCTCTTAGGGGCCAAAAGAGCCAATGTTGTAATCACCAGAAGAAAGGGGTGCGTCAGGGCAGGAGGTGGACGCTAGACTCCCATAGCATATGTGCACCCTGGTTGGTCTTGACCCCACCCCATAGAGATGGGGGAGGTAGAAATATGGGGGCTCAGAAGCCCTGGCAGGGAAGGGAGTTTCAGAAAAAAAAGAAGAGTTTCAGAAAGGACTTCAGACATGGTGGGAAGAGGGGCTGGGGAGGGTGCAGGTACCCCAAGAGCAGAGAACAACAGGGTCCCAGATAGTAGACACAAAACCAACATCTGCCAGAAGTGGGAGTAGACACAGTTGAGGCAGGATGGTGGAGATGGGCATAGGCCATGGGAGACTCCACAGTCTTCAGCCCAGTCCCTCCCAGACACAGGCACCTCAACACCAAACATGGGGGTGAGCTGGCAGCCTCCAATCCTCAGGAGAAGGGGGGGTCACAGCACTGACTTCCTCCAAGTGCCATCTCTACCTATGGTACCAGTGGCCCTGGATCATGGCAAACCCATGGGTTCCCCAGGGAATCCATGGCCACGCCTGTCTTCACAGAGGGGAGTGGTGAGGGGAATGGTTCTCCTATAGGGCTGGGTCTCACTGCACATAAGCTATCCACGACAGGGCAGGGCAGACTGGCCCACTATGGTGATGACAGTCAGTGACCAGAGGACACAAGTCTTGACAGTCCAGTCAGGCCCTCATGAGGTATGGGGCAGGGCCTTAACTGGGCTCAGGGGGCCCTGACCCAGACCCTGATGCCCCTGGTCCCCCAAGAGAGAATGTCTAGGAGCCAGGCCTGAACCCTGGGTTCAGGGTATGGCCCAGAAAATAAAACAGAAAACAAAATAGGTGCAGGGCTGGATTGAGATAGCACGGCAGAAAGGGCATTTGCCCTACATGCCATGGATCCCGTTTTCATCCCTGGCATCCCATATGTTTCCCTGAGCACTGCCAGGAGTAATTATTGAAAGCAGAGCCATAATTAATCCCTGAGCACTGCTGAGAGTAGCCCCCAAAACAAAACACACGAAAAAATTAAGTGATGGGGCTGGAGCGATAGCACAGCAGCAGGGCATTTGCCTTGCATGTGGTCGACCAGGACGAACCCAGGTTCAGTTCCCGGCATCCCATATGGTTCCCTGAGCCTGCCAGGAACGATTTTGTTTGTTTGTTTGGTTGGTTTTTGGGTCACACCCGGCAGTGCTCAGGGTCTACTCCTGGCTCTATGCTCAGAAATTGCTCCTGGCAGGCTCAAGGGACCATATGGGACTCGAACCACCGTTCTTCTGCATGCAAGGCAAATGCCCTACCTCCATGCTATCTCTTTGGCCTCCAGGAGCGATTTCTGAGTGAAGAGCCAGGAGTAACCCCTGAATGCTGCTGGGTGTGGCCCAAAAACCACAAAAATAAATTAAGTAAATAGAGATGAGCAGGAATGGAAGTCACACAGGGCAGTCCCTGGCCCCCTACAGCCTCAACCCACCCCAGAAAAGCCTGTGTGCTCTGACTACCAAGAAGGTGCATTAACAAGAATACCAAGGATGGGGCTGGAACTTCTCCAAATGTCTGGAAATGGACACACCACAGGCAGCAGGGAAGCAGAGAAAAAGCCGAAGGAGCTGAAGTAAAAGGAGCTTCAGTAAAAGCAGACAAGCCTCCTGGGGGAGGAGTCTACAGAGGAAAGGAACCCACTTACTCAGTGAGAGCAGATTAGGCCCCAGGCCAGGGGAAGGAAGGAAATAATAATGATAACAGGAATGGCAAAACCAGAAGCAGAAATGTAATCGGAAAGGACAGTGGATGCTCATTAGGAAGGTCAGCACAATGACCCCGCCCCAAAAGACAGGAGGGACATGGAGGCACAACTCTCTCTCGTAGGGTGGAAGAGGTCACTCTGGGCCCATAGACAAGGACTTTGAGGGCAACAAGGAACAGATGCTTGGGACTGGAGAGCACTTGCCTCATACAAGATTGACCCGAGCTCAATCCCCAGCATCCCATAAGGTTCCTGAACACTGCCAGGAGTAACCACTGAGCCCTGCCAGGTGTGGGCCAAAAGAGAAAAATGAAAAAAAGTTTCTCCCCAGTAACCTCATAAGCAGATTGAACCCGAGGCTGTATTTCTAGGCATTCCAAACAGACTCAGAAAGAAATGGAACAGCTGGAGGATAACACATCTAGGAAGGTGTTTGCTTTGTGTGCAGCCAACCTGGTTTCAACCCCTAGCATCCCATATACTCCCTGGGCCTGTCTGGAGTAATTTCTGAGTGCAGAGCCAGGAGTAACCAACCCCTGAGCATTGTTGGGTGTGGCCCCAAAACAAAACACCATAAAATAATAAGAAAAATTTAAGAAATGGAAAAGGTGGGGCCGGAGAAATAGCCTGGAGGTAAGGCGTCTGCCTTACATTAAGAAGGATGGTGGTTCGAATACCAGCATCCCATATGGTCCCAAGGGCCTGCCAGGGACGATTTCTGAACGTAGAGCCAGGAGTAACCCCTGACCGCTGCTGGGTGTGACCCAAAAACATAAAAATAAAAAGAAAAGAATGGAAAAGGTGAATTGGCCTCGTACAGGCATCAGATCTGTAACTCAAAACTCTGTGCACTCCCAGCTCTCAATTCCTGCAAGGAGAGCAGCTGTGAGGGGCTGAAATTTTTTGGAGGGCCCCTTCCTTGCAGCTGGACCAGACTGACGGGGACCAAGCTCAGGGCCCCCTATTGTGGGGTACTTGCTTTCCACTTAGCCACGTCTGGGCACACAGTCTGCTTCTCTGACGATGACTGATACCTCCTAGCCTCCGTTCCAAGCTTGAATCGGGGTGCAGACACCCAAGCTGGGAAGAAAGAGAGGAGGTTAAGGCTCTGCCCGTGAATAGCAGTCTTGGGTCCCTAAAGCTTCTCATCCCTATTGTGGGGCCCTCTACACCCCAACCAGCATCGAAGAACATGGGTTGATTTTTCCAAATCGCCCCTAGGTACACCCTGGCTTCAGCAGAGTTCACAGAAAGCCCAGGCCAGTTCCCACTCAGGCTTTCCCCTTTGGGACCCCCTAGGTGTCCCCAAACCCACTTGCCTTTAGGTTCCACGTGCCCAGCCCTACCCACCCCTGAGCCTGTGCAGGCCACATGCACTTCTCTCTCATCCTGGTCTCCTGGTGTGGGGGCTGTCTCTAGCGCAGGCAGAACCCGAATTCCCAGGTAGTCAGAACAATATTGGCATCCAGAGCTCGGGGCAGGAAGAAACTCAGTGCTGAGGGGCAGAAGGCAAAACCTGTCAGCCTGGGCCGGGGGTGGTGGTGGGGGTGGTAGCCTGCACGATGGACCCGCAGGAACCCCTTTTCTTTCTGGGCCGGCTATCTCCATGCTCCCTCTCCAAGTGGGGGTCGCGCCCTCCTGTCCACAACATCACGTTCCACGGTGCCAGCTGGGGACACACTCCACCTCCCCTGGGTACAGTGATCAAGTGGCCTCAGATGCAGTGGGGTCCCACGTCACACCCTGCGGGTGCACCCTGAACCCCTTGGCTCTCAGCTCAGCATGGCCGGAGGTCTCCTG
Organism: Suncus etruscus; assembly: GCF_024139225.1. Taxonomy (NCBI): domain Eukaryota; kingdom Metazoa; phylum Chordata; class Mammalia; order Eulipotyphla; family Soricidae; genus Suncus; species Suncus etruscus. Next base: position 94,702,026 of record NC_064849.1, read on the forward strand.
GGTGCTGCCACGCACGTGCGGGCCCGACTGGGCCTACAGAGAGTCGCGCCCGGCCCTTCCTCTTTCGGGGGCCCAAGATAGGAAGGAACGTTGAGTGGGGGGAGAACTGGGCCCGCCCCACGGGAACCGACAGCCGGGCCATTGACCAAGTCCTGCGCCTGGACTGCCCAGTTGCGCGACCGCCCACCCAGCCCAAGCGGCTTTTGCAGGACCCGAGGCTGCGCATCCCGGAGGGACTCGGACGACTCTAGGCCCCGCCCTGTGGGCGTGTCTAAATGAAGACACGCCCTCTCTGCCGGACCGCTGCGCTCAGGCGAGACTGAGGTCCTGCCTCGAGGGGCGTGGTCACACTAAGCCACGCCCCGAGGGCCCTGCCCGCGTCCGCGTTTGCGCCTGCGCGCCCGCCGCCGCCGCCGCCGCGCATCCTCGGCCCGCGCCCCGCGCTCGTCGCCCGCCCCGCGCCCCGCGCCCCGCTCGCGCCCCTCGGCGTCCCGGCCCGCACGCTGCCCTCGCGGCGGGGCGCGTGGCCATGAGGCTGCGGGGCCGCGGCCCCTCCTCTGCCCCCGCCTCCGGCGCGGGGGCCGGCGGCGTGCGGCGGCTGGCGCCCCCGGGGCGGAACCCCTTCGTGCACGAGCTGCGCCTCGGCGCCCGGCAGAAGGCCCAGGTGGGTGCCCCGGCCTCGGGAGGGGCTGCCCGCGCGCTCCGGCGCCGCCCAGCCCCCGCGCGGGCCCCGCCGCGCCCCGAGACCCCGCGCGCCCCCGCGGCGCCCGCCCTCGCGGCAGCCCGGCCCTCGGCCGAGCCCCCGGCCCGCCCGGGAAGCGTGCCCCGGGTGCCCCGAGCGCCTGGCGCGGGAGCCCCGGGGCTGGGGTCGGCCTGCGGGCCGCGTGGAGCCCGGGCGCAAGGGGCGGGTCTTCCGCCGGGCGCGGGCTCTGGGCAGGGAGGGTCGGCCCTTGCGTCCCTGTCCCCGCCCGCCGCTGTCGCTTCTCGACCCCTGGGGGTTCGTTCCATTGCGTGCCTGGGTCGTGGCGGCTTCTGGCCGGGCTGGGAGCATCCTGCCGGGATGTGTGTGAGTGCGTGGACTCCCCGGTGCTGTGCCAGCAGGTGGGGTGCGGTGCCCAGCGCGTCCAACTTCAGGGGTGCAGATGCGTCGGTGCGCACTCACCCGTGAGGAACCCGAGCGTGAGAAAGTTCCCCAAGTCACCCAGAAGTTGTGGGGGGTCACGGCGGGGTCCTCCAGCGCTTAGGAGGGTCATGGGTGTCGCCTCCAAGGACACACACTGCTTTGCGGCCTGCGGTCAGTGCCACCGCTGTCCTGGGGTGTTTGGCTCGCTGACTACAGGTGCCCCCCACACACACTTGTGACCCCGGCTCAGCCCCTGGGGCCATTTCTGTGTGTGCCTTTTTCCAGACTGGACAACACCAGGGGAAAGAGCAGCTCCACTTTCCCAGATAGGGACCAGTGCGGGATGTCTTGGACTGGTAGGGAGCAGGGGCACCGGTGAAGGCACCCCAAACTGTAGCTTGCGCTGTGGACCGCCTGGGAAGGGAATAGGACTCCTGAACCATCTGTTGGCACCCCACTCCCAGTCCTGGGTGGTAGCCCCCGTGGGTGTGGCCCCAGGGCCCAGTTGATACAGTGGGGGGGGGGGCCTGTGCCCACGGATTAGTGACACCATCTGGCCCTTGCTCAGAATAAGCTCGGGGCTTACCTGTGTCTGAGTCATGCCCGTGTGCCCTCTTGTTCCCCAGCAGCCATTTCTCATGAGGATCCTGGGGGTCAGACACCCATCTCCAGTTTCCCCATTTCTGGGCACGTCCCAGCGGTGGGATTGGTGAGCTGGCTTCCAGGAAGTAGGTACTGACTAAGTAATCAAGCCTCAGGGAGTCACACTACCCAGCCCTTTCCCACTGCCACCCCCCAACCCAGGTCAGGACTGTGGTCACTCCGGGCCCAGCTTGGGGGGCCTGGGCCCCTACCCAGTGATGCCCTGTCTGGACTTGTTCTGCTGCCCTGGCTGGACACACCTACCAGGATGGTATCTGGTCGCCTGCACGTAGCTGATGAGCGTCTTATCTACCCACACATCCAGCCTATACCTGGGTGTGGCGGAGAAGGATAAGGGATCACCAGGTCGGGATGTGTCCTCATCTCCCGCCACCCTGAGCTTTACTGCTTGAGTAAGTTTGGAAATGGCTTCCCCATGGCTGCCCGCCATGCCCGGACAGACCCGGGTGCACTTTGCCCCAGGCCCGCTCCTCCTGCATCCCTGCCTGACACACCAGGACAAGAAGCACACTGCGTACCCATACCCCGAGTGGAGCCAGGTTCTCTGCTGGGCTCTCTGCTGAAGGTCCTGGGCCAGGCATCCAGGCTTGGTCCTGCCCAGGTCCGACCGTGGTCCCTGAGAGGTTGGGGATGCCTGGAGGTCCCTGCTTGTCTGTGTCCACAGCGCTGCCCATGCTGCTGTCCCCTCATAGTCCCACCTCCACTAACTCCCCCTTCCTACTACAGGGACCTTCCCCCTGCCCAGCCTACCCAGAATGGAACTCCATGGGCTAGTACTGCCTAGTACTGCAGCCTCTCTCAGAAACCCATTTCCGCCTTGGATTCCAGCGTCCGCTGTCGGGTAGTCCTGGCCATAGCCCTTTGGGCCCTTGGTACTGGAATCCTGGCCTGGACCTGGTGCTGTGTCCTTTCAGGGTTCCAGGCTTTGAAGAACAGCCAGCTCCCCAGTGGGGCAGCATGTCTCCCTCTGGCCCGGACCTGCAGATAAGGACTGCATGGGGCAGGGAGTGAGGTACCTGCCTCTGGGCCCCCAGGTGGTTGCAGTTGCCACTTCTGCCAGCCCTGTTGTGTGACAAGGCCACAGCAGGACTGCAGCATGCAGTGCTGGCTCTAACCACCCCACCCCCCAGGCTTCCTGCCTTGCAGACTCAGTGATCGCACCTGGGACCTCCTGGAGCACTGCTTGTCATGGGTGCGGGGATAGCTGGGTGGTTTCCAGGTGACCCTACAAACTACCTCTCTTGGGGTCACCACCCACTCCCCTCGCTGCAGGTGGGGATTCCCTTTTGGACCTGGAGTTGCCAGTCCTACCATGCACCTAATCACAGCCCTCTGGAGGCTGCTGGTTCAGCCTCCTGTACTTCTCAGCACCCACTCTGACAGGTGCTAGCCCTAGGCACTGCCCCACCCCCCAACCTGACCACCAAGAGGTAGGAATGGAATCTCCTGTATGCAGCTGCCTAGCTTTGCGCTCGTTGCTTCCCCTCCTTTCCAGTTATGCACCCCTAGGTGGCTTGTAAGAGGGGTGCAGGCCACCGGCCCTTCTCAGAGCCCTGCGCCTTGGGGTGCATGGACCTTGATCTTTGGATGTGTGATGCATTGGCGTCAAGCCACGGTGGACCTGGGCGGTCAGGACAGCAGACACCAGCAGGGCCAGCACATTCCTCTTGTCTTCCTGATCCCTCCAGTGCCGGAAAGGGACTGGAAATGTGAGATTTGGGGGCTCGTGACTATGAGCTCTTGGGCCACCTTGGGGCGTAGGGCTTGGCCCGCATCTGATTCCAGGAGCTTGCAGTCACCTGAGTCACTGCTGCGACTTGCGCCTCTTTGCGCCACACTGTGTTGCTGCTGCCATGTACGCATGCGTGTAGGGTGTTTGCGTCTGTAACAACGTGCGCATGCGTGTGCCGTGTATTGCTGCCGCCATATGCGCTTGTGTGTACTGTTTGCATCTGTGACAATGTGCGCGTGAGCGCACCGTGTGTTGGTACTGCTATATGCGCATGCGTGCATCGTGTGCGCCTCTGCTGAGATGTGCACATTTGCACTGTGTGTACCAAGTATGTCTTTTATGCGCTGTGTGTGCGTGTGCATACACCTTGGGCGTGCATCATGTATACTTTTCATATGTATGCACTATGCGTGCTGCATGTGCTATGTACATGTGTGTGAATGAAACATGTGCCATATGTGTACTGTGGTGTGAGTAACGTGCGCTGTGCGCATGAATGTACTGTGTGCATGTGTCACTTATGCGGTGGCACATATGGATGCTGCAGCTTTCAGGCGTGTCATCTCCGGCCAGGTTGTGGTTCCAGGATGTCCTAGCAGCGAGCATCCAGGTGTGAGGCCAGTGTGCCGGGATAGGGGTGGGACTTAGGGCTAGGGGGACCCAGAAAGGGAAGGTCGGTCCCCAGAGACCAGCTGTAGCAGGGCTGCAGTGCAGGCTCGGAATATAAGTTCAGCTATTGCTCAAGGCCTCTCATTTCCCTCCCAGCATTGGAGCCCCCCTGTGGGAATTGTGCGGTGCCTGCCCTCATCCGGGGAAGTTTGCTAAGTCTGTACTCGATGGGACAGGTGGCTGTGTCTGCCACAGCATCATGTTCTGAGTCTGTCTTGAGAAAGATGCGGCAGTGGTGGCCCAGCATGCTGGGAGAGTGTTGGGTGCTGGGTTGCCCTGAACAGGGGTCTCAAACTCAATTTTCCTGGGGGCCGCAGGAGGCAAAGTCGAGGTGATCCTTGAGTGCCAAGCCAGTAGTAAGCCTTGAACATTGGGGGGTATGACCCAAGCAACTAAAACAAAACAAAAAAAGATTCCTCTAGGGCAGGGCCACAAAATGTTGTACGGAGGGCCGTGGCCCTCGAGTTTGAGACCCCTGCAAGGGGAACTGAACTGCCCCGGGGAGGATGGTGCCTACATGGCTACTCCTCCAAACCTTGTCTTGTGGTCATGGGGAGCTCTGGGAACCCTCTGGCCTTCCCTGCACAGTGTCACATTCGTGGCCTGAGCAGATGAAACTGCAGGGATTAGACTGTGGGTTTGTGCACCGATGGGCATGCCTGCAGGACCACAATTCTGTCTCCCAGACCTGGAGACATGTCCTCCCACCTCCCCACGGCTGGCTCTGCCTGGTGAAGCCTGGTGTCCCCTAGGAGCAGCTGTTTGCCACTGTCTTAAGCACAGTGCCCTGCGGCCACAGCCCCACCCACTGCTCCCTGAGGTCTCAGGTCACCAGGTCACCGCAGCCAGCCTGCCCCTGGTGGCATCCCTGGGTAGCCTCGGAGCTGCTGTCACCAGCAACTACAGGCTGGCAGCTCTCAGGGACAGGCTGGGCTGTGTGGGCTCTTTGCAGCCTACACTGACCCTAAAGCTGACCCCTCCCCAGGTATAAGGGAGCGAGACTCTGACGTGAGACTTCAAGGACCTCTATATTGCTGGGGTTGGGAGACCC